>NW_027466098.1:5827500-5872500 GCF_046127955.1 Nelusetta ayraudi | reverse complement strand
TTCAGTCCTCCTAGTTTTCCATCTCACATATCCTTTAAGATATTGAAGGTAAACAGTTGCTTATATTCAGTGTTTGATTTAAAAAAAAAATGACAACAAAAAAAACGTTGATCCATTGAAGGCGTTTTTTGCCATTTCACAGTGACAAGCCAGCAGACAGTACAGATGAGGAGTGGACGCCCACTGCTAACAGAAGAGCTTCCTGGAGACTTCGTCGACGCTGCTCTGTCTCCACCTCTTCACCGTCGACTCCGCCACTCGACTCCCTGCCTAAGAGGAGGAGGAGGAGTCAGAACAGAGGTCCTGCCAGAAAGAAGCTGCTGCTACACAAACTCCAAACTAACCAAACCCCTCAAAAGACCGGAAAGAAACAAGTGGTAGTGGGCCAGGATGGGGAGGAGGGGGTCAGAGCCACGGAGCAGGACCGCTGGCGTGATGTGAACGAGGAGGATGTCGAGCCCGTGCAGCCTCGTTTTCGACCGGAGAGGCCTCCCGGGCCGCAACTGGACCGGACGGCCAGCTACACCCCGCTGGAGCTATTCCAGGTCTTCTTCTCTGACACCGTGGTGCGCACCCTGGTGGAGAACACCAACGCCTATGCCAGACAGAACCGCCGAGACCGGGAGACGGGGTGGAGCCCGGTCAGCGGTGCCGACATGTACTCCTTCCTTGGCCTTGTCCTCTACATGGGCATTGCGCGGCTCAAGACCCTCAAGGACTTCTGGAGGCGGGACAAGCTCTTTAATCTGCCGTTCCCGACCTCCGTCATGCCTGGCAGGCGCTTCCTGGCCATCTCACGCACCCTGCACATGAACCACCCGGTGGCGGAGGCGGACAACGAATGCCGGAAGGGGACGGCAGAGTACGACAAGCTGTGCAAGGTTAGGCCACTGTACCAGCAGATCCTGGCCGCCTGCCACGCTTTCTACCACCCTGGCCAGCACATCTCCATCGATGAGCGCATGGTGGCCACCAAGGCCCGTATTGGCCTCAAACGCTACATTCCCAACAAGCCCACCAAGTGGGGTTTCAAGCTCTTCGTTCTGGCAGACTCTGCGTGTGGATACACGCTAAACTTTTTCGTGGACAGCGGGAGGGATCAGGGCAGCGCCACCAGTGGGAAGGGTCACAGCTATGACGTGGTCATGAGGCTCCTTCGTGTACCCTTCCTGGGCCAAGGGTACAAGCTCTACGTGGACAACTTCTACACCAGCCCTGTCCTCTTTTCCGACCTCCTCTGGAGGCGGAAAATCTGGGCGTGTGGCACGATCCGGGCCAATGTGGCGGGGTACCCCAAGAAGAGGGCCAATGATATGGTCAAGAGATCAGCCCGAGGTACCATCAAGTGGTTGAGGACAGAAGATTTGCTCTTTGTGAAGTGGCTGGACAGCCGGGAGGTAACCATGTGCTCCACCCTGCACAAGGCCTACGACCACGACGTGGCTTCACGCAGGGTCAAAGGGCCCGACGGGCAATGGAGGGTCCAGGAGGTTCCCGTCCCGGCCTGTGTCAAAGACTACAACCAGCACATGGGAGGGGTGGACCTATCGGATGCCCTCATCTCTTACTACAACGTCCTACACAAGACCCGCAAGTGGTACAAGACTCTCTTCTACCACTTTGTGGACATTGCTACTGTCAACGCCTTCATCCTGCACAAGGAGACATGCCGGCTGCAGGGTCGAACACCACTGACGCAGAAGGGTTTTCGGGAGCGGCTGATCGTTTCGTTGGCCGAGATCGGGTCCAAACCAGCTCGCTTGGGTCCGCGGACCTTCCCCTTCCCATCGTTTCCTTCTCCTGCTCCTCCTTCTTCTTCTTCTGTGGCACTTTCTGCGCCTGGAGCCACACCAGGCCACCTGCCATCGTACTTTGTGGAGCGCATGAGCGACGTATGCCCCAGGTACCGAGCCACGGCCGGCCGACGGTCGTGTGTGCTCTGCAAGAGGAAGTCACCTGTCTACTGCAGCGCCTGCAGGAAGACGCTATGCTTCACTGCCACAAGAAACTGCTACCATGACTGGCACATGGCTAATGGAGTTTGCATTTAGGCTGGGACCGTTAACAGTGAGTCCCCACAGTGGTTCTTCACTTCAAATCTGCACAGCCTGAACGAGCGACGCAGATACAAACTCCTGTGGGCTCACCACCTGCAGAGGGAGCCGTCCCTACAGTCTCTAGTTGTAGGGACATGGAATATCACCTCACTGGGGGGGGGGGAGCTTGAGTGAGCTTGTGCAGTAGGTTGAAAGGTGCCGGCTAGATATAGTCAGGCTCGTCTCCACGCACAGTTTGGGCTCTGAAATTTAGCTCCTCAAGAGGGGCTGAACTCTCCACTTCTCTGGTGTTGCCTGTGGTGAGCGGCGGCGGGCTGGTGTGGGCTTGCTTATTGCCCCGCGGCAATAAGCAAGCCCACACAAGCGTAAAATGTTTCGTATATTTATATATGTATATATATATATATATATATATATATATATACATATTGTACATATATTGCAGAATATTAATGTCTCCATCATTTTTGTGTAAACAGACCTAAAACAGAACCAAAAACTGCCCTGATCTTGGTGAAAGAATTCTGCAGAGAGGGAATCTTATCACTGCCCAGCTGAGTACAAATTCCCTTTCCGATTTCCTGTTCAACCTGTTCTCCCCAGTAAACAGAAAAAGTTATTGACTTGTTTCAGGTGTAGGTCATATCTTAGATTAAAGAAAAATACATTTTCCAAGATATTTTTTTTTAATAAAAAATATATCGTAAAAGGAAAAATACAAAAACTCTGTCCAGTCTTAACGTGTGTTTTTTGTTGTTGTTGTTGTTGTTGTTTTTTTGTTTTGTTTTATATTTTTCAAGAAGAGCAACCTGAATGTGATGACTGAAATCACATAATGGTGGACCTCACCTATTGTCAACCAAGGGTGGTCACAACAGGTGTTTGCATTAAAATATGTCCTCAAATGAGCAAGATGATGGTGTGGAGACTCCCAAGCAACCACAGCATGTGTATGACTTGTCATAGGAGGGCGAGAGGCAGGAAACTAAAGTTATATGATCCTTTTCTAGATCAGCCAGGTATGCTGTATTAATGTGAGGGCTAAAATTCTCCTTCCAGTCAACAAACCATAAAAATATTTCCAAGCCATTTTATAAAATATAAAGTGTCGCTTAAAAACCTCAGGTTTCCAGGAAGGGAAAAGCCCAGTCAAGGCAGAAACACTTTCATGGTGGGACATAAGTAATTTGCAAGCTCTTTTCAGGTACACCTAATATCTAGCTTAAAAAGCCCAGAGGCATTTAAGCAATTTCTCAGTTGATATTCAGAGGTATGTAGAAGTGGTGTTTCTACTGTGATCTCATTACCTATGGATGGATGACTCTTAGTAGCATGGTGAGAGGTTTGATCGCCGCCCCACGGCGGGGGAATAATTTGCCAAAAAGGCCTTACACTTCCTTAATACAGCATTTCAAGTCATATATTTGTTGATTGATGTACAGTATCATTTTAACATGTATTTCTGAATTTTGTACTTTGGGCAACAAGACAGTCAAAGAGAGAAATTAAATGTAACCCTAACCCTGACCCTAGGACTGTAGGAACAAGCTGATATAGGTTTATTATTAATGTTAACATTGATGAAGATTTCCTGTAATCTATTTCATAGGATGACTGTAATAAGGTCATGCTCAAAATAGTTAATAAATACAAACAACTACAACTTACTATCTACAGTAACATTTAGAATAAAATAAAAACCGTCATGCAGACATTTCAGGTATCTACGTATTGCCGTTCCTATGTCAGTAATGATCTCACCCTGGTCACCCCAATGAGACGCTTCTAGCTACGCCACTGCAAACGTATCGTGAACACACCTCTGATGGCTGTATGTGCACTCTCAGCCCACATGGAGGCACAATCAGTTATAATGACTGAGTCGCATCCGTAACACTGGTCTGACGTCACTTATTTTGCAGCGGTCAACACGCGAGCCTCAGAAATCACTATTTTTAGAATCACTTTGCATTTGCAGCAGCATCTGCGCGCGTGTTTGGAAAAAAAAAGGAAATTAAATGAAATTAAGAAAAACAGCGTGTGGAAAAATGAACGAATGGACTCATCAGTTAAGCTGCATTCTAATGACCTCGTCAAATTGCATGACCCGCGTGCCTCAGCTGGACTCGTGAACCCAAACAGCTCGCGACCTGAACCTTAGCACATCGCTGGTCAACCAACACGGTTTTTTTTTTTTTTTTTTTTTTTTTAACTTTTCCGAAGATGACGATTCATAAGATTTGTGAGGGCACTACAGGTTGGCGTATTTGACCGTCGTTGACGCCGGCCGGGCTGCAGGCAGGTTAGGGCGGGGCTGGATGCTGGGAGGCTCTGCGTGTGTCGGCCCCCCCAGCAGCACTATTTTTTTTTTTTTTTCTCCCCCTCTCCTCCATTGAGCAGTGTTAAGTGGTTGAAGGCGGATCCTCTGACGTCGCTGTCAAGCTGCTCGGCTGCGTCAGAGTCCAGCTGAGCCGACGAAGAAGGAAACGAGGAATAAAAAGGGGAGCAGAGAGACCAAGGAGGGGGGGGGGAGAGAGCACGGACGGACCGTGTCACCCAAGACGAGACGCGTGCTGCCGCGCACACCGCGGACGGACACACAGAAGCCCAGACATGGAGGGCTCCGCGGAGGAAGACTACAAAGAGAAATTATTATGGAACGTCAAGCGGGAGGTAGGCTCCTGTGATTAGACGAACAGCGCATAGCAGTTCCATTATTGTGTTATTTTATTTACTTTAAATCAAATGCAGGGTCTTGCGAGGTGTCGCTTAATGATTTGTTGTTGTTGTTGTTGTTGTTTTTCTCGCGAGCATGTTTCCTCCTTGTTGTGTCAGCTTCATTCCAGTGAAGCCAAGTTTATCAGACCCGTGCTGGGTAAATGGACCTGCCTAACCTGTAGTCAGTTGCCTTTAGCACAGTTGCTTTGTGTGGACTGGAGCTGTCAAGTGCATGGAATATCAGGTCCACTTCCGTGTTTGGTTCAAGATATATTTATGGCATGACTTTAAATTGTAAGAACCTGTGCAAAAATCCAAATTGGAACCTTTCCCGTGATGTTTTTTGCGTCACGTCCTGCGCACGTTTCCTTCCAATTTTTCCATATTTAATCTTTAAAAAAAAAAAAAAAAAAAAAAAATGAGAGTAGCCTTTTCAACCATGTTAACGGAGTAATTAGTTACCATTGACGGTAGCGGTCACGTTTCAGTCTCACAGTGTGCAATGTGCAGCACCCCCTTAGCACGGCAGTGAGGTAAAGAGGAAGCACTCGCACGAAATCACCGAGTAACGTGCACATATCCAACCTCCATCACAAGCCAAAACTGTAGTGCATGTTTTGTCTCTGCAGATAGACGCGCACCATCTCGGCAACCAGATAAATCACTGGTCCCCGAAGCCGTCCTCTCTTAGCCGGTGTGTTATTCCTGCAGTTGTAGCTGTGTTTCCAGGACTCCCAGCTAGATGTGTATCCCTCGCGTGGAAATGTCAGTGTAAATCAAGGCAGCCGGTTGAGAGGAGGACTTTGTGCAAGGTGTGGCTCTCTGACTATACCTCAGCCAGAGCCTGTTGTGAATGTGAGCATTCATCTTCATAAGCAAAAGGTCACGGGAGAAATGAGAAGATGGAAGACAAAATAACGCTTATGATCACTGTCTCCACAAGTGGCACTGCATTTGGCCTAATGCATTCCAAGCTCCCATCGAGAGTTGTGGAGAGGCTTTGTGTAACTAAAATTTAATGTATAAGCAAAGTACTTCTACTTTAGTAGTGCTTGTGGGCCCTAAGTTACATTAAAACACTTTTGAGTAATACCTCCCACCAAATGACCTTATTTTAAGCATTTTCTTGTAGGATATGCAAAACGAAAATTGGTTTTACTTTGCTTGTAATTCTTGAGTGAGTGCATCATGCATGTTTGTTTTCATTTTTGTGGGCAGCATCTCAGTAAGGAATCTACAACCTGATATTTTATTGTTTTGGAATTTAAAAAAAAAAGAAAAAGTTATGGCCAATCGATTAAAAACACCTGTAAAAGTTCACACTTGCTCTCAAATTATGTCATCCTTTCCTGCTCCTTTATAGTCTGTGTATGTTTGTCTGCGTCCCCCCCCCCCTCCGGGTATCTAAGTGGTGATAACTCTGCACAGGAGCACCTGCTGCGTGACCATTTTTGTTTCTGTATCGGAGGCGATTTGTAGTCTCCTCCAATGAAGCAATGTCAGTCACAAGTAATGGCTGTTCTGAAGAAAAAAAGCAAAGAGCACCATTCTTTTTGTGTCGGGACTAAGCCAGATAAGACAAGTTAGAATATCAGATGCATAACTATGAGAATGAATCAAGCCCAATCCAAGCACGGCACGGACCGGGACAAATCATTCTTTTTAAGAATGTACACAACCAATATCCAAGCAATTAGGAGCTTCACTTTGGTCTCAAAACATCTACACAATAGAGACAGGTCTGATATATTTTCCCCTCAGTCTTCTTCTTAAATTAATTGTACCTTTTGTGCAGTCCGGAATACCAAAGCTTAAGACTTTTCCTCCCTCCAGCCACCCTGCTGTCATCGGCTGATTTGGGTCTAAAATAACTGAGTCATTACAAAGTCCGTAAAGCTGAAATACCCTCACTTTCCAGGATATCTGCAGGGGACGGCAATCTCCCGTCGCCTCAGCACAACCCGTCTGGGAAATAAAGAGGAATATTACGTTTTCTGGTCACTGGGCCATTCATTGCTGCATGTTGACGCCTCGAGGTGCATGTTTAAACACGCACCTCAGTTCCACAGCATACATTTTTAATATATTTTTTTATCGGTTTTCAACAATTATGGATTGCAACATTGTGTTGCACTGGGCTGTGTCAAAAGATCTGTGCCGGTTTGTGTGTGCCTTTTTAGGTGAGAGATGTCACACGCACATACAAGACGCAATGTTCAATTTCCATTTTTTTTTGTCTTCCTAAATCAAAACGCAGAAGAAGAAAACAGGCTGCAATGGTTTATAAATCTTCATAATGGCGTGTTGAACACAGCCTTTTTTGTTTGCTTTTTTTTTTTCCCTTTCGTATCAATCAAGGGTGAGTCCGGGTTAAAATTTGTGGAGATTTGTCTTTTTACTGAGATCAATTTTGCCCTGACACGAAGCCATCGCTGCTCTTGACAAATCCATTGATTTGTTCCTTTGTGAATGTAGTATGTTTTCTTAAAATGACGCATTTTGCCCTTGTAGTTACTGTTGTCTCCGTGTGGATCCGGTATAAAAATCAATGGCGCAATTGGCCTCAGTTCATCCACGAGATGCTTGTCGATGCTTTCTGACATTTGAAAGCGAAGCGAAGCAGACCGCTCGGCTCGACTAGAACCCACTAGCTCGACGTTTCAGCCTCCCCTGTATCTTTAAGCAGCTCTCGGCTATCTTGGCATTGCTTGGCAACTGAAAGCTTCAGCGGCTCCCGGAGAAGTTAAATTGCATCAGTTGGCGATTAATGTCGCGGCAGTGAGGCGGCTCTGTCAGGTGTTTTCTCTCCGCTTTAGCCATCAGCACCCGTTTGTTTGCGCTTGGTTCGAGGTCCCGTGGGGAATGGGGCCTTCAACGCAGCAATGCATTAGATAAAGCGTAATACTCGCACAAAATGTTACAATGTCTCAGAGCTTTTATTAATTTCTTTTTATCATAATGAGTGCACTTTGAAGATGAAGAAAGAGGCTCCTGGGGGCCTTGCAGTTCAGTCATATTCATTCTTTAAAGTCCCATATCATGCAAAATTCCAATATTACATTAAAGTGGCTCTTGCCAATCAGTGACCTCCCAAACTGCCCTAATTCTTTCGCTTGCTCCACTTATCACAGTGTGTGTGTGTGTTTTTCAATTTAACACACTTCTGTAATGTCGTCAGTTGCCGAGAGGGTTTGAAAGAACCCAATTCATTTGTTGTTTAAGTCTGTGAAGTGTGTGTCTGGAACGGAGGGGTATGCAGTTGCCTGATGGCCGGTGAGCGGAGGCATCGCTGTGATCCTCATGCAAGACGGTGTGAATGTAATCCAGGGCAGTGAGGAATCGTGAGCGATGTTTATCGAGACTCGTGTCAAGTCGTTCAATACTTTTCCTAATAATTGTGTTCGTATTTCACAGTGGCTGTGGGTTCAGTTTATCTATAGTTATCAAAAGATCCTGCATAGCTCTAATGTTTTATATACATTTATTGTGGTCAAAACTGAATAATAATGGGTAGTTTAATTGTTCCGACTCATTTTCTTCTCTAATTTCCTGAGAAACAAAATGGCTTGGGTGGAGCATCCGCGACTTCTCAAACCGTGTCCCTCGTAACTCACTCCCTCCATCACTTTTGTTCCATTATTCTACGAAATTTGGGAAAGAAAAGTATCATTTGGCCATACGGAGCGGAAAAGAAAATCCACGCTTCACGTTTTTCACCAAGTTTAAATCTGATGCCCACCAGTTAGATTTGATATTTAACATATAACAATAACTACTCTCACTAGAAATGTACTGTATATGTTTATTGCTTTTTAGAATTATACTGACGAGACTGATGATAGACACAGAATGAGCATAATGTCTTGAGGTGTCATCTCTGTGGAGGGATAGGATGGCCTTTTTATGGATCATTATCAGCTCTTGTTCCACTCACTGCGAGGGTAAGTGTAGTCTTATCTCAGCAGAAGGTTCAGACTCTTTATTCATTCCCACTCAGCCAGAGCTGACTGTCCTATTGAGTCACTTTTCTTTTTTCTTTTTTTTTAAAGTCAAAATTTCAAATATTGCAGGCACACATTTTTCTTTAAAACTAGGAGATGTTTTGCTTGGTATTGCATTAAATTATGTACAAGATTCTTTTGGATTTTTACTGTGAAATCCATGAAGTCACAATTAGTTATTACGTCTTAACCAATGCATTGATTTTGTAGCTGCTGTCCTCAGAAATACAGATTGCACTTGTCGCCCAGTAAATCTTCTGTACACTATTCAGCATCGGTTCTTAAATCAGAAAAGCCGCGTCAGCTTCTATTTTTCTATTACCACTTCGTTGTTTACCGCAGTATGCGGTCACCTCCGTTGCTATATTCAAACTTTTGCTACAAATTAACAAACTAATTGTAACTTCTTCCATAGATTTCCCTGAAAAGAGCAATATGTGATTTTCATCGTTGTCGGATATAAGGTAATGAAAATAAATTGGTATATGAAGCTCTCGTAGCATTATAAATAGTGAGAACCAGCCGCCTCTATGGTAGGCTAATTCACAGCAACTTCAGGAAACGCATGCAAATAGCATGAAATGTGCTCCAAATGAATGCTAACATTAGCTAAAATTGCGCTGGATATAACCCTGAATCCAGAGGGTCACCTTTTGTTTTCAGAATTGTGTTGCCACCTCAGATTTCCTCGGGGACGGCTATCGGTGACTGTCAGTCATTGGTGTCTGACAAGGAACTCCGCTAAGACAGAACTCCGACCAGCACAGTTTTAGCTAACAGTAACATGTCCTGCTTGTCAGCTTTTTCGGTCGACTTTCACATGCAACATTACACACTTACATCATCACCATCAGCAACACAGCAAAGCACAACAACAACAACAACAAAAAACTTTATATGCTCTTCTCAGCTGCACTCTGGAAGTGACAAATTGCTTATTGCCCCTTTAAGGACCAAAGAATTTCTTCCAATCCCAATCTCATTTTATGATGACCGTTCCAAGAGCTAACCCTCCACTGTGCCCAATGTCTTACAGATGAACAAGTGTTCACAAGACAATAAAGATCCATGAATCCAAGTGGCCATGCAGAAGCCTCTGCTTGTCTGCTGCTATCTCTCTTCGCATTCACAAAGGCTACTATCCGACATGAAGAATTACCTCATTAATGGAGGACTCCCTGTTGCAGCCCTAACGACAGCTGATTACTTGGAAGGGAAACATTATGTTGCTGTTTCTCAGTCTTCAAAGGAGAGTGGCGCCATAAGCACGCAAACTGACAGGCAGTTTTCTTTAAAAAAAAAAATAAAAAAAAATTGTAATGTTCTCAATATATCAACATATAATGGATAAAAAAAAAAAATCAAAATTTTATGATGATATTATGGTTATGCTTAGGGTTAAATTAATGAAAAAAATAAATGGAATTTATTTATTTAATTAGACCATCGTGAGACAGGTTAGTTTTACCCTACTGATGATGTGTTGTTGCAATAGCTACACCACGTTTTTCATAGGTGTTGTTTATAGAAAAAATACACATTGACACTTGATGGTTTGACTAATTTATAATTAAGGAAGGAACTATTCCTGAAATCCATTTGATATGTTCTTGCAAATTGAAATGTAATTAGTGTCTTCACTTAATCCTGTTTGGAGCCCACGCTCTCTTCATTCTCTACATTGAATACAGTGCACAAAAACAATTGTCTTTCCACGGCGCACTTACCCAAGTAAAACACAACAAAGAAAAGCACAACTAAGTATATTAAAAAAAACAAAGAAGAAAAATCAATTTTGGCATTTTGTGTTTGTATGAAAGTGTTGTTTGAAAGTTGTGTCGGGACTACATAAAACTTAATGATGCAACTGTTACCATTAATATAGCTGCTTTGTAATAAACAACATGGAATGTAGTTAATGACTGTTTGATTACTTTTTAAGTGTACTCATAACAGTGAAATGCATTTACCTTTATGTTCTTTCATTTGAACTGAACAAGTTGTTGCCGGTCCCTTTGAACAAGATCAAATTATTTTTTTCTTCTGTATTTTATACGTATGATTACAAGCCAAAAGCAGTAATAGACTCTTCACTCCCTCACCTTATCAACTCAAAAGTCCAGCATGTTTTAAGCAGGCTCACCTGCATTGTCACATGACCACAGTGTTGATGTCCTGCTGCTTGCTTTAGTGCTGAACATCAACAAAAAGGAAAAGCAAATGTGCCCTTATGTAACTGACAGTTGGCTAATGGGCTTTTCCCTTTGGTCTCTCGAAGAAACTGTCAGCGTTTCTCAGAAGGGTTTTGTATGTCTAGCTAGCCGCCTTCACTCAGCCGTATTTAAGTGTGTTTTTGGTATGTGCACAGCGTGCGTACACAGCAAAGAGGACATAATGCAGATGTGTGGCTGCGTAAATGTGCTTGGTTATACCTTTTTTTTTTTTTTTTTTTAATGGATATTGTAATTCTAATTCCTTTTCATCAGCCAAACTGCAATCCCAATATAATCCCCCTTAGCCTGCACTAATTAAACACATTTAATTAGTCTCACAGTCGATTGGATTTCACATCACCCTCACACACACGGGTTAAAGGTATTGACCCCCTCTGACCGGCTGCTGTGTATTACTTTGCTTTGATTCATTGTGGGAGGGCTGTAGCCGCTGGTAAATATATGGATCTATTTGCACATCTCTGCAGAAGAAGTGGTCAGTCAGGCACAAACAGGAGTATTCAGCGCCAGCATCAGGCGAGAGCTATCAGTTTAATTTAGATCCTGATTTCATCCCGTCTCTCGATTTCCGATAATATTACGTGGGAAGGAAAGAGTGATGGTAGCAGGGTTGTGCTGAGTGGACCAAATGAACATCAAGCATGGCTTTCCCTCAGTTGGTAAAATTCCAATTATGCAGCAAGAGAGCAAAACGTCAGCCAAGAAATGAAAAAAAAAAAAAACTCTTATGCACGTTAATTAGAAATGTAAAAATAGAACAAATATAAAGCTAGGTGTTTTACGTAAAATATTTAACTTATGCATTGATGTGGCATCAACATCAAGAATGAATCTTTGAATTTTGAGGCTTCATTAGCAAAACAGACTAATTTACCTATAAATTTAGTGGTTTGCTTTGAGCGCTTTCATATTCAGGCGAGTTCATATTTCAAAAAGTTCTGGATAGAAAACTCCGGGTTGAATTTTAATGATACATTTAATTGGTGTACCGAACACAACATGACACACAGCCGCGTTCCATTGTAACAGGTCACAATACATCCGGCCATACCTCTGAAACTGCACTCAAACAGTCTCAGCTGATAGATGGGACTGAGTAGCCCGAAAGATGGAACATTTTGTTTGGAACTAAATCTTTTGAATTCATTTCACCTGCTGCCAGTTTACATACACTTCTTCAAGTGTATGTCGAAGAACATTTTTTTCCCCTATATTTTTTAATTGGGGGGGTGGAGCATCTGAGCGGCTGTAGGTTTTTCTTTAATGTCAAATGCCATCCTGATTCCAATAAACTCACTTTCACTGCGGATCCTAATTGTCTTCTATTTCCATCGATCAGTCCAGCCCCGCCCCCTGCGCCACCCCTTACTCTGCCCTTAGGGGTTGCCAGAGCCTATCCCACCTATCTCGGGGTGACTGTGGATACACCATGCACACATTTCCAGTTCATCACGGGGGGGGGGGGGGGGCACACACAGTGGCATTAAGCGATCCAAGCTCACAGCTCTGGACGTCATAGTTTCCAATTACCCAAATGTGCATGTCTTTGGACTGTGGGAGGAAGCCAGAGCACTGGGAGAGAAACCTGTTACTTTTTGGTAATTTTTCCAAAGTGTGTTAAGGTCAAATCTATTAGCTGTGGTTTCATGCTTTCTCGGAGCGCTCAAGAAAAACTACTCCAAACCCTTTAACAAAAACAACTGTGACATCGGGCATCACCCACCCATGCCTCCCACATTCATTCAAGATTCACGCGAGTGTGACCAGACCTGGTATTTTGATTGCTAGCAATTACTATGGTCCTGTTTTTAGTGAGACCCATTTAGGAAGTCGGACGGTTCCAGATTAATTACTGACGACAATTAATTCCAGTGAGAGCGCAAACCCAGACAAGTGAAGACCAGAGTGAGTCAGTCTTGTTGAACTCACTCAAGCTCACGTCCCAAGGCACAGTCGACAGCGGCTGAAAGACTCATTTGAATTTTAGCTGTGATGCCTTGATATTAATTAGAAGTCAGTGTTGCGGATGTTTGGACTAGACTGTCAGAGTTGCTGTTCGTCGGCGTTCCCATGTGAAAAGAAGATTGCGTTTTGTTTTTTTTATGTATATATATATGTATATATATATATATATATATATATATATATATATATATATATATGAAGCAGTGTTGGAGATAGATTTTTTATTTTTTTTGGTGGGGGCTGAGCATGATAAATACACTGATGTCAATTGTAGAAACTGTAAGTAGTACAAACAATTACATTTAGGACAGTTTTTTGTGTCTTATTTCTTGTTTGTTCAGTTATTATTGACGTAGAGTTCAAAGGCAATTAGCTTTACCGTTACTTTGTATGAACCTTTGTCAGAAAATTTCAAAGACAAAATCTGAATCTACCTTTATTGGAAAAGTATTCGGAATTGACTGAATATATTCGATCACTGGTCCGGCATGTGTGAAGATTTCATACATGTTGCCCGTAATCCGACGATATATTGTATTTTTACCCATGTCTAAAACTGATCTCAGTGTCCTGTAAGCTGACCTCCGGTATTCAGGTGTCCTGTTGCGTTTCCCGAGGAGACGACTTTTTTTTTTTCATTACCGATCAATGTGGATTTCAGATGCAGTCTCACACAAAAGCTCTTCTTCACGCTTTTGTGTGCAGGTGAAACAGATTATGGAGGAAGCAGTGACTAAGAAGTTTGTCCACGAAGACAGCAGCCACATCATTGCACTGTGCAGTAAGTACGCTCTTGAGTCCTCTCTCTCTCTCTCTCTCTCTCTCTCTCTCTCTCTCTCTCTCTCTCTCTCTCTCTCTCTCTCTCTCTCCCATCCCTTCTTTGCACATGCGTACGTGGACACACACACACACACACGCAGACACACACAGACTTGTTGAACCTCTCAGCAGGTGACTGGGTGCTTTCTCTCCGTGAAGGACACTGCTTGACGTCACTGAGCCTGTGACTACGCTGCTGCATCAATGGAAAGTTAATAATCACTGTGGAGCTAATGGAAACCAATTTCAGAGACAGGCTGTACAAAACCCAGGCTTTCTAAGCCCTGGACGTACGCGTGTACGCGTGTGTATTTTTTTTTTTTTTTTTTTTTTTTTTCCAAAGATGAAGGCGTTGCCCCCCTCCCCCTTAACCCTTTGCCCCCCAAGCTGATTGTTGAGCTTGCAGTGGGATGTGAGTCACAGCTTCCTCGCTGGTCAGGAGGCTGCCCATAGCCTAACATCAGCCAAACCACAGGTGACAAATGGTGGCTTTGAGGTTCATTGGGTTATCATATGCAACTACAATGCACATATTTATTTATTTATTTATTCATCTATTTATTCATTCATTCATTTATTTATATATAAGGGGTTTATACCACAAGTTGTGGCCATGTCAGAGCTATTGATTTCTACTTCATCCTTGTGGTCTTTGCCTTGTCCTTTTTTCATTTTCTCTTTCTTCCCTTCAACAGTGATAATAACACTTGTGTGCACTTTCACTCTGGCACTTAATTACTATTGACTTCTCTGTACAAGTGAGTGGTTATGAAGAGAACGCGCAGTCCCTCCTTTGACTGTCCACGGTTTGTGGGTGACGTGCAAATGTAAAAATAAAAACACTTCATTTCAGTCATTATTTCATTTGAACCATAATAATTATTATTTATTTTTTTTAAACGGTCTAATTCCTCTCATTTAGTAATATTTAGTAACCACATTTTTAACCATAGTTGGTTAGCACTGGCTGTGCTAAGCCATGACACCAGTGATGTTAAGTTTATATATATATTTCATTACAACGGCTGGGAAAGTAATCGCATCTCAGTGTCAATGACAACTTTGGCCTCCAATGATCATTAAAATCACATAATCATATTGAAATGACTAAAATGCCATTTGTCACGGTATGTTGCCATGCTGGAATGGTTGGTCCCGTAATGGCTTCTGGACTGTGTCCCCTCCAGACCCCTTTTGTGCATTGTGTGCATTCTGTAAACAATTGTGCCGCATTCTTGGCCATGCGTCAACGCCCAGTGGTTGCATTTCCAGAACGGAACACGGTGCTCAGTCGGACTTGCAAGAGTCACAAGGCTGGTGACTGCTCAACATGAAATACGGAGTAGATGAAGTAGATGCCTGTTGTGAAACGGTATCAGAAAGTTCACCGTGCTTGTGAGTGGGTTAACAGCTCTGTGTGTGTGTGTGTGTGTGTGTGTGTGTGTGTGTGTGTGTGTGTGTGTGTGTGTGTGTGTGTGTGTGTGTGTGTGTGTGTGTGTGTGTGTGCGCGCACTGTTTGTTGTCTCCAGATGGTAAATATATAATTTTAGATATGCTTAAGATTTAGTTTGAATCAGCGTGATTGATTTGCCACAATGTTTTTTTTCCCTTTTGCAATAGTGTTAACACTGTATGCTTACAGCCATTATTCAGAAATTGGCAGTCTCAGCCTGAGTTTTACAATGTGGGAGAACTGTAAAGGCTACAGATGGCAAGCTTATTCTAGTCCCAGCACAAACTTTCATGATTTTGTACGTCTGCAAAGCTTTCTGAAAAGTATAACACTCACAAACATATTTGCAAACTTCTTCAGTCTGTCTCTCCTGGTTTTTTGAAAAGAAAATCTGAAATAAGTCGGCAAGCACAGTGATGTATTTTCTGTTGTTGTTGTTCTTCTTCTTTTGCCTCCTCTTCTTCTTTGCCGCAACGCCTACTTACATAGGTGAAGTGCAGATCAGACTGTAGCTGAGGTCCAGCAGTAAGCATGGCATAGAGCACGTGAAAGCAGACGCTCAGGTCAGGCTTGGAAGGCAGAAATTTGAAAAAAAAACAACAACAAATATTATATACCAATCAAAAGAGTGACAGAAAAAAAAAAAACAATAACCCCAAATTATTTACATTTAAACCTATTTAACCCTTTAATTTTACTCAGATCGGGGCTGTGAAAATCACAAAAGTCTTCAGCTTTCTTTTGCGTTGCTAAATGTTTGTTGTAGACACAAGCCGCATAGATATTTGCTGTGTGTCAAATCATAGATAATGTTGCAAGTCGGAAGGTTGTGCTCCAGGAGTCAATGTCTTGTTACTGTTAGAAATTAGCTCAACTAACAAGCTGCAACGCTCTTGCTGCCCCGTCACACTTGTAATCCTCCAGCACATGTTGCATCAGACAATGTACTTGGTTTCCACACGATGCAGTGAATCTAAAGAACCGCCGTTAACCGCCACCTCATGCTCAGACAGCACCGTGCAAATTGAATCGGCCGCTCCGGGCCGCTGCAATCGACGCAATGAAAGCAGACTGCAGAGATTGCAGAGTTCATTATTCAGCATTGCAGCACGTCAAGCATCACGCCCAGTCAACCTAAACCACCAACCGTCCCTGCCCAAGGAGTTGACGAGTGTCCATTTAATATGAGACCTCAGATCTGGGCAGCGTGGAAATTAAAGTGTCACTCTTCTTTTTAATTATAGCTGTTAGCCTGGAGAAGACGTCCTACCTGTCAATGTGCGTCAGTAGTCCGAGTGTAAGAATTTATCGAGGGACAAGTTCGTTTGCAAGTCGTGTTTTGAATTGAATGTGTTTTGCTTCACGGGGCACATGGTGAAGCTAAAAATAGAACATGCTCTATCCCCGCGGAAGCGTGTGCGTGACTTGGGAATGTTAGCTGAGCAGGTAGTAAAAACAAACGGTCTATAAACATGACATGTAAAGCTGTGATTAGCCTCCATTATGTTGCAGACAAATAAAATGGGATGATTGAAATGGATGATTAAAATATTTTAAAATGAAAGGCAGTTGAGAGACTGGAAAACAGAAAGAGATCCAACTTGTTTGTCCAACTATTTGACCTTCATCAAGACTTTAATGCAGAAGTGCCACCTGGGCCTCACTCCCAGACCAGGATTTGTCACTGGTTGGCTGCCGCAGGTGTGGTGGTCTCTCTTACATGTTTAGCACGTCCAAGGTGTTAGCTAGGTTTAGGTCTGGGCTGTTGACACAGGCCACTCCATCCTCACTACTGCCTCATTCTGGAGGTATTTTTTTAAGGACCCTTGGGGAAGACCACTATCATTTTGTAACATGGGGTTCGATCCAAGACTGTGGAAGTATATGGGATGTATTGCCTTTGGCTGCAGAATCTCATCCTGACATGCTACAGAATTAGGAAGAATTTGGGAATTAGGATATTTTGCACCTTGTAGACTTTCTTGACTATCTCTTGACTTTCAAGACATTCTGTTCAAGACATGTTAAGAAAAGTTATTATGAACGTAATTATCATTATATAGTATTTGTTATTTTGGGTAGTTTTGTCAGACCTATGATTTAGTACAGCTGTCTCACAGTTTTTTTTTATTTTTTTATTAATGTTTATTTCTAAGATCATATTGAAAAGTATAATCAGGTGAGTTACAGACTGGTGAGGTATTTTTGCAGGTGTTTTGCAAAACTATATGTCTAAGTGTAATTTCTATTTCAGTGTCCCATGATAATAGCATACATCCCATCATGCACTCAATACAGCTTTTTTGCCCAAACTCATATTTGCTTGTACTGCTCTTTTTTTCCCCAATCGGCTATAGGTAGGGGCCTGTGTTAGCTACATTTTTAAATCATCAGATTTTATGTATCCAATTGTTTGATATTGGTTAATATTTTCAGTGGTCAGCAACCCAAGAAATTAGATAACCCACCTAAACCAAGAGACACAGTGGAGGAGATGGATGTCAGAGAAAAAGAGGAGAGAGTTTAGCTACTCTTAACTCTACTGCTCTTGAACTAAAGCATGTTTCAATGCGTTAAGTATCTTCATGGATGTATAAAAAGCAAACATATCAACAAAGCAACCCTGCAGCCCGGCAGAAAAATACAGTAAATTACAATGTTATTGGAAAACTGCTTGGAGAATACAGGAGGCTCTTGCCTAGAATTCCAGCGCATCAAATCTTTTATTTATTGGCTTCATAATAGCAAGACATTTCATGAATGGGGAAATAAGTGGCTGCTAGATTGCGAGGCTTTACTGTGCACGTTAGTTTCCTCCGTAATGTTAGCAGTAGGTCTTCTTAAATGAGAAAAACATAACCGTGAGTCATCTTGCAATCCCCGGCTTGATGGCTCCATGATGACCCATGTCGAGGAAATTACAACACAGCCTGTTGGACTTTATTGTGTGCTTTTTGCTCGGAGTACAAATTGGATGAGATGTGTAAATATGAGAGAGCGAGGGAAGGAGAGAGAGCGAGAGAGAGACTGCTGTTTCCTCATTTTCTTCTTCCAGTCAATGGTTTGACTTATTTTATCTGGAAAATGACCTCCCATTAACAATTTAATAGAGAGGCAGTCTCGACTTTGGTGGCTAATACACAGGGTCAGCAAGAAAAAAAAAAATGTTAAAAAGGATCATGACTATACAGTGGGGCAAAAAAGTATTTGGCAGCCACCGATTCTGCAAGTTGTCCCACTTAAAAAGATGAGAGAGGTCTGTAGTTTATATCATTGGTACACTTCAACTGTGTACCAACTTATTAATGTATTTATTGGCAGTCTGTTAATTTTTTTTTTTTTTTTTTTTTACCAATTTAACATTACAAATCAAGCCAAATTTTACACACTGGACCTTTAAAGAAAACACTTTAAAAAAAAATGATTGAAGTACTTAAACAACGTGATAGCTAGTAAGAAGTGGTGTAAGGTTGGAACGAAAGATAGTGAATGAACAGGTGAGGGATGAGGAGGAGAACGTCTTTGTGGACGTGGGCCAACAGTGACCCATTTCAGAACTGACAACGCTGGTTACTATTAGCATCTGATCTTTTCAAGTGCACCTTTTTCTGATAGTGAATGACCTCCAGAGGCAAATGATTAGCCCACATTAAAGCGCCGTCATGGTTGGATTGGCCCGCCAATACTTACTAATACCTGCTGTAGGTACTGGGACTAGAGCCCTTACCTACTGTAGGTACTGGAACTAGAGTCCTTACTCACAGCTGAGTAAGTTGGATCACAAATTCAAATATCACAGGCATCTTTCATGACACGCGTGTCGGTTTCTTTGTAAGTGAGTGTCTGGACCGGACGATTCCCTATTAAAAGCATGTGAAGGACAGTCAAGTGCTCTGCCGTGAGTGACAGATATTATCATCACTTGAGCCGCGGTGGAAATTATCTGATGAACTGGAGAAGACTAATGCAAGGGGTCTCTTAATTGTGGGTGTGCATCACTTTAACTTCAACAATACCATATACAGTGTGCAGTACCCCCCTACTCCCCACCCCCAATGATGTGATTACATGTAATTAGACCATGAGACGGACTCTCTCCCCGCAGCGAGCCTGCCTGCGGGCCAATCCAACCATGACACCGCTTTAATGTGGGCTAATCATTTGCCTCTGGAGGTCATTAGCTCTTGGAAAAAGGTGCACTTGAAAAGATCGAATGCTAACGGTAACCAGCGATGTCGGTTCCGAAATCAGTCACTGTTGGCCCACGTCTTCAACGACGTTCTCCTCTTCATCCCTCACCTGTTCATTCACTGTTTTGGTTCCAACCTTATACCACTTCTTACAGGCTAACACATTGTTTAATTACTTAAATCATTTTTATTTGAAAAAACAAAACAAAAAAACTAAAAGTCTTTAAAGGTCCAGTGTGCTTGATTTATGATTTTTTGTTTTTTTGAAACAACACATTGTTTAATTACTTAAATAATTGTTATTTAAAAAAACAAAACAAAAAACAAAAAGTTTTTGAAGGTCCAGTGTGCTTGATTTATGATTTTTTTTTAAAACTTAACATACCGCCCATAAACACACTAATAAATGTGTATACTTGCAGGACAATAAACGTAATTTGTTTTTCCCACCTTCAGAACAGTTTTCATATATATAAGAATATACTTAGAGCGATAAAGGTTTTGCCATCTTGCACCACCGTTTTTGAAGGAAGCCCTCCCGACAACGCACTAAAAACCAAACACGTTGTCGGGCAGGCTTCCTTAAAAATTTTACACACTGGACCTTTAAATACGTGTCACTCCAAACCCCTTTGAGAAATGGGACTGCAGATCAGATTAGTGGTCATATGTATCGCTCCGCTCCATGTTCAAATCATGTCGTATCACATCAGCGGCTGTGGCTCAGGAGGTAGAGCGGGTTGGCCAATGACCGAAAGGTTGGCGGTTCAAGTCGGCAGTCTGTCGTTGTGGCAAGACACTTAACCCTAAAATTGCTGCGCCTTGCATGCCAGCAGCCACCCGCTGGTATGCGAATGTGTGTGTGAATGAGAGGCCTTGTGGGGGTACCCTGAAGGTGCTGGAAAGCGCTATGTAAGTGCAGTCCATTTACCAGTCTTGCCACGGTCCGCAGGGTAGTCAGGTTGGTCGCAAAGTAAACTGGGTGAAGTGAGACATTTTTCTTCCTGATAAGACTGGAAGAGATTTCAGTATGTTAATTGTCAGTCCCGATGCCAGCGCGAGAGACTTAAAGAAAATCCCACACACTTGCTGACTTGGATAGAGTTGGGAGAAATAAAGATTGTGAGAAACGGATACTTTTTTTGTCTTCAGGCCGGGATGCTGAGTTGGTGTGACTCTTTCCGTTGCTGTTTCTAATCGATCAGTAACTTTTTAGTTTTAAATGTGAATAGCTTGAACTGATGTACTCAGGGTGAACAGAATGATGTGAGGAGTTATTTGTCGAAAGCTTGTTTTCCTGAGTTTCATTTTTGTGTCTGTTACTCCGCTTTGCATCCATTCAGGTAATGGATGTGTGCTCTCTGCTCTGTGGCCTTTCCTGTTTTTCTCATTTGTTAAAACTGCCAAAAATATAAAAGGCAACACGTTTATGCGTCAACTGAGACTTTAAATGTGTTTTTATGAGGAGGTCTAAATGAAGCAGGCCTGAATGTGTGAATGAATGCATGCTGTGACCAAATTGTGTATTTCTTTCATCACCTTGCATGTAGTGTTCAGAATTTGTTGGGTTGCTGCTTTGACTAAAAATGTCAAGATAATATGAACTTGAAGACTAACATTTTCCTTCTCAAGCCACATGAGCATATGTTTAAAACACAAATATAAGGAAGTGCAATTAACCCATAAATTCCCATTATCATGACATAGAAATAAAGGCCTGTACTTTCTACAAGGCTAGAAAGATTTATAGATACATAAATGTATGCTTCATTTAGTCATTCAGTTGCTTACATCTGTTTACATTTAGCCTTCTGCCCAGTTTGTACTATTTTAAAATGGTAAAGCAACATGCAGCGAGTCAAACTGAGCAAGATTTGCTACACAGAGCTTCAACCAACAAAAAGATCAACTGACAGATTAGACTTCTGCATCTTTTCCAAGCAGTCTGCCTCTCCTCCCCGTTCTTTCATTAATAATGCCTTGCCAGCTATTGGCGATGGGCAAGGAAATGCAAGTGGGAGCCTGTGACACCCCTTGTATTCACTGCGGTTATAGATAGGAACCCGCAGGACGTCTGTTGGCCAGTCTCACTGCGTGGTTTGTGTTGAGCCGTTTCGTAACTGTCTCTTTGTGTAGGAGTCCAAAACTTCTCCGCACCATTTCGACTGATCACATAACTCCTTCTCATTAGCCTCACAGATGGGGAAGTCAAGTTGTGTAATGTGTGAGGTGAGTTCTCTTTAGCGTAAAGCGTTTAGTTGTTCAGGCATCACGCGCGTGTGAAAACAAGACAGGCTGAAAGAAAATCTTGGTGTGTCAGAAAGAAACGGAGAATTGTTCCCCGATTAACTGAAGTGTCTGTCTGTGATAAAGGTAGAATGCCAAACACTGTCTGTGACTATTGAAAACACTCCAAATACACATTCTACGAGAAGCAAACATGACATTCTTTTTTTTTTTTTTTTTAATAAATAGTTTATTTGCATCTTGTGTTCTCTTTTAAAATTCACAAATGTCATTTAAACATGGATAAAACTGGGTATTTTTCAACATTGCGTGTGAAAATGCGTTAAAGTAGATGAAAGGAGGGGAAAACTTGACATAGAAGATGAGGAGACAGAAGAGGAATATGATTTCATTAGTTGGGTAACAGGGACAAGTCAAGGAGGGGGGAAAAAAGGCAAGATTGGTGAGTAAGCGATAGCTTGAAATGGCTAATGGGCTCATTAGGAAGCTCTTGGTCATGTAATGACCTGCTGCAAAATGGACATCTGGGCCTTCACACAGTTAGAGGAATGGACAAGAGTGTTAAATCTGCCTAGATGTATATAATATATGCTGTATATAAGACACTTGCGCACTGCAAGTGTAGATTGCAGGATGAAGGATAAAAAAACCCCAAAAAAACGACAACAAAAAAGAAACAGAACATGCCTTCCTAATGTAAAAACCTTGTCAAGTCCATAATGTTAAATGACTTTGTTTCTCTACCACTACCCAACATTCTTATTGCTTTGTCTGTTTTATACTGCTGGCCCTCCAGGCCCACTGGCAGTACCTGCCATGTTAAATTAGTATGCTGGAGACAGCAGCTGGGTCACAGGTCTACGGGTCACGCAGAGTCTGTGGGTGTTATCAGCCACTCAGGGGTCAAATGGAGGCATTTATTTATGTATTCAAGCCATGTTGACACCCCGCATGCTTCTGGCATGCATAGAGCTTATCTTTCAACCCAGACGTGCGCACACACGCTCACTCACATACCCGCACGCACACACACATGCGCACGCAGACGCAATTTCGCCGATCACAAAAATGCAAAAGTGTACTGCCTTGACAAGCAGATTAGCCTCTGTTGCATCTAGTTTAATGGCAGTGGCAGTGTTAGAAACAGCAAAAAAAAAAAATAACTGTATCGTATTGAGACGAGATGAACTGGCTAAAGCCGAGGAAGTGCAAAAACACGTCATTCGCCCATCCATTTTCTACACCTACTTACTCCTGCAGTCAGGGTGGCCGGGGTTTGCCGGAGCCTATCCCAGTCGTCTCCAGGCGAAGGCAGGTTCCACCCCGAGCAGTTATTCGTCCAAACGCAAATAACCGTTCACACTCACACCTGAATGACAGTGTAGAGTTCTGATTTCCAATTCACCTCACATGCATTGCTTTGGACTGCGGGAGTATGTCAGAGAACCCGGAGGGAACCCATGCACGCCAACTCCAAACAGAACGGGCCCGTACCAGGGGATTGAACCCACAGCCTTCTTGCTGTTGAGGCGATAGTGTTAACCACTTGGCATTTCACCTGTGGAACAAAATGTGGAGAAATACACATGGCTTATCCCGCCCATGTTGTACCCAGCTTGTCACCAGTGTCGAGTTGTTCTTGACGCTAAATTCTTGTTTATTTTAGATCGTAGTTATTACGATTTTTTTTTTCTTTTCTTTTAAATCAAGTAAACATGCAGACACCAAGACTGTGAACCACTTCAATGCTTTTGCAACCTCTGCCAGTTTTGTTTCGTTTTTCTTCCCCCCCCCCCGGGTGCCTTATATCCCGTGCTATTGACCAGTTCAGAAATCGGGAATCATTAGAGACTGTTTGTAAAGCCGCTGGTCCTTGTGGCGATAGTGGTTTCCATGACACCACCAGCTAGATGTTTCTATCTTATGATAGAAAATGCAACTCTAAAAGACTGGTGTAACTGTCACCCAAACGCACAGCTGTCTGATCGTAACTGATCCTTTTGATGTCGGTTCAGAAAGATGTGTGCTCTTCTGTGAGGCTGTCAAGGCTGTGATACAACCCGAGCTGCACAAGACCTACCCCAGCTGTAAACACACGAATAGCCTGAAGAGACATAACCAGCGTTTTTATTGCCAATCACCATCAACCAACAGTCACAGTTACCTTCCTAATGACAGCAAATCAGCTCAGCTGCAGTTTCATCTGCCTTTGATGTTCCATTTACAAAATGTTACAGAAATTTGATTTTTTTTCTTGGGGGGGGGGGGGGGGGGTTAGCTAGATAAAAACTAAGTTCAACTAATATATTTAGATAATCAGCATTTCCATTTCCAGGATTTAAATGGACCGGTGTTTGGAACGATGGTTTCATTTTCACGTGTTCGTGTCTGCACTCTCTACAAAGGGGGAATATCTGACTCTACAGTGGTAGGAAAAACAAAGTTTTTGGACACCCCTTGCATTTGTGATGTAATATATTGGGTTAAGAATCAGTCCTAAGTCTCCAAGTGCAGTTTATTTTAGTGCCTTCGCCAACATTTGCCCACATGCTGCACGTGCACCGTTCCGTCCAGCTCAGAACTGGATGTTCCAGCCCATGCAATGCATCCCAGGTTACAACAGTAAAAGAATTTGGTTCTCTTATTTTGTCTTATTAACAACAAATAACAATATAATTTCCATTTGTTTTTGTGCCTCTGGTGCAGCCACACCTTTTAAAATGCCAAAACAAATATTATCTGGCAATTGTGTAATGACAATAATTGAGATTGAGTAAAATGTTAAGGGTGTCTGACAACTTTTTGCACTACTATATTTGACTGGCATCATGTTTTTGAAAGAGGGAGAGACATGTTTCCCAGGGTTCTAAAACGTGTCAGAGCCCCACTTGTGGATAAACCCCTGACGCTTGAAAACAAACCTGCTCGCACACCAGTGATTTATTTTGCAATGAGATAGATTTTTAAATTGCACCAGAGGGAATTTGATGGTGCTCATCAGATAAGGCCTAATGCCAAATGCGACCAAATAAAAGGTGTAAAGACTAACTGTAATATTTATGGGAAGCAGTTAAATGTTTTTCCTTCTTCGAGATAAAAGATTAAAAAAAAAAGAGGCCCCACATCCCTGAGCTGTTCGGGAGAAAGACTCTTGTATCAAAGCATCATTTCCTTCCAGAGCTAAACAACTTGATATTTAGAGCCCTGGATTAGCAAAGCAAATGCACAACACCCCAAGTGCGAAAATGACAGATGCTTTCTCTCTGCCAGTGAACACAATGGTTTATGTTAATTGTCTCGCCACAGTTCCTTGTTTGACGATGAGTTATAAAAAAATAAAAAATAAAAAAAACTAATGAAATTATGTCACATAATATTTCACCCTCCCTGGAGACAATTTATTTCATAGCAAGATATTAGAGTGTTGAATTAGATTTGCAGTTGGTGCACTGTGGAGTTATGAAGCACTAATATGGACTAATATGAATACTACTAATATGGATGTTCAGTATGGGCCTGCTGCACTTCACTGCTTTGATAAACATTTCGCATAAACAAATCTGTGGCTCAGTTGGTAGAGCAGGCCCACGATTGAAGGGTTGAAGGATGGAGTCCATGCTCCGATTCTACACGTGTCCAAGTGTCCTCGGGCAAGACACTGAGCCCTAAATTACTTCCATCAATCAATAATGCAAACATTTCAGATTTCAAAAAAAAAAAACATACAACCACATGGTAAGTTGTTCTCAAGTAATTCTAAAGCATTTTGCATATATTCCCAAATATGTCCACCTTCAAGGTCTTTTGTGTGTGTGTGTGTTTGTGTGTATATACACATCTATACAGATAATGATCCTTAATACGTTACGAACGCAAAACTCTGAAATCATTTCCATAAATCAAAATGTAGTGAAACTTTTGATTCCTTGTGAATATCAATCAATGTTCACTGTGTGAAAATGCTTGTTGAAAGTTTGCTGGTGAAAAGCCCACAACTTGGTGTAATTACTGCACTGTCTTCAGCGTGACTCCCTGATTCCCACTATAACATGTTGGGGTGTTTGTCTGAGGCTCTTGAGTCTTGATCCAGTTGATGGGATTTTAATCGTCATCACACAGTGTGTGCTTGCACAGCGGATACATTTCTAGTTTTTTGCTGATTGCACGTCTGTGTTGTTCCTGGGGATATCAGCGTCATTAGTTATTTCCTGTGTTAATGGGGTATGGTTTGCCGATAGCTAATTTTGCTCGAAAATCCTTGATGTGACACTTTTTATCTCGGAACATTAATTTTAATTATGCGTTGAACTCAGCTGAATGTAAGCTCAGCTTACCTGTCTTTGATGGCAAGAGCAGACATTTTCAGGTAGAGAGAAGGAAATGAAAGGAAAGATCATATTTAATGTGGAAACTGTTGGAAATGTGTGAGTAAATGTGAGGTGCACGTCGCATAGCGTACAAAAGGCAACTATACACACTGAGAATTTGCAGCACCATCTCAATACAACTGAACATTAGCTATGTGCAGTCATAATAAGTCATTGCTGCATAGGTTGGTGACAAATTCAACCTATGCTGCTGAGGGACATTTTATATTGCTTTTGTTTCTGTTTGCAAAATGGAGATACTGTGATACTGATCCTGACAAACTGTATATTTAATTGTGTGAAGTTACGACACGTAAGTGATATTTTTCAACCTGGTCGTTACCTAATATTTGTTAAAGGGTCCCTGAGTCAAGACTGTTTCAGCTGTGAAGTGACAGTGTTTGTCAGGATGGTGCAGTTTTTCATTGCACTCGCAAGCAATAAACCTCAATAAACCCTCATAATGAATTAAAAAAAAAGAACTTAAATTGAAATGCTAGAGACAAGGTAACTTTAGAGATGTTGTTTGGAATGGGTTTGTGATTAGCTTTGTGGAACTAGGCAACACTCAAATGTTTTATTTTGATGTTGAAGAACAATTTTAATTGCTGCTCCAGTATAAGCAGATGTGAGCGCTGCATCTTAATAGTCTTGGGGCCAGCTCGTTCCAGCGTTAGGTCTCAGAACAGATGTGCTTTTTTCCCCTCTGCTCCTATCTACCCCCCCCACCCCCTTCAAGTCATGGTTCCCAACTGTAGCGTCCACTTTGTCCAGTCTCAGGGTCTGCGCACATTGTGATGAAATATTGATTCAGTCAGTCTAGTCATCACCACTTCTCAGCTGCTCATCAAATATATAAGAGACGAAGAGGGGGATAAAAAAAAACACAACAACAACTCTCAGGTTTATTTCCTCTCGCTGATGGGACTTTAGGGGCTGAGACAACTACTCAAGCCTGATCCTGTGCAAAAGGAAATCGATGGGTGGCAGCTGTTGATCGCGTGGAGAGGACTATTTACTGTCACATCACAAGCACAAGAATGTCCTGTCTGTTTGGGACCTTTAAAGGGATTTGTGAGCATTGTGCTAAACATATTTGCATATTTCTTAATTGATGGCACTTGTAACAATAACAAATAAAGATTCTTCTATTCTATTATATCCCATGAAATACACTTTTCAAGGTTTAAATCCAGCGGTAATCAGCATGCCATACCTTACTATACTCTACAGTAGACTGTATTTCTCTTTCCTGAGAGTCAATGTTGAAAAAAAGTCAATATTTAGGGTTGACTTCAGGGATTGCTGTTTCAGAATAAGGCAGGTATTAAATAGATAGATGATGATGAAGATAATGAAGTTTGTATTGGTCAAGCAGAATCAATGCCCTCGAGCCTCCTCTGTTGCCAGTGACAGAGCCATAATGACTTCTATGCTCTGGTCAGCTTTCGCTGTGTAAATTGCATACAGCCGAAAGGCCGAGCAGGCGACGTTTTCAAGACACTTGATATGTGTGACTCCTCGGCATGACATTTGAAAGAATGAACAGGAGAAGCAGACCAATTGGCTTTCAATTGCAGGAAATAGGCAAGAAACTCGTTAGTCTTTCTACCTCTGAGGAATGAGGAACAACACTGCCACTTAACTGGGACAGTAGAACTGGTAGCCATTAGGAAATTGCAGGTGACTTCTCTCACTTTTTCTTGGCCGTATTATGTGCAATGCACAAGATGCGCGTCACACATCTTTTTGTACTGCCAAGCATCAGGTTCATCAAAACCAAGATTCTATTGATCTGTAAGAGATCCTTTAATCAAATATAAATTATATATATATATATAATTTTTTTTTTTTTTAACCATTTCAAAGGCAGTAAGTTTACATAACTCAAACAACAACAAAAATAATTTTTGAATGCAAAGGAAAATTAAAGCAACTCTAGGTAACGAGAGGGTGGTTGTGCCGGCTGTAACTGCACTGTGTAACTTTCACACACGACCCGACACACCTTCCTGTGTCGTCATTACAGGACGAACCATTTTACGGCAACGTCACACGTTTATTTAGAGGCGGTCTTACATACTACTATTACAAATACATAAGATTGTAAAATGACGGAATGGAACCCAATAATTAACCTCGATGAAAGACGAAGTAATAAAAGTGTTGAACGTTTGCTACGACGTTATTGTCGATGTCTGTTTTGCATTTCGTATTGGTGTTTTTCCTGAACACATACGAGCGCTCCAGCTAGGAGACTATTTGTATTTTCTCACATCAATAAACTAGCGCTACAGCGTGTTTACTTCGTCACTTCGCCATTTCCGCCCAATCAATGCAACGTTGCGCCGTCTGAACCGCTGTTGTAGGCATTACAGCTACACGAGTTTATAACCTGTTATAATATTATAACCATTATACACCACATCATTTCCAAGCAATTTCCATCGACGAGAATGATGCGAACCAAGCGCAAAACACTGCCGTCTGTCTAAGCAATACACCCTCCTTGTTTGTGTAATTGTAGTTGTCACAGTTGTCATGTAACGCCTTGTCGGTGGACATATTTGCAAGCAATTCTTCAGGATGCCGGCTGTGTCAACAAACCCACGTGAAGGACTCGTATTTTTCCTCTTCACGACGCCGGCAAAAAGTATTTGCGGTTCTCAACCAGCAGGGAGTAGTAATGAGTCCAAGTTATCTAGAGCTGCTTTCAACGGTTACAACTTCTTTCGAGTTTTAAGGTTTTATCTTTGCCAGATTCTTTAAACTGTTGGACTGACACCTCCACAGGAAAGGTTTGAAAACCGATACAGGACAATAATTGTGGCAGGATGGCAGGATGTCCATTTTTAACTGATTCTACCCTTGAACCTGCTTACATTCCACCTGTCTTACCTTCCATACATTCATAAATGCTTTCAATATTTACACATATCTCTCTTGAAAAGAGAGATAGGAATGTTGTAGTTTTTTAAAGTAGAGAAGAGGGGGCCAATTACATTCTGTTCTGCAGCATTAGCTCAACAAAAGCCCTCATTAACATGTTTATTGGTCAAGCTAACGTGTTAGGCAGCAGCCATTGTTGCCAACTTCCAACTGATTCCTCTTGCTAGTCTCCGTCTGTGGCTTTTCTAGAACAGCTTTGAGCCACTGCTCCTCAGTCTTTAACTTCCCTGCGTCAGTCCACGCTGTCTGGTTATGGAATCCACTCGAAAATTGTGTCCGCTGCAGGGTGGCAGGTATGGCTAAGCTTGGCCTCAGAGTTGAAATGTGACTGGTGCATCTGCCATGCGAGGTTAAATCTGGGCGAAGGCCGCAGGGATCAGAGAGAGGAAGGGGTTGTGAGAACCGATACCCTCTCCCGCTGCCTCTAATCCCTCCATCCCCATCTCCTCTCTTCTCTCCCGCAGCTGGGAGTCGGTTGCAACCTCTCTCACTCCCACATAAAAATCGGGCGGTCCATCTCGCATCTGTTGTGGGTGGGAAACAAGGTGAAATAAGGAAATTCCGCTCAAGCTCCAGCCTGCGGACGAGGCCTCGCGTTCAAACCGGCAATATTTTAATTTCAAAGCGTCGCGAGGCAACTAGCTGACGGGCTTTTCCGCGCCGAGTGTCATTGGTGTCTGAATTATTGAGGCAGAGCTTCAGATCCTCATGCTAGCATATGTCGGACAGAAACAGACTTGCAGAGAGGCATGGAGTGGTGCTGCGTGGCAGACTGACGGGTGCTCAGCGAACTGAAGCCCAACGGCTCTTGTGTCCACAGCAGGAAGTTGTAAATCGGTTATGCCGTACAATCCCTGAAAGAGGAAGCACATTCAGTCGCAAAACCTGTCGGTGGGAGCTCATAATCTCAGATGATT
This sequence comes from Nelusetta ayraudi, assembly GCF_046127955.1. Classification (NCBI taxonomy): domain Eukaryota; kingdom Metazoa; phylum Chordata; class Actinopteri; order Tetraodontiformes; family Monacanthidae; genus Nelusetta; species Nelusetta ayraudi. The sequence goes on along the minus strand of NW_027466098.1, from coordinate 5,842,583 downwards.
GGTTTTTGGTTGTCAGCAGTGACAAGTGCTGCTTAATGCTGATGGATGTGTCACTTGGCTTTGCCCAGAAAACTGACGAGTCCTACAGCATTTGTCATGATTAGATACAGTGGAATGAAAATGATCGCAGACGTACGTAAAAGGCTATTTTAGGGACTATATGTAATTGTGATTATGGTAATAAGAGCCACGACCATGTGAGATTACAGGACAAGGACTGTACCCTGAAGAAACACATTAAGATTTAGTCGATCCCAACACTGTTATTTTGTTTGCTATCTATTTATTTTGAGCGTCACTGCACGCATTGTGAAGTATTCAATTTTTCTTTGTCACCTGAACGAGTCGAGGGTGAGGACACGCTTTTGTGTCACACAGAAGCTCGAGGAGACAATAAAATATAACAATCTAAAAAAAAAAAAGGACTTTTAATTTTGAAAAAATGTCATAAATGCTGCAAAATAAGATGAAACCCCAACAACTTTAATTTTAAGAGCAATTTGATGTCAAACAACCCTGATTATCAGAGCTCAGCTGAACATGAAGCAGCTTCCCGAAAAACTCCGGCGCGGGCCGAGACCCTTAACTTTCCCTGACAATAGGCATGATTAGGGCTCCACTACGCCCATAATGAGAACATCTGTCTTGTGGCGCCGAGAGAATTGCACCACTGCAATCTGACACGATGCCAGCTGAGGGAGGAGGACGGACAGACGGTTGGCTGGCATCAGAGGATGCTATTCAGTTTCTGGCTGTGAAGTGGAAAGCTGACGGATTGCAGCGGTGATTGTGCGTCTTTCTGTTCACTTTCACGCCTGTTGAAATAGATGCGTGCCACACTTAATGGTACTTTTGAAGGCCGCTCTAGCTGTAGGACAGCGTGTCGCCCAATTGTCCCTCCATGTAAAGATGACGTTTGCTGTTATAAGCAGAAAAGTATTCGGTTTGCCCAACTCAAAATTGCTCTAACACAAGCCCAAAGTCTCATAACTTTTTCAAATATTCTTTCATTTTGTTTTCCCCTTCTTTTTCTTTTTAAACAGGCTGATCAGTATTAAAGTATTCACACTTGAAATGATGTATTTGTGTGGGTTTTATGGAGTCATCATATTATCTAAACTGAAAGAATTTTTAAAGGAAAGATTCTAAATGAAAGCATAGCTTAAAATGATGTCTTTTGGCACATTTTTTTTCTGAATGATTTTCGCCTATACTGTAAGTGCCTTCTGGAATTTCAAAACCTGTGCTGTGCAACAGGTCTGGATTTGTTCAGTGCTTTGATAATAATGAATGGCATTAATTGAAATTGTCTTTGAGGAAGAGCAGGAGCTCTCAAACGACGAGAGAGAGAGAGAGAGGAGGTGTTGGAAGTCACAAGGTGAATGGAGAAAGCAGGAGCGAGTGCAGCGAGAGGTGCAAAGAGGAGGTGTGAATCATAAGGTGATAAGGGGTGTGTGTGTGTGTGTGTGTGTGTGTGTGTGTGTGTGTGTGTGTGTGTGTGTGTGTGTGTGTGTGTGTGTGTGTGTGTGTGTGTGTGTGTGTGTGTGTGTGTGTGTGTGTGTGTGTGTGTGTGTGTGTGTGCGCGCGTGCGCACGTCACATCTTTCCTCCGGTGGCATCACGATGCGTGCCTGTCTTTGCCGAAGATGAAAGGGAAATAAATTAGAATGGGGAGAGTGTGAATGAAGTTCGCCACGGCTTCACCGGAGTCTCGGAAAGATATTCATTAGTCTACTTTTTGAGCCCAGGTGAAAATCCTGCCCGTGAACTCTGTAAATCCCACTTCTAATCTGGAGAATCGGCTCCAGGTTTCCACACACCCACTCGGCGTGTCTCCTTCTTTTCAACCGTTTTTCATCTTCACGACTTTTTTTTTTTTTTTTCTTCTTTTGCCGGCGAGCATGACTCACTTTCACTGGTAATTACATTTAACTAAGCCCTTTGCCGGAACCCACCAATCCTCTCTATATCCTGTGTACCGTGTGACTCCGGGACCACAGTCTGAGTCATAACAGACGGCGCAGCTCCTAAAAAGCTCCCATCCAAACTTTGAGCTTGAGAGGCCGGCTCAATTCCCCTGCGGTGCAGAACGGTGAGGGGAAGGAAAATCTGCCCCTGCCGCCGCGTGGCCACCCCGGGCGCTTTCTCTTGTTGCCGTCGGCGAAATGCAGATGCAGATCAGTTGCCATGCCAACTCGGCTGACCCCTCGACCGTCTCTGCGCCCGCTCCTGTTCTTCCGACGTCCTCCCCAGCCCACGCGAGAGGGCAGGATAAAAGGCGTGAGATGGGAGAAGCCCTGGAGAGGCTGAGTCAATTTACACTAAATCTATCCGAGCCGATTCAGGAGACCCTGATCCTCCTCGCAGGTTTTTGCCGAGAAGCGCGCGCACACACACCGTCCGGTGGAGAGCGCCGCCTCTGCCTTCCACTGTCAGACACCTCCGATGATTTCTTTGTCTTGCAGGAACATTCAGATCCTGGCGGAGTAAATATCAGGTCCCAGCGTTTCTCAGCAATGGTACAGTCCTTCTCTCCTTGACTTTTATTTGCCTTAAATCCTTTGCTGCAGAAGTAACCAATGGTGTAGTGTAGGATATCAGCCACTCCCATCCATTCACCGTTATTCGGGACTGAGCCCCAGTGCAGACCTGCTCTAATTTTTTTTTTTTTTTTTTATGGAAAACAGACGCACTTTACACTGTTCTTGTTCTTGTTTTTATTTGTTGTTGTTACTTGAACCACTTAGCTTTTTAGATATAGTGTACTGAAGCAGTTATTTTTTTAAATTTCATTGCAATTCATTCGTATTTTGTGATATATGCGGGTATACACAGCATATCCACTTATCTTTAAGTCAGCATTGCATATACCCACTTCTCCATCCCATCTGATGCGCATCATGGTGCGTATCCTTCGCCGAATGGGTTGCTTAAAAACAAGGCTTGAATTGAGAGTATACCCACTTCTAAAGGGGGCCACTTCACCACGTCTACAGTGTTGACCTGATGACGGTGTTTTCACTTTGATAGGTTTTGTGTTTACAGTGAGCCTTAAAGGTTAAGTGTGTAATATTTGGAGATTCTCAGAAGGAACGGCGACATCAAGTGGTTACATTTAGGATTGCAACGCCGTCTTACTCGCCCTCCTTCTCCCGAGCTTGCCAGTGAACTACGGTGGCCTGCACTCACAGACTTGGATACCTCATTGAGGACGGGAGCGTTCACCATGAACACGAAACGCGCTGTCAGGCAGTTGGATTGTCCACACCAGGCTTCCTTAGAAATATGGCGGTGGGAGCAAGACCCATGACCCTTTGATCTATGTGCGTGTTTGGATTTCTGGTAAAGGCTCTTCTGACCGTCAAGTTAATTGTACAACGCAGGACATATTGGTGTGGAACACACATTGAGCAGATATGAGGGCCATTGAGTCTGTGTTGCCTCAGGCTGCTGTAATTTCAGCTTAGTCAGTCGCTTTATAATTATCATGGAGAATGAATGTGAGGTCCCCTTTTTAAAGACTATAGGTTCTACATTTCCCAAAGTCACAGTCATGAATAATGTAAGATAATGGTGACTATGAAAAGAAAGTACATCTTAGATGGTGATAAATGTCCTGCTTCACAGACAACGTATTTGAGAGCACTGCAAATGGTTTGGATTTGCTACAGCTTTGTTAATTTTAGTCTTGTGAATTATCTCCTCCCATTTTCTATGATGGCCTCTCCTACACGAGGTGCCTCGGCGGTTTTGCTGGAGCTGTCTTCACATGGTCCATGCAGGGTTACACCCTGGACCAGTGGGCCACATGGAAAGACAAACAACAATTTGCTCTCGCACTCGCACCAACTGACAGTTGCATGTCTTTGGCCTGTGGGAGGAAGTTGGAGGACCCAGAGAGAACACGAAAACTCTCCATGGTCAACAATCACACCCACAACCCTCTTGTTGTGAGTGCAAACAGAAGCACATACCTCACTACTGATAAGACTTAGAGCAGGTTGAACAGTTATTCTTACCATCCAAGTAAGAGGAACTAACATACCTTTCTGCACTGTCACATGCAGTGTCATAGTCGAAAACACTTTTTGACTCAATCCCAATTATTGTCATTGAATATTTGCCAGAATTTTTGTTGTGTGTGTTTCAAAATGTTTGACTGCATCAAAGAAACACAAGCAAAGGGAAATTATTTTGTTGTATATCGTTAATGAGACAAATAGCAAAATTAAATCTTGTCATTCTTGTACTCTTGTGCGCAAGAACTGCAAGTACAACTTGTGTGTTGTGAAGAATGTCATCTTGCAGAAAGCATCCAACCATTCTGAGCTGGATTGAAAAGCGCTTTAAGCCCAAGACCTCACGACAGGACTTGAGGAATGTTTATAACGTTCCCATCTCAAACGTGTTGCAGCGGACTTTGTGATTTCCTGGTAGGACTTTTGGCATTTCAAGCAGAAAAGGGAAAGCGGAAGGAAAATGTGCTTCCTGTCTCTTCTGCTAAAATCAACGTTATCTCAGGCACTTTTTTTTTATTGCTCCTTTGCCCTATTTTCTCTTTTGCAATCTCATCTGTTTGTCTGGTTTCGCCAGTGTCCCTCACCATGTCTCCTCTATTTCTGTTAGCGTCTCTTCCAGAAGCAGCAGCATGACTCATAAAGGCAGATAAGAATAGACACAGGGAAAAGGGAGAAACAAGTATTGCATAATACATGTATGCCAGGTATCATTCCAGCGAAAACATGTGATTACTCTGCGTAGGAGCATTTTCACATTGTGGTATTTTTAATGATGTATTTATTTATAGACCGTATTGTTCAACGAGCACTTTATTCTAATTTGTGATTTTATTATTTTGTCATATGTTTTCTTTATGACCTGCACAATTAGACATTCCGTGCCTATTCCGAAGTAAATTGAATGCTTGGTGCCCACAACTCAGAGAATTTGCAGTTCAAAGAGGACTATGAGATGCTGTGCAGCAAATTTGAAGGCGTTATAAGTAATGTTATATTTCTATTTTTGTTATGTCGTTTTTCTTGTGAGACCAAACGTTTTTGGACCCAAAAACAATACTTTTTCATTTTCACCCTTATTCAATTAAAAAAAACAAAAAAATCCAAACCGTTATTCGTTCAAATCCTCAACCAGCAACTACAGATGACAGATAATTAGCCAGCCATTTATTTTTAGGACGAAAAAAGCAAAATAGTTCAGCCAGTCTGGTCAAGATGTTGTCTTACAGACACACAGGCATGTCGAACATCGTTTCCTTGCCATTTCTTCTCTTGTGCGTGTTGCACAGCGGCACGGAAAGTTAATTTTTATTCATCTTATTCCCACATTTTTTATGATAATTTATTGCTCCTAGCATTGTGCAAGCAATGTGCGGAGGACCTCCGGATGATCTCTTTCAAGGCGTAAAAGCGGCCAAAGAGTTGAAAGGTTCCCGTGAGACTCTTGTCCTTTTCCCTTTGTGCTGTTCACGCCGACTAACTTCGTGTCCTCCTTCGTTGCGTCCATAAATCTCAAGGCGCCAGTGAAACCAGTCGCTTTCTGTTTTGCTTTGAATTTACCAACAAAAAAAAAATGTGTTTACATGAGTCGGTTGACGACTCAAACTGACCCCCCTTTCTATATTTACAGCAACCACAGAGCTGTGCACGGATGTCCCGACCCGGGCAGTGTTATTGAAGCCGTCAATCATATGCCCTGGCCCCTGTACAGAGATATTATTGCTATTGTGTCGCTGATGCCAGATGCCATATTTTGAGCAGGTTTTTCTGCCCAGTGATTGAAAGCAGTGATTTGCAGCAGCCCGTTGCAGCGCTGCTCTTTTACAGTAACTCTACGGCCCGGCTTCTCAGTGACTTTTTTTTTTTTTTCAGGAGAAGAATAATAAGAAGACTGCCTTTATTTATCCATCCATCCATCCATTTTCAACACTCGCTTGGTCCTGTACTCAAGGTCATTTATCCCACATTAGGGAAATTTGCAGTTACAGCAGCATATACAGTGCAAAGAGAAGATAGAAAAAAATATATGAATTAAAAAGAAATTAAGAAATAAGTATACATTACTAAATAAGTGTTTTAATTTTGTGTTTTATTGCACCTGCACTTAATGGACTGCACTTAAATAGCGCTTTCCAGCACCTTCACGGTACCCCAGAGCGCTTCACAATAGCCTCTCATTCACTCACACACTTGTACACCAATGGGTGGCCGCTGCCATGCAAGGCGCTGCCAGTCCCATTGGGAGCAATTTAGGGTGAAGTGTCTTGCCCAATGACGGGATGGATGGAGCGGGATTTGAACCGCCAACCTTTCAGCCATTGGACAACCTGCTCTACCTCTGAAACCACAGTCTCCCCCTGGTTCACTTGGTTTTTTCATGAGTGCTGATACGTTGTTTGCGTGATAACGGGGGGAAAATTCAGTCCTGGCCTATGAAGATAACCACCACCACCACCACCACCACCACCCTCTCCTCACCCCAAACGAATTGGCTGGCATTAAAGAAACATTTACAGCGTTAATTCAACTCCTTGTACCGTCCGGATAAGACGGCAGGCACTTAAAATAAGGACGTCTTTGATGAAATGGTTTGGTTGGTTACATTTTCACTCAGCCGGAAAATTACAGTGATGAACTGATATGAGACAATTACGAGGGAAACGGCTGAAGTCGCTCGACGCCAAAAGGCTGTCCACTAAACTGCGAAAGTCGGCGAGAGAGAGAGAGAGAGAGAGAGAGAGAGAGAGAGAGAGAGAGAGAGCAGGAAAATAAAAACCTGTGTGTGTGTGTGTGTGTGTGTGTGTGTGTGTGTGTGTGTGTGTGTGTGTGTGTGTGTGTGTGTGTGTGTGTGTGTGTGTGTGTGTGTGTGTGTGTGTGTGTGTGTGTGACACATTGTTCCGTCCACTGACAGCAACAGAACAACAGAACACGGCAAACTGCTTAACTCCATGTCACCCGGTGGGGACGGAGACACTCCACCCACCTGCTGTGCAAACACCACTCAACTCCGGTGCCTCTCATCCCGCCATCACGGGGGCTCGCTGGGAATACGGCTTTAGAGCCCGGCGCGGGAAAGACGCCGAAGCCGGATGTGAGCACGTTCGAGGCTACCCGAAGCGCCTTTTAAATCAGTACGGCGACGCTGCCTCATTAGCGCCGTCCTCAGTGAGTCTCCTAATGGCCTCTGCGGAGACACGTTCAGGTCCGGCTGCCTCCGCTGCAGACGGAGGCAGTGAGGCAAATGGGCTCTGAAGCGCAATCATCCAGGTGACCCCAAAATAAAAATCTATTACTCAAATGATGGTGTATGTGCACCGCAAATTCTGCTGTTTTGATGTAGCACATTTTTGTAACCAAAACAGTTTGCTCAGAGTCCCAGCATAGCTTTAAATATCAATATCATCATCTTTCTCATAGGCTCGACCCTTTAGGATGAAAAAAAAAATTCATTTAATTGACCGTCATGTTGTCAAACCAGTGAATCAGTGAATTGCTTCAAGTCTGCTGGACATGTAAATATGTATTTGATTGATAAAATCAAGTCAATATTTACACTGCTGATGCAAAATATGGTAGCTTTGCATCGATTCGTTGACTGTCCCCTGACACAGGGCAAAGATTTCACCTCGTCACGGCAGTATGTTGGAGAACCTCAGATAGCATTTGAACTTTATCCAGGTCGCTCTCTGTAGCTGCGTTTCCATTCCAGTTTTTCACAAAGTAAAAGCAATATTTCTAAAATTGCGATTTGCAGGTGTTTCCATTGAATGGTGTGAAGCTCATAAGATGTAATTCTCAAATTCTTACTTTTTGTTTCCGTTTGTTTGCTGTCTGTCTCTTTGATTACTTGTAAAAAAAAAAAAATAATAATATTCCGTCTCCTCCTCCATCAAACGTGCCATTTTCTCTTGAAGTGAACTGGTCATGTGACCCTGTACGCCACGTCCACTGACATGTAAAGCCGAAAAAAGTGTTTCCAATTACACTTTTGCGATATACCTCTATATCGATAAGTCTGAAAAAAAAAAAACCCAGCATGAGAGCATGAAAACCTTTAAGTAATATTTTAGGTTTTTTGAAGTTTAGATGTTTTCCACAGTTCTAGGTATAATGGAAATGCAGCTTGTGAAAAAGATGAAATAGTTGTCATAGAGTTCACGAAAAACCCGTTCCAACAATATCCAAGTTATTTTTGTTCGTTTCAGTCAAAATTCAAACATCCCGATCAAGTGCATGAAAATTTTCTGCTTCGCTGTCCGTTTTGTCGCAATAAATTATACACATTTTTAACATCAACATATTTAGTCTGTTATTAAAGTAAGCCTTTAAAAAGGCCTGAAGTATAAGAAGCACAAGCCAGAACTTCACTAAATATGCTAGTTTTGTATTTGTATTTGTATTTGTATTTGTGTGTGTGTGTGTGTGTGTGTGTGTGTGTGTGTGTGTGTGTGTGTGTGTGTGTGTGTGTGTGTGTGTGTGTGTGTGTGTGTGTGTGTGTGTGTGCGCGCGCTAGAGCGTCCCTCGGCTCTGCATATGCAGGCTATGTCGAAATTTAAGCATTTATTTATGCATGAATTCTCCTCCCCGGCCCCAACAGTAAGGCAATTACACTCATAATAAAAAAAAATAAAAAAAAAGATCTGATGAGTCATCAGTGCTGCAGGCTCTGGACCTTGAATTAGCAGCCGGGTCTTGAAGGACAGCAGCAGAATGAGAGCGGCGGCGTCGGGTCTCTGCTCTCACTTGCGACGCCTGCAGCATTACTGGACACCAATGTTACTTTTCATCTGGTTACAGGTTGCATATCATCAAGAACAAAGCAGCAGTAAATAACAGAAACGTGATGACAATCTTTGAATAAATAAATAAATAAATGAATGAATAAATAAACAAACCACACTCAGCAACAACTTTGTTTCTACGCTTGGGCAATTATTTCAAAGTGCTTTTGCCGTCTGTGTTAATACAGTGTTGTGGCAGACGGGCAAAGCTGCAGTTACAAAAGCCTGTGGCTAATGGACGGTCCGTGGCCAGAAAGGGCTCGACTCATTTCATGCCTAATTTATGGATGAAATTTTGCTTTTCCCGTGGCTCCTCTGTGTTCCCGCTGTGTCCGACACAAAACGAGGTTGTGTGTTGTTTTCCTCAGTGGCGGCTGTGACGAAAATTGCCACCGGGGGGGTAGTAGTTTCTGTGAACTTCCGAGGTTCTGTCAGTATGTTTATTGTTTGGTTTCTCTTTGCATCTGGCACACGTTAATGTTTGTCATCGAGTTTTTACTTGGCAAGAAGCACAGTGACACACAGCACCTATAGTGCTTATTGTCTTATTTTCCACTGACTTGGCTTTATGTTTTCGATACATATTTTAAGTAATCTCTCAACAGTTATTTTTGGTCATTTCAGAGTTTCGTTGACATTGTGGTAGACCCCCAGCTATGTGTCCTTAGAACCCTTCTTTTGAGCCGCTGCTAAACATTTCCAATTCTGGGAATTAACATCCAAGAAAACCTGTTGTTGATATTTCTGAGCCTGTTGTTTAGAAATATGCTAATCCCAGCTGGGAAGGCTTTAGCGAAGTTAAAAAAAGAAAGGAAAACTTGTGAGCGTAACCTTTGCATAGTTGCGCTGCTTCTGACAGGTTTTTCTTTGGGTGTAAATTTAAAACATCTCAGGACTTATTTATTCAAAAGACACGAGTGTGAGTCCTCAGACGCTCGTGATGTTCAGTACAGACACAGCTGTCTTGATTGAAGAAATATACAGACACATCTTGCAAAAAAATATCTTGTGCTGTTTGCACTTTTTAACCGCCAAACAATCCCTGCTTAAATGCTGCCTCTGTTTTCCTTGGAGGTTTCCATAAAGTTGAACTTTAATAACCCTGCAGTGCTTGTTAAATTTTATAGCATCTTCTGTTCAAGTAGCATCAGTGAGGGAAGCAGCAGCAGCAACGCAGCGATGCCCGTCTAACCTTTTAAATATTAAAGGTGTAGGTGGCCAATTGCACCTCACTTCTCAAAATTACACTCTGGAGCGACTGAGCTGCTGCACATAATTTAATATGTGTTTGCTGTCTCCACCCCTATGAAAATGAAACGGGCGGTGGGGGGGGCGGCGGCGGCGTCGCTAACAAGATTAGCTCCGCTACGAGCCTCTAAAACTCTCGGAGGCTGGCGCTTGAACAAATAACCAAGTTGAACGTTGAAGCGCAGATTTGACACAGAGCGGATGGAAAGGCTTCTTTTTTTCTTTTTTTTTTGTGCCGTCATGGCAGAGGGCACATCGTCGATGTAGGAAGTGTGGCGACACACACTGAACGCCACCCTGTTCCTCTTGAAAATCACCTTCATTGATGACTGAGAGGACTCGTACCCACCTTTGACTAGTTGGGTTAATGAGGTTTTGAAATTGGTCAAAACAGAGTTTCCAAATTTGGGATTGTCTGCCTGTCTCTCTGCCTGTCTCTCTGCCTGCCTGTCTGTCTGTCATTTAACTGGGTGCAGTGCAAATTTGCTCTGCACTTTATTATGGGGTCGTGCAATGTTATAGGCTTGTGGAATTGATATCGAACACAATGAAATGTCCATGACTTTTTTTTTTTTTTTTTTTTTTTTTTGTTCCTTCAATGAAACAAATGTTTGTCCATCAATCATCACTGTCTCCCGTTCTGATGCTGGAGCACCGTGTTTTAATGACAATCCCCCCCCATATTGAACCATCGCCTCATCACCGTCATGACCATTAACGCTCCGCCCTCATTCCCGTCTCCCCAGCTGCCATCGAGGCCTGCCTGGGTCACTCGCTGAAGCGAAGGGCGGCCGGCTTCCTGCGGAGCGACAAGATCGCCGCCCTCTTCACCAAAGTGGGCAAGGTCTACGACGTCGCCGGCGAGATTTGCCGCAAAGTGCAGGAGCAGCTGCAGCAGCAGGCCGATCTCACCAGGTCGGTAACGCTCGACTCGCAAACAAAACGAACGCGGCAGTTTTTTGAGGGGAAGACGACGTCTTGTTCTGACCGGAGGGGCCTCGCGGGAGGGACCCGTACCCGACTTGATGGGACAAATTTAATTTGTGCGAAAGGAATGAATTTGGAGGTGTAATCGGAGAGGCTCCTCTCTCCTTCGCTCTTCTCTCGCTTCCCGTTTTGCGCGTCTCCTTCTTCTTGATAGCCAACAGCACGCCGTGCGCAAGACAGCGACGCGGGCTGAAACAGTTTTGCGTCCGTCCGAGTGTTTACCGAAGCCGAGCAATCAGGCCGGTAAGCCTCGAGGCCGGTTTCCAGGCGCACGCAGAGTGCGCGCACGAACCTGCCACGTGCGTGTTGTGCACACAGGCCACGATAACCGCTTTTATCTGCAGACGCTCGGGTGCTAGCGGAGCCGCGCGCGAGCCCATTAATTGTCCATTAGCAGGAGCTACATTGCAACCGAGCGTCTCCCCGGGATTGCGGAGGGGGGGTTTTTTTTGTTTGTTTTTTTTTTCTTTCTTTTTAATGGATAAGAGAAGCAGACACACCTCTGCAGCAAGACATCAGCTTTTGCGCGGCTGCACCCTGTGATGTAAGTCGGCGCGTTGGCTGCGTTTGGTCGACTGGGTGCCCCCTGCGCTTTGTCTTCATATCGGCGCTCATCTGTCACATCTTGTTGGCCTTTATTTCCCCAGACGTAGCGCACGCGGCACCGAGGCTTATTACTTTGTGCATCTGTCTGCTACGCGCAACATTCAGAGCTCCTCGCGCGGCTGCGTTCGCGAGCCCCACCCCCTTCCCTTCCCTTCCCTCCCCTCCCCTCCTCTCTTTCCCCCTCGCTGTCGTCCCAACCTCGGGGCACCGCCTCTCTCTCCCTCTCTCTCTCCCTCTCCCTCTCTCTCTCTCTCTCTCTCTCTCTCCCTCTCGTGCGCCGCAGTTGCCATGGCGATGCGGGTTTGCACCGCTGGCGGCAAAATGCCTTCTTATCATTTCCTCACTGTTTTCAGATTTTACAGATGGAACCAAATTGCGAGCTACACATAATGCATTCTTTTGATTTGAGTTCAGTTAAAAATAACTAATGTATTTGAATTGGGTTTTTTTTTTGCCCTGAGTCATATTTCCACCTAAAGGTTACTTACTGTAATATTTGGAGATTTTGAGAAGAAACGGCAACATCAAGTGGTTGCATTTTAGATTGCAGAGCGCTTATGCTCAGCCTCCCTCTCCTGAGCTTGCCAGCAAACTCCGGTCGCCTTCGCACACAAACCTGGATTCCTCGTCCTTTTCTTCTTTGTTGGTTCATTTGAGGATGCGAGGGTTCACACCAGGCTTCCTTAGAAATATAGCGGTGCAAGATAGCAGCTAACTGGGAGAAAGATCATTTTCTAGGGTAGGAAAATCAAATTACTTTTGTACTATGACTTTTGTATTTTTGGGCAGTATATTAATCTTTTACCGATATAAAAAAAAACATAAATTAGGCCAAATTTTACACACTGGACTTTAAGTGTGTGTTTTTTTTTCCTCTCTGATGATGCGTTAGACACCCTAGAGGTGATGCTGCCCAAGTGAGGCGGAATGGAGGGGGCACATGTAACCACACACCCCCCCCAAGGCCCCACTCCCCCCTTCCCCTACGACGTATCGTGACACACTTACTGAATTCAATAAACGCCAAAGAGAGATGTGCCGTCTGGTGGGACTGAAGCGACACGTATGAAGACACGGGCCTCGTGCGAGCATCCACGCACACCTTCACCACGGAGTCGTTCTTCGCACTCTCCATTTTTTAATAGTCACTCTCGATTTAAATGGTGCGCCCAGGTTTGAATAAACTCACGCAAAGCATTCAGTCTTGCGCGTCTATAAAAGAGACGGCGGACCCCGTCTGCCCTGTCTGACTCATCTCGGCGCAATTACAACGTTACCGTAACAGCGACGACTGAAAGGTTACACAACGTCACGTGACCCGCGCAATATCAGCCTTGGCGGAGAGTCTTCCTGCGGATATGCTGTGCTGAAAAATACAAACAAAGGGGTGTCGACCAACGCAGTGCTCACATTCTTAGTGGGAAAGGAAACAGCACAGCCCATTAATCTGCATTGCTGCAAGTCATCCGGTGCGATAAACGACTCTGCCTCTCCGAGTCCACGGAGCGTTTGATCGGCTCGGCGGCGGCATCAGCTGCACGCTGCGCTCCGTCGCCCGTCTCCGCAAACTGGAAATGCCAACAAATGTCAACACGCGGCTTACTGCATTGATTGCAATCATTACAACAAGAATGCACCCTGAGTTGACAAGTTGAATATGAATTGGGGGGTGAGGGGGGGGGAGGAATGTGTAGGGATGATCTAACAAGGTGCTGGATTTTCACTTCAGCTGGTTGTACAGGAGGATTCATTCAGAGGGATTGCTGTTTTTCTTGATGTATCGGTGCATGTTTTTGTGTCCATCTGTCTTTCTACAGTGGTGGAAAAAAGTTCTTGGACACCCGACACATTTAAAGTTTGGAAATTTGTTAATTAGTCGCTGCACGTTCACACACACACACAGTTGGACTGGTGTGTCCCTTTTGATGCTGTTACTGCGTTCACATATATATTTTTCCTTTCACAATAGAGTGAAAGGAATATGAACAAAATGCCACACGCACCATGTCGCTATCACACCGTTGCAGTAATTAGAGGGAGGATACAATCCTGTACAAAAGGAAAAATTATTTTTGAAGTGGTTGCCATCGTATTCAAAAGGCCCACAAGCAGCGGTGGCATGGAGAGAATAACAGAATAACAGATCCTCACGTTTCAAGTCAGAGGAAAAGCCCAAGTTCACGAATGCAAAGGCAAATGTGTCATTTTCTCGCATCCTGACTCACGTCTGACGTCCCTCTGGTGCGCACACGCATCCTCGCAGCCCCTCCCCTCAAAATGTTTGGGGACTGCATGAATCGTGACTTAGCTTTTTTTTTTCTTTAAAAAAAAAAAGTCACACCAAAGGATTTCTAACATCGTGACTGTGCCCCTCCCCCTCCCCCTCCCCCCACCCTGTGGCCATCACAGACACTCAGAAACACAAAAAAACACACCCAAGCTCACTTGCCTGCTGAAGTGGGTGCGCGTGCCAGTGGTTTCGTCTGATTTCAGTCGAGATCAAACCCAGTCTGCAGCCTGAAATTGGACTCCTGCCTCCATATTCATGAAGGACTTCAGCCAGCTGACGACTAACATGAAATGGCCCCCTTCTATGTGACATAGCACAGGTTCTCCAGAGACTCAACAGCCATTGATTAATGAACTGAGTTGTAATGCATTGCAACATACAGTATTTTACTTTGAAATGCGGCACTTACCAGCCACTGAACTATCTACACTGTTACTGTCTTCTAATCCTCTCTGTGTTTTCAATATTAAATTAATTCACCTAAACCAGCATCCTTTTTTTTTTTTTAAAAAGTGGAATTTTAAGATGTGTGTGTGTGTGTGTGTGTGTGTGTGTATACAGTGTATACATATATATATACATATATATATATATATATATATATACATGTGTGTGTACGTATGTATGTATGCATGTCCTCTTATTGTGAACTAGCAACAGGTTTGCAGTCATTGAAGAGATGTTACATAAGCGTCTGTCAGTCAGTGCGCCGCATTAGATCATCTTAAGTAGCACTGACTCATAGCGGCGTCCCCCGTGGAGCTTGTTTGACACGTCCACCGCCCTCCACCCCCCCACCACCCTTTGTTCACCGTGAGACCGACCTGAAAGTGTAGTGGCCCCTTTAAATGCAACCCCTTTTGCTATTTTATTTCAGATTTAATTGAAATGTTAATAACATTTTTTCTTTTAAAATTCAATCGTGCATGTGCCATACTGTGCTGCGTTTTAATGTTTGAAAGTTTTTTGGTTTTCTTTTTAAGCAATGATTCTTTCTTTGTCGGCGCTGCAACAGAACAAGATTGTGTTTCAGCACTGCACTTTAGTCAGGTTGGTTCTTTAAACACATTTTGGCTGGCAGTCTGGGTCTGTACTGCGGCCAATATCTGTGACTGAACAGCTTGCTCCCGAAATAAATCTTCATGCAACATGGCAC
>NW_027466098.1:5812500-5822500 GCF_046127955.1 Nelusetta ayraudi | reverse complement strand
CACTCGCAGCACGTTTTCCTCCAGCATATCTAGTCATGGAAAAAGTTTTCGGACACCCTTACAATTTGACTCAATCCCAGTCATAGTCATTAAATATTCGCCAGAGATATTGTTTGTTTTTTTTGTGTGTGCATATATAATAATAATAAGGCAAAATCAGAAATCTGAATTCTTGTAGTTCTTGTATTCGCTCACTCATTATTTTCTGTCAACTTTTTTGCTAGTTTAACTGCCTGGCCAACATTTTGTTCCTTTTTTGTGGATGAATAATTGTTTTAATATTGCAACAGTCTCAATTATTATTTTTTTCCTTCCTTCTTCCTTGGTAGAAGAAAGACATGGAAGTCCTGCGCGGCTACCTGTCCCTGCACCAGGCTGGGGAAAGCCTCACCCTGAAGTGGACGCCGAACCAGCTCATCAACGGCACGCTGGGAGACTGCGACCTCGAGAAGAGGTACACGCGGACACAAGTGCAATTATTTTTTTTACGATTGGAACTGTAAAGACTTTTGTGGCTGCTGTTAATTTCGAACCTCATCCCCTGTTGACAGCATATACTGGGACTACGCGCTGACTGTACCCCTGCGACAGATTGTCTGTATTCACTGTCACCAGCGATGTGAGTAAAGTGCTGATGATGCAGTCCTCACTTATCTAGTCTGTGACCAACAGAACACTGCTAACTCATTTTTTTTTTTAAAAATCATGCAATTTTACAAAATAATGGCCTGCACCTGTTTAAACGTGCCTCTTATCATAGCGGCTGTCTTGCCTCTGCTTTATTTAATTCTTTCTCAACGTTCTCTTTCCCGCCGTTCCAGCCGACTGTGGCGGCACGCTGGTTCTGGTCAGTCAGGACGGGATCCAGCGGCCACCGCTCCACTTCCCTCCAGGCGGTCACCTCCTAGCCTTCCTCTCCTGTTTGGAAACTGGCCTTTTACCGCGCGGGCAACTGGAGCCTCCGCTGTGGTCCCAGAAAGGCAAGGTGGGACAACTGGAAGCTCGGAACAAATGAAAGTGCCCAGTGTGTTGTTTGTAATTATTATTAATACTAATAATAATAATAATAATAATAATAATGATAACACTGTTGTTGTTATTATTATTATTATTATTATTATTATCATTATTCTTATAATCATCATTATTATTATTATTATTATTTTCCCACAGATGTTCTGTTATTTGAACAACATTCCTCAGCGTTTTCTAAACATGGGGGGACTGTCATAAATTTCACTGCAGTACAAACACAAAAGTTAACAAAATTCTCATTTGCATACATATATGTCTGTGTCGCATGGTGTCGTGGTATCAGCACATAAGTTTTCAAGTACGAGTTGAGTACTCAACCTCGGTATTGGAGCCGATACCTGATATCAGTGCATCCCTAATTATCATTATTAGGGAAGTCCAATGTTATCGGCCTAATTAAAAATTTATATCGGAAATTATCCGTATCGTGAAAATGCCTAAAAATGAATTCCTCGAATTTCCTAATATTACTAAATATTAAATAACAATACTTTACTTTGCTTGTCTCTACTATGCTTGATGATGTCATCAAACCGCATCGAAGCGTAACAGCAAGCGACGTGCATGTTTCAGCAGAGTGGTTTCAGTGGTGGCTGGCTGCTAACAAAGCAGCTCGTTGGTAACTGACGACATCCAGCAGGACATCGCAATACAAATTAGCCATAATGTGTTAATTCCACGACCGCATATATCAGTATCAGTTGATATCGGTTGATATCGGTATCGGAAATTAGGAATTGTACAATATCGGGATATTGGATATCGGTAAAAAAGTCAATATCGGACATCACTAATCATCATTATTATTATTATTTTTCATTATAAAGATGATGATGATGATGATGATGATGATGATGAACAACACTGTGTGTTTTCCTCAGGGGAAGGTGTTCCCTAAGCTGAGGAAGAGGAGCAGCACCGCCAGGCTCATCGACCAGGACAGGAACGGTGAAGAGCAGACGGCTGCCGACTACGTATTTCGCATCGTTTACCCCGGTTACCGCTACGACGCCAGTGAGTTGGGGGGGAAAAAGGCGTCTTCCTTTTGCGCCCTGCGCCGACCACCGCTGCTTTTTGAACCTCTGCTTAAGGCTGGCACACATTATGGGATTCCTCAAACAGATATGAGACACAGACACAAATTAGATACAGATTTAGAGGCCACGCACCTGATGACAAAATAAGACAGACTGACTGCACAAGATCTCCCTCTTCTGATCTGATTCTTCTTCAGCAGAGTATCAGGCTCTTCACGCTCAATATTCCAAATCTCTTTTGTCTCATAGCTGACAGATAGGATGTACTGTAAATAATAACAGCATCCCATTTGTTTTCATACCTTAATTAAAAATAGCAGTGGACACTCTGGACAACATTCCCTCGGAAAAAGCAGTGATGGTTGTTTTGGACCCATTACATTTGGAAAAAAACACACATAAATAAATGGGAATGATATGGGAAAAGTCATGTAGACATTGGGAATGTGGGCTGGACACTTTTTCACGTTTGTTTTTACTTCCTCTTTCGTCAGTCAGCTGACTCAGCTCTCGTCTTGATTGGCTGATGCTCCGTCACAGGTGAACTTGCACTCTGTGCATGCACCCCCGCGCACTTACAGGATTTCTAGTTGCGAGTGATAATAACAACAGCAAATGTTCACTATTCATTTTACGAGCACCACAATAAAAAAATCTGACACAATGTCATGTGCAAACACCGGGCCTTTGCTGGCTCTGATTGGAAGGGGGAGATGAGGACAAATAATCGGGCCTGATCATCCTGCAGCACAGTGGTTCTCAACTTGGTGGAGTCTCAAGATCCATATTTCTTCCTTAACATGAAGTCGGGAGCCAAACGTATTCCACAAAAATTAAAATGGTAGCCCACTGTCTATCATGTTGGGTAAAAAACAGCTCCCAGACCCATCAGCTGGAAACCGCTGCTGTAGTGTGTACCCGCCTTCAGTTATTGTTCCATGTGATGCAATGAGGAAGTCGAGGTGTCGCCGTGGCGTCTTTTCCCCTTTTCGGACGGTGGTCAGGTGGCATTGCTGTTCTAACTGTGTCCTCTGTTGTCCCGCCGGTGCCGAGCAGTCACTATAAACTACCACCACACCACGGGCAGCCGCGCCCCGTCGCTGGACGACGACGAGGAAGAGGAAGATAGGCTCCATGCTATGATCTCAATGATCTGCTCGCGGAACCTCACAGACCCTAATGTCATGAAAGGTTTTTATCACCTGATCACCACACACCCAGCTCCCTCACCCCCCCTCGCTCTCTCAGAGACCTCACCTCACCCCTCTCCCCCAGCTTTGACCCCCGCCTAACGCCCCCGCCATATCTCATCCCCCTCCCCCCCCGCCACCTGGCTGTCTGCCTGTCTGTGTGCTGCTGGCTGAGCCCCAACAGTGCAGTGCAAGTCAAGTCTGCCGAGTTTGCCGGAGATTTATTTTAATGATGTGGTTGTGCTCTTCCAATTTGTGTAATGGGGGAATTAAAAAAAACAAATCTGTCACAGTGCAGGGTTTGTGTGGAAATTTGCGATTCATTTAAAGGTTATAAGTTGTGTAATATTTGGAGATTTGGAGTTTTTTAAGAGAAAACGGTGACATGAAGTGGTTGCATTTTAGATTTTGCTTATGTCCCCTTAGGGACTCTGTACCATCCCTCTCCCGAGCTTGCCAGTGAACTACGGTGGCCTGCGAGCACTAACCTGGATACCTAGTCTACCTTCTTCTTTGTTGCTTGGCTCAGTATCACGTAATTTTGTGAAAGTTTCATGTTTTTATGTTTTTTACATGAAACTATCACAATTCGTCAAAGTTTTCACGTTTCATATGGTAAGTTTCACGATAATCAGTCGAAACTAAACGAAACAAGGCGTAAGCAAGACACTATGGCTAGTTTGCATGATTCGATTAAGCTGCAGTTTAAGCTTGGTTTGAGACATGGTGAGATCCTGAGCATTAATATTAGTATGCATACTTTGAGGAGGTTTTTTAAAATGCATGGTGTTGTAATTGTTGGAAGAATAAATGATTGAGACACATGATAAGACAGCCTAGTAGAGTGGCTTTGCTTGCCTCATTGTGTTTGGTTTCAATTACGTTATCATGAAAAACGTGATAATTTCATGTAAAAAAAAAATAAACTTTCACTTAATGGCAGCAATCTGCTTCCATTGTGAAATATCAGCCAATGAGTTTTGTGTCCAGAATTTCCCTCTTGAATCAATTGTGTCACTTTTGTTCTGTTTGCTGTATTTGAACGCGGGCAAAGCAGGATAACAAGTTCATAATATGTTTAACTCAACATCTGCCATGACTCAGAGTTGCACGGCGTCTTTTTACCCAAAGTCATTGTGATTATCGTGTTGTCGTCAAATCCTAATGTCAAATTTGAACTCTATCTGTGAAGAACTGTGAACAAAATGAGAGGAAGTGATGAGTAAATGGAAGCAATGACACTCGTGGCTACCACACAAAATGAGTGGGTAGAGAGGCATCTCCTTCCAAGTTGTAGCCGGTGTCCAGTACATACAGCCCTCCCTTCATGTTTGTTGCTGGTCCTCTGCTCCTGTTTACACATAGATATATAAAGTAAACAGGAATATGTGATGCGTGGACCTCTTTGAAGACACAGTCAAGTGAGCTGCTGTGTTAATGGAGTGCTGCACATGACTGACAGACGTTCCAGGTCTCTTCACTGAAGCCTGTGTGTGTGCTTGCATTCAGGGATTTTGCAGTGTCGATATTTTACTGCCATCGGGGTCAGGTAGCTTTTTGGGGCATGACTCTGCACTGTTGGGTTTGACAAGACTGTGGCCAAGAACCCGCAAATGTGCTTTTGTCTTTGTGCACTCCTTTAAAGGTCCCATATTTCACCAATTTTGAAGCACTTGGCTTCCTCAAGATTCCAGCTGGCCAGCGTCAAAGCATTAATGAAAAAAATGAAAGACTATTTAGCATATTTTTGTTTCTGCTTCACGCTAAAGCTCATGCCTTGGACCTCCCACGTGTTTGGAAGGGGACAAAAGCAAGGCGGCTGTAAGTCGAGGTAGTTGTCACCAACCTGGAAGATGTATATGCTCCCTCTGTGACATCACAAAGGGTCAGGCTTAAAAAAAAAAAAAAATGCACACACTTCCTCAAAAGTGGAGCGACACAAGGAATCTGTGGAGATTACACATTGTTGTTAAAGAACATCATATGGGACCTTTAATTACATTGATTCTTCTTTTACTTTTCATTTCTCACTTGCAACATGCTTGACAATATTTGCATGTAATTAATGCACCCTTTTCCATTGTTTGATTTTTGTACTTTTTATTTAAAAGAGCAACTGTGCAACCGTATGTTTCTGAGTATTTTGTGGCCTTCCAAAAAAACCAAAAAAAAACACTTCCTGCCCTCACAGCCTCCTCCTCCCCTGTTTGACCTCTCTCTCTCTCTGTCTCTCTCTCTGTCTCTGTCTCTCTCCTCTGTGTGTGCAGTCGTCTGCCGTGATGCTGTTCACTGTAATTCTTCACTAACCCCCCCCTTCCCCCCCCCGCCACCGCACTGCACCGACCCCCCCCTCCCCCCAAATCCCACCTCCCTCCCCCACCCCTCACATTACGGTCCTGTGGGGTTCCGCAGTAGTAGAGACGTGGAGTCCGTGTGCGAGCAGGGCTGCGTTTACCGAGCCGCAAAACAGCTGCCGTTCACGCACTAGTCCCAAAAAAGTAACGCGTAAAGAGGAGGGAGGCCTAATGTCGGTCTCGCTCCAGCATTTTTCTTTTTTCATTTTTCATTTTTTCCGCATCCTTTGTTAATATCATTTGTTTTCATGGGAGGGGCTGAGAGGGGGTTTATTGGACAGGCCAAAGCGAAGCTCCATATTTATGACAAGGTCATCAGCTCCAACCTGAAGAATTAAGGTGAAGAGCATTTGATGTCAAAACTTTTTAATTATTATTATTATTATTATTATTATTATTGTTTTTGCTTTTATTTGATTAATATTATTACTTTTATGATTTACTCCTCCCCTTTTGTACTCCCTTTTCCTGGTGTCCATTTGTTTCTTGCTGTCCTCAGTCCAGAGGATTTCTTTCAGTGTCTCTCGTCTCGTCTTGCCTTTGTGCATCCTGCATGGCCTGAGCTTCAGCCGCTACCCCCTGCCTGCCTTCTCTTCTCTTCTCTCACCCCTTCACCTCCCTCTCTTGTTGCCTCCTCCCGCCTCCTCCTCCTCCTCCTCCTCCTCCTCCTCCTCTCTCCTGTTTGAGCGATCTGGCCTGAGCTGCTGTCTCTCCTGGCTCCCCCCGCTAGACGGAATGGAACCGGCATGGCTCCCCTGCATCCTCTCTGCCTGTCTCTCTCCTCCAAGGCACCGTTCCTCCTCCTGCCTCCTTTAATTCGTCCCCCCATCACTTTTAGTTTCCTCTCAACACTTTATTCCCCCCCCGCCCCCCACCCCCCCACCCCCATCTCCCTCCCCCGGCTCTCTTGTCTGACATGGGTGTGAATACTTTTCATCCATTTGCTCATCTCTTGATGTCATAAATACGGAAGAGGGTGGGTTGGGCGGGAGTAGGTAGTCACCAACCAGGTAGGTAGTTGGTAGTTGTCACCAACCTGGAAGAGATGTGCGCTCCCTCTGTGCTATCACGTAGCCCCCCCCCTCCCAAAAAAAAAGTAAAATAAAGATTGCACACACTTCCTCTAAAGTGGAGCAAGCAAAAGCAACACAGGGTCAAATAGGGATTGCACATTGTTGTTCGACAACATCCTATGGGACCTTTAATTAACCTTCTAGATGTCATAAATACAGAGGGTTGGGGGGGGGGGTCAATACACGAGAGGGATGTGTTTTTAATGGTTGAGCTGAGGGACCCGTGTCATAATCCGTAACGCCCAGAGCCGAGCCGTCATCGAGTCGATGTGAGAGGACGCCCGTTTCAGACTCTCTCCCGTCTCTGCATTTAGACCACGGCGAGATGATGGAGATGCAGGGTTTCGGAGGCAGCCCGTTGTCGTGGCAACAGGCGGACGTGGTAGCCGCTCAGGAGTCGCTGTGCCAGTCCTGCTCCACGGCCGCCAGCAACGTGTCGTTCGACTACCTGGCCAGCTGCACCTGCGCGCACGACCCTGCGGACATCCACACGTACGTTCCTGAAAAGTCAAATTTAAGGGGATGGGTCAACCCAAAATTTCCTGTTTCACCTGTTTGCTACCCACAACAAAAGCCTTTTTTTTTTCTTTTCTTTTTTTTAAATCCATGTAACTTGTGTCACTATGGTGTCACCCAACTGTCTAGCAGACATATTGGTCCACGTGCACTCGGAAAGACATGTCGGCTTACACATGACTTCTGCAAGTATGGGAACGCTTAAAAGTTAAGTGTGTAATATTTGGAGATTTGATTTTGAAGAAGAAACAGCGACATCAAGTGGTTACATTTTAGATTGCAGCGTCTTTCACTCTCACTCCCCCTCCTGAACTTGCAAGTGAACTACGATGGTACGCAAACCTAGGTTCCCCCGTCTACCTTAACATAAGAACTATTCTTTGGGTAAGAAAACCAAATTTTTTATTAATTAATTGGTGGGCAGTATATGAAGCTTTTACCAATCTAATGAAATAAATATATCATAAATCAAGCCAAATATTGCACACTGGACCTTTAACATCTTGTTGATCTCATGGACATCACGGCGTTAACGTTAGATTACGAATACTGCTGGAGCAGTGGGAAACATGTTTTCTTTACTGTTTAATTTACGTAACCGGTCCATTGGGTGGCGCAATCTCCCCCTTGGAAATGTCATTAGAGGCACAGTGATGACTTGTAAATGAGTGAAACATCAGTTCTGGGTGCACGACCTCTTAAAGAATCAGGCAAAGAAGACAGGAGAACACGTCTGATATAATTTCATTCTTGGAAGTGTTACTGTAAAGTTGCTGTATTAGTGAATTGCACATTGCTGTATTCTGTTTTTTTAAGTGGTTTTTTTTTTTTTTTTTTTTTCTAAATGAAAAGTGTTTCCCTGTCGCGGCTCCGCAGTAATGACAGATTTCTTTCCCATCAGTGTTCCTCTTAAGATGCTGTGCCAGAACATGAAGAGGCAGATAGTGTCCAGAGCTTTTTATGGATGTGAGTATATAGTGCCCCCCCCCTTCTTTCCACTGCATTCCGATCAGACTGCTGCATCTACTTAAATTCAAAATATGTTGGTGTAATGCATGTTTTAAAAAAAAATGTTTTTCAGTGCCCACTGCATAATAAAGATTTGAGTAATACACCATAAATGTATGCATCTGTAGAACACAGACGCACATAAAAAGCTACTAGAGAAATACATTTGCAAATACAATTATTATAGGATCATAAATTTGCATCTGCAGTGTTACTGAATAGTTTTGATTGAGCTGTTAAAACGAGTGTTGCAATTGTAAAATAAAAATCATAATTTGTGCCTCAAATAGCCATAAATGCGCCGATTCACTATAGAGATATGCTTGTTGGTCTCTAATAGTATATAACACAATATAATTTTCTAATATTTTTGAGTAGATCAGTTTATTCTTGGCTCTGCCAATGGTTCATGGTTTAAATAATATCTCAGTGAAGCAAGAGAGGCGCGACAGAGAATTCGAGAACAAGCTTTTGCCACTGTGGAGAGGTCTAAGTTGAAGCTGCTGCCTGTGTCCAGGGCTGGCCTACTGTCGACACCTGTCCACCGTGCGGACTCACCTGTCGGCTCTGGTCAACCACAACATCGTCCCTCCAGACAGACCCTGCGAGGCGTCCGGGGGTCTCAGCAGAGAGGTGTGGAGCAAGTACCAGAAGGACTGCAAGGTGGGCCACGAAATATCCGAGACTATCTGAACTCTGCCCTCACCGCACCTCTGCAGGTGATAGATCGTGGTTACCCTGCACTGCACTGTGCAGGTCTCGTTTTTTTTTTTTTTTTTTCGTTTTTTTTTTTTAATAGTCATCCCTCAAAATGAGCAATCGTCTATTTTAACACACCCTGTGGGCAGTCTGTAATTTACCGACCCTGATCTATCAGGACCTAAAATGCAGTGCAAGGCAGTTCCACTCACTGCCTGAGAAGAAATAGATTCAGCGTTTGCGTCACATAAATTAAATGATGTTCAATTGGCTGTGGATGGAATGAAGTCATTGCAAGGGTCTGGCATCTGCTTGAATTACATTTTTTTTCCCCTTTAATTCAGGAAAAGAAGAATGAATGTTCATAATTTCCTCAGACCTTTGTGGCACCATTATGCATCGCGTTGCTCGGAGCTCCGACTTGGCGACGACACGTCTGTCCGACTCACTTTCTAGATTAGGCGTGGGCGCAAACTACGGCCCGGGGGCCATATGTGGCCAGTAAGGCTTTGAACTAGTAGTCACTAGGTAATATCTATTTTTCATCTCTTTTTACAAGTGTTTTAAGAGTAATTCCAATAAAGAGCTAAATCAATAGACACTAAAGAACATGTTTTCTACATATCCCATGATATATTTTTTCCTCCTATGATGTGGGTCACCAAAAACACTCCATCCATCTGCTGCTCCTCCGGCCCCCTCTGTCACATTTTAGAACCCATGTGGCCCCCACCAGTCAGAAAGTTTGCCCACCTCTGTTCTAGGTGATTTCTGTTTGTTACAGTGTCCCCCTCTGTGTATTTGTTTCCCTTTGTTTGTCACTTTCACAACGTGAAGGCGAGTGAGATCTCGACCAGTCACACCTCAGCAATGCTATTTTTCGCTGTGTTAATTGCTCGTTAACGTGCACCAGCAGGCACGAACGCAACTGATTCAGCCGCGTTTGTCTCCCAAAGGCGCCGTGGCTTAAAATAGTCGTTTTTTCATTTTTTTGGTTTATTTTTAAATGGAGTGACGCAAGTGTTGCCGAACAGATTCAACTTCTGCGGTGAAGATTCTGATGGCAAGTCTGTGAAACTTAAAAAAAA
>NW_027466098.1:5657500-5807500 GCF_046127955.1 Nelusetta ayraudi | reverse complement strand
GTGGCCTCCAGGATCTCCTCGCAGCACTTTGTCCTCTTCCTGGCCCTGGCTCTGGTCACCGTTTACCGCGACATCATCATCGACAACAACATGGACTTCACCGACATCATCAAGTTCTTCAACGGTAACACGCACACTAAGAGCTTAGCCCCGTGTGCCTGAAAGTTCGTAAAATGACTCTGAATAGTAAGCAATGTATGTGTGTTTCTTCAAATTTTCAAATCATCCAGTCCACCAAACAAGAGTCAATGGCAGAGTAAGCTGTTTGACTCGGCAGGGAAGATTTGTCACATTTTTTATTGCTCTGCTGCTCCCCCCACAAATACATGTTCCGTAAGTGTGGCACCATTTAAAAGGGGAATAAACAGGCTTTCCAACAACGTAAGATTTATTTCCAAGAAGCATCGTTGCAACAAAGAAATAGTCTACAAAACTCCCAATTTCCCAACTGCCTGTGTTATGTTTATAAATAACTCCTGGGTGTAGTGAAATTGCAGTGAATACTGTATACTCCAACTATGTCTGGATTGGGTTTTTTTTTTTTTTTTATAACCTAACCATCACAGTTTTAAGGTGAAGTAGAGATGTTGCCATGCAGTTGTGGCTACCATGGCTACAGCCTGTTTACACTTGTGTGGTTCTCAGTGTAGCCTGTAAATGTAAATGACCGTCAATAACAATAATAATAATAAACTTTTATTTGTACAGCGCTAAATCACAACCAAAGGCGTCTCAAAGCGCTTTATACAATCAGAGAGAACCAACCGGGCCCCCGGAGCAAGCAAGATGCGACAGTGGCTGAGAAAAACTCCCCTGTGGGAAGAAACCTAGGGCAGAACCAGACTCCAGAGGGCCATCATCTGCCTTTGAGTCAATGAGCTTTGCTTTGTAGAGAATGGGAGAACAGCATAGAGAAGAGCATACTGTGTACTTCTTCTCGACACTTCACCTTAAAGCCAGCCGTCATGATATAAACCCAATTATAATTTTTCACTCTGTGTACAAGCCAGTCCGGCCCATTGTGTACTGGTAGATGGCATCAGGCAATGGTTGGGGTCCCACAGTCTGTAGTGATGGCGGGAGGTGCATTTTGCTCAAATGGACTAAATACACAAATTTAAAAAAGTCTGTGTTGTGATATGGGGACACTGTAGGCTGCCATGGTAAAAATAAATCATTATTTCTCCTCCTTGTTTTGCTCTGTATTGGCCGGTTTATCCTCATTTGGGAATGTCCTCCTCTGCTGGTGCAAGAAAGTAGTTCCCCTGTTGCTCTCGCGATCCTGAGATACTGTCTGGGAACACGTGTACAATAAAAGCGATTTAGCGCCACCCTGTGGCGACAGATGAGCTCTGCAGGTGTAATCCGATACAGCGTTTTCAAGCGGATTCATGCAAACTGATTGAAAAATTTTGAATCGACGCACGAACCCCCTGTGATTATATAAATGTGCACATTCCACAGAAATGGCCGAGCGCCACGACGTCCAGCACATCCTGAAGATCGCGCGGGAGCTTGTGCACAAGGTCCAGTCGCTGATGGACAACAAGTGACTGCAGAGGAGAGAGCGCCCTCCCCCGCTCCCTTGCTCTTCCCCTCAGAGTTTTCCCAGCCTCCGCTCCGGGCAGAGCCGATCGGACCCGGTCGGTCCCGGCTGTCGGGCGGGAGCGACTCCGGAGTTCTGCCTCAATCTGTTTACATTCGCCGTCACCCGGAATGCTCATGGTGTCTCTTCAGACATGTGGATTTTTGTCTGCATGCTTTGTGAGTTTGATCACACTGTGAGCGCATTCTCGAGTATAACGCCTCCCACCCCCCTTCAACCAGTGCAGATGCTCTGATCCGTGTGCATGGAAACACGTGCAAACACACATGACTTTTATCCCCAACTCTGAACCTACTGGATGCCACTGACTAAAAGCTGGGCGGTGGCTTTCAACGTAACATTTCGAGGAGCAGAAGACTTAAGTCCACGAGAGGTTTCCATTAGCGACCAAATGGACTGTGCCAACTTCCCTTTCCCTGAGTGTTTTCTACAAGCATGTGTGTTTTTAACCCCCCACCCCCTTCCCATCCACCGCCACCCCACCTCCCGATGGTCTGTCATCACACAAATGTTGCCTTTATCAGTAACAGCCCAAGGTACGTTGTTGCACTTTTTTGCGAGAGTTTTCCTTCCCCGGTGTCTGTGAAGGCCCCACCGCGGTGTTTCTTGGGAGGGCGCTGGAGGCACCACCAGCCAGGGGCCAAACTTTAGTTCAGAGTGGGGAAGAGGGGAAGAACGTCTAGCCAACTTTCCTGAGGATGCGAGTCGATGGTGAAGAGCATGTTTACTCCCAAGTCTGAGGCAGGGGGAAAAAAAACGTTCTAACAGCAAACGCACAACAGTTATGATTAAAGCACACACACACACACACACACACACACACACACACACACACACACACACACACACACATATTTTCCTAAATACCATGTCAGGTCTCTTTCATGTTTCTGTGATTTTTTTTTAAGGAATTGATTAAATTTCAAACTGAAGCTGAAAACTCACTTCAAGTAAAATGAAGGTTTTAGGGAATTTTTTTTTTTTTTTTTAATCAAATCTGTTCAAATGTGCCTGTTTTTAAGCAGAAAAGCTGCAGAATTTTAATTATACACGACCGACTAACAGATGTTACAATAAATATTTCTTACAAATAAATGTTGTAATAAATCTGAAAATAAAACAAAACAAATCTACACTGTTGTGAGAAATTGAAATTTTCCAAATAATTCCGTGTTTTACGGCACAATCAGTGTGGACACAAAAACTTAGTGGCATCTAGTGGTGTGGGAGCAAATTGCAAGCAAATGAGAAAATGCCCCAATTTGTCTACCGTGTCAAGTGTTTTGCACGTGGCCATCTTGTCACCTAAGCCTCACATCTAGCAGAGCTCAGCTTAGAATTACAAAATTCAAAGAAGCCATTGGCAAGACAGATATCAGGTTTACTGAAGAAATGGCGGCGGCGGGCCAAACCAACATTCAAACATAAATGCGTAACATGAGTGACTGAAAAAAACAGCAGCCATGTCGTTAGAATGACAATTAATACCAATACAAACACTTGTCACTGTTCCATTTTGTGCCATTGGATTTCATTGAATGCTGCTCATTGGGCCAAATTGGTGTGAGTTTACAGCTCACTCATTGAGCTATATGTTTATGCTCAAAATTTACAGTCAAACTAAGGGTCCTGCTCTTTTATACTAACATAAAATCTCCACTGACTGATCACGACTTGTTTGTTCCCCCTCAACATTTAGATGTGAAGAGCCCCCCCACCCCACCCCCAGTCAAAGTAACTCTCACACGTATTGATTAAAATCATATTTATTGGGCTGCAATGGTCTGTGCTACATTATAATTTCACACAAAACTAAACGCTTCCCTTCGCATGACAGGTGCAGAATCACCGGTTTCTATATCACTTTAACAGTATTTTCATGAGATAGAATCAGCTGTCGGGGAGGGAAAAAGTGAGGTTCACCACCAGCGCTGCCTCCTATTGGCCTGGAGTGAAACATGCTCACCAGTTTGCGAGCAGGAAAGGTGGCTACAGCTTTCGGCCGGTCTACATGATGAATCAGCTGTTAGATAATGGAGGGCGAGGGAGCGAGAGCTGCGATGAAGATGCTTCTGATGCCAAACTTCCACTGAGTCAGTATTGTGTGCGATTGGGCTTCATCGTGACAGCACAGGCCGCAACCACGTTTCCAAAGGAAAGGGAATCTTTTTGTTTTTTTTGTTTTTCTCTCCAACCTTCTCGCCTCATTTTAAAAGTCCAACAAGGCTGCATATGATTGGTCACCCAGCGCGGACCTGCACCTGTGATCCAAGTGCCACGAGTCTTCCCCCCCTCCCCCCAATCCTTAAGAGTACTGTAGTCACCCGGCTCTCTGATTAGTTTGGTTTGTTCCCAGGGAGCGGGCGCTGGCGCTGGCGGGCGCTCCTCACTGCACCCCACTGTGCTGCCAAGGGGGTGCAACTCCGGGGGGGCCCCACAGCAGAGCTCTTTCTTCCAATCAGGACGTTATGTACCAAAGCCTTGAAGCAGCCCCCTCTGTGGCATGACGACAATGTGCAATTTCATACTGCATCTTGAAGACTGACTGTTTACTATGTGTGTAAAGTATTTTTCAACAAATCGTGATATTGGATTCTTTCACTACTGTGCAGTTTCTGTCGTTTTGAGAAAAACCATCAGAAGTCTATATTGCTGTAACATACGAACCCGAGAGCCCAATATTTCTATAAAGAGGGTCAGAATATATATAGGACTTATTTTGAGATCTATTTTTTATGTTGGTTTTAGCAGCACCGGCCAGAGGTGTGTCCTGCGCAGACATGCGGAATGTGTGCAGACCGTGTTACACTATGTTGACTGTTAAGTGTTCTTTCTCAATGTTGTGCACTGACTTTGGATTTCTATTTATTCGGAGAGCTGATGATTGCATTGCTGAACATGTGTTGGTAAGGATGTATCATTTGCCTTGAATGTAATGTATTAATAAACTAAAGGTTTACTGACTCGGTCCCTCTTAAAAGGCTGACTATGATACAGAAGCTGACACAAAATCGACAATGATTTTTCAATTTTCAAACACGTTGACATTTTGCCTACTCCCCCTCATGCTAAGCTATGACAGAAGGTCATTTCGCTGGGGTTTGGGCTGTTTTATTTTTTGCCCCCGATGAAAAACAACATTTCTATATGTTGATGTTTTGATTTTTGACATGTTAAGAACTGGCATTCTACCACTCCATTGCATGCTATTTTTGGACCACTATTTTGGTAAGTTTTGGTCTGTTTTAATCTTTTTTGCACCCCCCAAATAATCCCAACATACTATAGTGTGTTGATTTTCGG
Source organism: Nelusetta ayraudi (assembly GCF_046127955.1). Classification (NCBI taxonomy): domain Eukaryota; kingdom Metazoa; phylum Chordata; class Actinopteri; order Tetraodontiformes; family Monacanthidae; genus Nelusetta; species Nelusetta ayraudi. The sequence continues at coordinate 5,802,591 of NW_027466098.1, read as the reverse complement.
ATTTTACATGATACCACTCCGTCTTATGCTAAATTATCACAGAGTGGTCATTTCATTGAGTTTTGGACTGTTCAAAGAATTTTTATATTTAAAAAAAAAAAGGTTGTCGGGCCACAGCAGGCTCATTCCCTTGAGTGATGCTTGCAGCTTTAATTTCCTTCAGAGGTTAGGCAAGCAAAAACATGCTTCTGTTTTATTGGACAGTGAAGTTTATTTGCTTCAGTGAATGTTGGTGGTTGGAGTGTCTGGCATCTAGGACAGTTAACAGCTACTTTACAATAACCGGGCAGGTAGCCTCGTTGGTTCCACAGCTTAACGTGGTGTCGGAGACACACGTTCGATTCTTGGTCCGAGCGAAAGAAATGTGCCTAAAATTTAGTCAACGTGCGTTCTTGAGGTACTTCTACTTCTAAACATAGATAGCAAGTCCATCCTGAAAGTCCAGTTAAAACCCTACTGGTATCTAAACCGCATCCAAGCTCTTGTTCTTTTGGAGTTCTGTTGCTGTCACAGACAGCTGGCTGTGTGTGTATGCACACTCTTTGTTGGGCGTAACAAGGGCTTGCTGCACCACACCACAGTTCTACACTCACTTATTTCTGCATCAAGCGTCTTAAGCTCAAATGTTTGTTGGCACTAAGAAGAAACAGGCTGACAACAGGCTGTTAAAAAAAAAGCATTATTTATCACGGTCGATACTTCAGTCAGATCAGTACCCATGACATTGCACAATACAAAGGCATGAAAAAAAAAATGTAACATTAAAATAGGTATTGCATCTTCCAAAAGCTAATTTTCCATTCATAAATACTTATGATTTCAGTTCACTGGAGCTCACAACAAAATCAACAGATTTTTTATTTTGTTTCTAAATAGCCAGAAATCATTTCTAAGAGGATTTAGCGTGATGTGACACTTTCAAAATGAACAATCAGCAGACATTCTGTGGGTGAGTGTCAAGTGTCGTAGTTCTGTACAGTACAACATTGAAAGGCCAAGAGTTCTCTGGAGACGACAAGTGGCGGCAGTCCATGGAAGGGGGGGGTGGGCTGTGGCGGGAGTGCCGACGCTGGACTCTTCCTACGTAATCATGTGACCTGTGGGAGACGGCGAGGCCAAACGCACATGGCGAGATGAGAGAGATGATCCGATCCGCGACTTCCTGCTCCACCGCACCAAGAAGTCCGCCCACGATCCGAGTGGAGCGAGCCGTTTTCTGCTCAGGGCAAACATTCTGTCGACGAAACGAGGTTCGCAAATAATCGGTTTCAAACCCTTCTACTGGAAAACATTTGACTCTTTTCAACAGAGCCGCTTTGGTGACCGCGATGAGGAGGCTTCTGTTGGATTTACCGGTGTTGTGCAGTGCCAGTGCCACCCTCCTCCTCCTCCTCCTCCTAACTGGGGTTTGGTCTCTCTGCAGACTTCTGAATCTGTACGACAGTAAACAGGAAGACAGAGAAGAGCTTCAGACATTAGTCACAGACAGTCTTGGATCAGTGTCACCCAGTGCAGTCAATGGCCGGGCGGAGGCGACTGCGCTGATTTAAGGGGCAGTGTTAGAAAACCAAAAAGTGGAAGCGCCGCTCTGAAGTGTTTTTCTAGAACATGTAGGAGCAACATGGCAGGTGCGTTATGCTGCCACAAGAGGGCAGTGGTGCTATGCGACGATAAAATCCGGCTGTGGAGCGGAGAGACAGCGAGATGGAACAGAGAAGCAAACAAACAAAGCGACCCCCGGTGGTGGGAAAACGAAAAAGAAAAAGAAAAAACAACGGCGTAGCGCAGACACAACAGAAGGCGGCAGTATGGGGTTGAAAAAACACAAAAACAAGACAAATAACCTCAAGTAAGTGAAAAACAGCAGATGAGTGACTGAGCAGATGATTGATGTGATTCTCCACCGAGCTGCGGATAAGTCAACTCAAATCAGAAACTAGAAAAAATAATAATTTGGAAATGAGGAAAAAAAAAAAAAAGATCAACTACAGGCAGGAATGTTACTGTACCTGTGATTGTTCTTTTAGGAAATCTGGTAGCTGAAATTCACCTTTAAAGACCTGGAAACACAAAGGACCAGGTTTAGACGTTTACAGCTCAAACTCCGTCCGCATTGCAGCGCCATGGTGGGGATGATGAGAAAAGTCGTGACTTTTATCACCGCCGAGCCGACACCCAACCACCACCCGCCACACACACACACCCTCCCAGCCAGCCACCACTTGTGTGTGTGTGTGTGTGTGTGTGCACAACTAAATGCAAGAAGAGTGTTTCTGTGCCCACGAGTCTCGCACTCTGCTCCTGATAGTTCTCCCTCAGCCTGAAATCACTCGGTTCGACGCAGACTGCTTTTACTTTGACAGAAACAGGAAGTTGCCTTCTCTGCGCTGAACGAAGCCAATGCTATGGTACAGCTGTGCAGGGGCGGGAGGGTGTGGGGGCTGCGGCTGACACCATTTGGAGATGAAGTCAGAGAAAACTGAGCCGAGGAAGAAGCGGAAGGCTTACAGGTGAACTCCAGCAGGGGGCAGCAGTGAAGCAGGAACGCTTGAACACCGACCCAGGCACCTCCAGAAGTTAACAAGGCACACTCCAAGGCACAGCTTTAAGGCGGGGCCTGCTGGTGACGTGCGTTTCCGTGACTTTTATTGTCTTACAAAATATATTTTTGTGCTCATGTGAGAGCGGATCAGCGTGAGAGCCAACGGTGATGTCAACAGATGCCTTTCCGACTTTCCACAGGCTGATTCTTTTTCTGCGATGGGAGCACCGAGAGGAAATTGCGTAAAAAAGTTAGCGCCGTCCTGTGGAAAGAAAGGGTCGCGCGAGCAGATCTGACGGACACGTTTTTGTCGAGGACAACGTTCCGCTTCTTTTCGCAACGCTACTTTTCGCAACGCTACTTTTCGCTGCTCGCATCAGCGCGGCGTCGTCTGCAAACAAGCCGAGAGAGCTGCGACGTTCGGGGTGAAAGCCGCCATGACGCAATACAACCATCACCTCCAGAACTTCAAAGGTCTGGGTTGAGCCTTCATATTGGGAAAGCGGACAAGACTTCGGGTTGATATGATGAACGCTTTGATCAAATGTGTTTTTCAGAATGAGTGCGCCATTAAACCCGAGTGATACAACTTGTCTTTCTCAATGCAGTGGATTAAACAGGAATAGGATTAATGAACCTATTCTGAAAAGGTAAAAAAAACAAACGTGTTGATTTTCTTGAAGTAAACCTATTAGGGGAATGACTGGCTGTGCATCAATCACACCCGGTGATTTTGAGGGGGGAAAACCCCTGTTACACAAGAGTTGAAATGTATAGTATTGGGGTGTTGTTGCATATGGTACTTTGTACTCAAGATAAAGCACCAACATTTCTTCCCCACCAGATGACGAGATTGTGGAGATCATTAAACACCAACAGTACCGCCGTCTCCAGACTTTTTATTTCCAAACAGACACAAGAAGAAGGTGAAAACAGCTTTAAACGCAGTTCTGTGGTTTTCGAACCACCCTTCCACTGCTACTGCTGCTGTTCCGACTTCCCCTCCGTGCCACCGCAGTCATCACCTGCACTCTAATTTCGCCTTCTTCAGAAACCCACAGGGCTTTGGGGCTGGGCCCAGGAGTGCGCAGATCAACTTGAAACAGCATGTTTGATCCTCGCTTGGATCCGAGAGAGGAACAGACTCTGATTTGATCACACACTGAAGCTGTGTTTCATCATTCATTTTACATGAACCAGTGCTGGGAGTTCCAACGCTGGGGTCAAAAGTCTTCCAACTTCCTTCGGGGCTTCGGCTTCCTAAGTCTCCCTTGCGTGTCATTGTGTTTTACAGTGGGGGACCAGCGATGCCTTCTGTGCTGGCCGAAACACACACAGACAAGATATACTTTACCGTAAATATGATAATAAAGTTATTATCCACTGTCTAGTGTGCTATAATAGTTACAATAGAGCTTGTATCCAATCATATTTCAGCTAGCTTGTGTTGTCAGGTTCTATAGAACGCTGCCTAAGGCCAGCAGAATCGGCATAGCAGGCTTCAGTCTGCTGCGAGTGAAATGGGCCACTGTCAGTTACGATAGCCAATCAGATCTCGAGTCTGCAATGCCAAGACCAACTGGCTGGCTGAACTGTGATAGGATAAGCCAGGCAGACTTAACTAATTCCGGAGGTGCAATGGCTGAAGGAGGAGAAGAGAAGCTCAATTGTCGAATCATCTGCACTGTACAATGTAAATAACGCGGCCCGTTATTGTTCAGTTGTTTTGCTGTTGCATCTCCTCAAAAACAAATGCAAATCATCGCTTTACTTTTATTTTCAACGAACACTTTGTTTCGTTTGTGACTCCTTTATTTAAAACGCCGACAATGAGCAGTTTATAGGACAAACCTCTTGAAGCTCACTCAGAAAACTTTTGCTGGACTTGTTAAAACTGCATTTGTTTTGACAGTACTGACGGTATTGTAAGGTGTATTCATTTCGGTCGGACTGAGTACGACGCCACTGAAGGCCTAAATGTGAATTGCAGGGCTGTAGGAGCTCATCTCATCTCAAAGGATTCCCAGCAGCGGAGACTGCGAGGCGAGCGCATGTTTCTCATTTCCTCCCGGGTTTTTTTGGGGTTTTTTTTTTTGCAGCACGTGGAGGCTCGGGGGTGGGGTGTGGGGGGCAAACTCGATCTTAGCCGGTCCAATAACCTCCCCCGCTCCGTCAGGACCGGGGAGGGCTGCCGGCACGCAACGGATGCATGGGAGGCGGAGTGTCTGCTTTGCTACGCTGCTGATCAATCGGAGAGAGAGGACGGACAGAGACAAGAGGCCCGACGCGGAGTGTTCATGATGGGATGGCCACCACCGCAGCATGGAGCTAGCTTTAGAGAATCTCTTTTAGTCAGAGAAGAAAAATAAGAGGACGTCATCCGTGGAGTCTTCCCACAGATAGAAAAAAGGCAAAGTGACCTCTTCTGGGTCAACGCGCTGCAGTTCATTAGATTCTCTCCTCCGAGCAACGTGACATTTTTCTAATGAGAGCCGAAGGAAGTGAGCTGCTGCTCCTCAGACAAGAGCGGTTTCCTCGGTTTTCTGCAACCTCACGTTCAATCGTCCCACTGCATTTTGACAAAGCGTTTGTCAACTTTCAAAAGCAGCTCATTTCATAAATATTTTCGCGGTGATTCACTTCCCACAAAACGACGAGGGAAACATCTCAAGGCGGCCTCTGTTGTTCAGGCTGAGCCAAGTCAAAAAAGGGAGAGCAATAACGTTCAGCGATCTCGCTAAAAAGCTGCTAATGTGTGATGGAATGAACACGTGTCGTTGCACATTGCAACATGCAATATTTTTGTCGAACACCACAAGTTGGCCGGATTGCTGCATTGTGAAGTCAGAGTGGTGAAAGAGCCATCTTAAGAAACTCCAGAGAGTCTCATATTTAACTAGTCGCACTACAGCACAGCCAATCAGCATCGGAAGGATCGGAGAGGGTTTGGCTGTGACGAGAACAGGAAGCTAATGCATATATACATACGTATGTATGTATGTATGTATGTATGTTTGTATACGTGTGTGTGTGTGTGTGTGTGTGTGTGTGTGTGTGTGTGTGTGTATAACATCCATACATCTTCTATACCCACTTATTCCTATTCAGGGTCATGGGGGTCTGCTGCAGCCTATCCCAGGTGTCTTAGGGCGAAGGCAGGGTGACACCCTGGACAAGTCGCCAGTTCATCGCAGGGCCACGTAGAAACAGACAACCATTCACACTCACATGCACACCTATGGACAATTTAGAACGTTCAATTGACCTCACGTGCATGTTTTTGGAGTGTGGGAGGAAGCCGGAGAACCCGGAGAGAACCCACGCAGACACAGGGAGAACATGCAAACCCCACACAGAAAGGTCCCAGGTCCGGGCTAGTTAAAGTATGTGTATTCATCATATTCATCATATATCCCGGTATATGTATGTATTCCCATATGTGCAACATAAACAGTTCTTCTTGCCATGTTGTTGCAAACTTCAGCCACAATAGAATCACAAGATTTTCCGACTGCTAGCCTGAACGGTGTAGAGCTCGCGCAGGCACGCAGATGTCAGCGGTGCAGGTGGGCAGGACGCGGCCGCAGCAGCAGGCCTCAGCAGAGCCCCGGCCGACACAGGCGGCTCAGCCGAGGCCTGCTGCTGCGGCCTGCTGGTGCTGCCAACGCGGCCAAACCAAACGCTGCAACGGTTCGGCCTCACTGTTATGACTGGAGCTCCCTCTAACTAAGCAGAGCGCCCTCCCTTTCCCCCGGGGTCTGCCGTGGCGGGAGCCAAGTGTGTTTGAAACGCTGCCAGCGTGGAGCCATCGTCAGCAGAAGGGAATGCTTCGGCTACTTGCAGCCCTCTAAAGCTGCTCAATGGGGCCTGGGTGGGGACGGAGGATGACCCCACCGCCAGACTCCAGAAAAACATGACTCATCGTGACACATTCACAGCAGCCTTACCATAAACTGCAATGCACTTACACAATTAGAACTGCTTGGGGTGTTTATAACATCACTGTGTAGGATAAACAGTTTATATTTTTAAAAGTATAAAAGATGAGATAAGCATACAGTAGATGTGGTCAAGAGGTGAGCGGGGTCACTTTCATAATTCCTTCTCCAAAATGCATGGATCCATTTTCCAATCTGTTGTTTTATTGCTGTAGTATTGTGTTGTTAGGGTGTGGTTGGTAATTTGTGTACTTGTGGTCATTTTCTTCTTTTTGACTTTGTACAGCTGACTGCTGTGACTGAAAACAGACGTTGATGCTGAATTTGAGATCCAGGCACTGGACAAAAAGAAAAAAACTCTACAGACAATAATAGTCTCTTACTGGTCTACTTAGGTTGCTTCAAAGTCTCAATCTATCCATCCAATCAAAATATTGCTGCTGTGAAGAAACCGTTGCGTTGACTTATTGATCCCAGTAACTCAATGTCACCTAAACATTCAGGCGGAAGCCAGAGGTGAAGCAGCAGAACAGGTCCCAGAGTTGTCAACGTCAGTCAATGGTCGTCCTCTTTTTCTTTCAGGCATTCCCTTCAGGGGTTGGCCACAGCCAACCATCTGCTTCCGTCAAACCCTGTCCTCTGTATCTTCTTCTCTCACACCAAGTAACTTTATGTCGTCTTTCACGATTGGAAACACAGTGTATAATATACAAGGGTGTTTAGGTATCAGGTGTGGGCCATGATCTAGCAGATGTGAGGCCACTTCCTGCAACATGTCAGATAATCTCAGAGGTTTGTCTGATCTTGAGCCATTATTCCCCCTTAGCGGTATTAAAGGCTAGCTTGATTTTCAGTTATTTTAGGTGTTAAACAAAGTCTTAAAAATATGAGATTTTTCCCATAGCGTTCCAACAGAATATGGTAAAAACCAACTTTAAAAAAAAACCTCTTAATGACAGATGGACATTATTAGCCTATATGTGCAACAAGATAAGAGGAGGACCTAATTAGAGTGAACATCCGCCGACCTACAGACGCGCTCCAGCTCAATCTGTGCTTGTCTGAACAGAACTCCCTGGAGATGCTAGGGTTAAATCCTCCAAAGAACAGACACTTGAAGGAGATACACATCGACTCTATTGGCTGTTTTCACCACAGGGCAAACTCCTCTTAAAGGGATTGCCTTTACACAAGGCTTTCACTCCACTAAGATAAGGCCGCTTCCCTACGAGTCAAGATTCCACCAGACTATCAGTCCCCCTCTGTCCCCACGGTAAACAAATAGCTCGCTCTGTTAGTGCTGGCAAACTGTTTCCCTGCTGAGCGGCTATGTAGGCCAAACACTCGGCGGTGAGATCGGAAATGGGACGAGGCCGAGGGATAACCCTCAAACTTGGGCTGGGTGAAAACTCCAGACTGCAGACAGAGCATTTCCACATGTGGCTCATCGCAGGATTTAGTTCGGGGCTGGTGGCCTGATGTCTTATGCAGAAGTAAGACAAACTGTCGAGAATTGTCTTGAATTATGTAAAGTAAGACCCTCCCCTTGTACCGAGGGAGGATCTCCTCCTTAAATAATATATTAGAATTGAGCCGGGAGAAGATGTAAAGACCTCAGAATAGAGCTTCTGTAAGTAAAGGCCTTGAGAAAGACAAATGAGCTGGAATGGCCAACACATAAAATATACAAAAGGAGTTATGACTCAGCCAATTGATAAGTAAATTAACAGTGCATGTGGATAGTAAAAAAAAATACCCCAAAACATCAGAAAGTTTCACAAAAACAGGATACCTGCATTTGTGAGACAAAAACAGGGTTCTGTGATTTCTGCAACTGCTACAGAATCACAGCCAAAATCCCAGAATCAATTAAAAAAAAAAAGAAGAAATCTGTGGTTTGAATCCGTTGTTGAACATGGAATATTGTGGCCCTAATTTTGATTTTACTGATCTCTGTTTTGGGGGTAATGAGGAATAATCCTGGAGTTAGCAACAGAGGAGAGGAGAGAACTCACTCTCATACCACTTAAGCTAATCGAAGCAGTCATTGGAGAAGCTGGCAAAGTTGGCAAACTTGAACTCAAATTAAAGAGCAATTTCTGAATGACAGTCAATTCAAGTGGTAACATCAAGCCACTCGCTCCCTAATTAGCCTGAAGGCTAAAAGAGAATTTCTAATAAATTCAAATACAAACAGCAAAATTTGGGGGAAATTGGATTCCACTGGGTCCTTAAAACACATGTTATACCTCGTATGAAGGCCACCAGCAGACAACATGCAGATGTTGCTGGGATAAAGCCAGATTATACACTCTATAAATGTTGTTCTTAAACAGTCATGTTCCTGAGTAAACAGACTGCTGGTGGGAAACGAGTGAGGCCGGGGGACGGAGAGGAAACGATCCAACCTGCAAGGGGGGGGGAAGAAATCCCCCTAACAACATACAGATGCATGAATCTGGGTGAAAAGAGGGGAAAAAAAGCAAGCTCCAACGTGTGGTCATGGAGAGATGATGTCAACCTATTGTGAGCAGAGTGGGAGCCGTTTCAGGGGAAGGAATACGCAGACGTGAGGACTTCCTGCTTCTGGAAGATGATGAGAGACAGACGGGCATTTTTGAAAAACATTAACCTGGGATTGCCGGCCATTACCCTTCCACAAAACATCCACCCAACCCTTGAGTGCATTCGGGACCAACATGATAGCACATTAAAACAAATCCCATTTCCCTTTACGCTGTTTGTTTGATAAGGTCTCCTAGAATTGTTTTTAGCTTCCTCATAAAACTGATGCTTTGCTCCTCGCAGGTCCAGAAGGGCTAAAAACAAGCTGGCTGTAATGGTTGAGAGGGTGGAACAAAGGCCTGCCCGGGGATGTTTTCGTCACAACAAGAAAAACGTGCGACTGTTACTTTCATCATTTGCAGCTGTGTCTATTTCAAACAATGACTGATCAGCAGGGTTCTCTGTACAATGAAGTGGTCGTCAGTGAAAGTGCTGAAGGAACGGGAGTTTAAAGGTGTGTGACATTTTGGAGTCACCAATAAATACACGTCATGGAATTAATTCATACTTATAAGGGCATCAATATAATGCTGCATGACTGAGGTCTACTCAGATTAAGTTCACCTGTGGGAGCTGCCAGAGAAGAAGCAAGCATCTCGTTGACTCGGGAACTTATGGAAAGCTGCAGTTTCCATCTCTATTAGCAGTGAGACACATTTTTCCCACCTCGACAAGAACCAAAAAAAAAAAAGAAAAGAAAATCCCCTTCTCCTAACTGCAAATGGTTTCCACTTGAGTCATGAGACAACATGACAAATTGCACCAAAATCCATTCCTTCGTTACGTGCCTGTTCCCATTTGGTTCCCCCTCAAAACAACTGGAAAAGCAATCCAGTGTTAGGGAATAAAAAGAAGAAGTGTTGGCGTACCCTCAATCTGGCCTAAAGACCTCGATATTTCCACACGGCAAACTGACCGAGTCACGACCAGTAGCAAACATCCGTTCATGGACGCGGCGGCACACGGCAAATGTCCACGAGCTTCCGGTCGGCCTTTATTTCGGTCCCAGACAGACAAACTGCAGGGGATGCTGGTGATCTTCTGTGTGAAATTGCTCCAGATGTTGAATTTAACTGGTTGCGGTGAGTTACGCAACGTTACTCAGTTCCTCGAGGAGCTGGCCTATACTCACATTGAAAGTTGCCGTCTCGCTTTTGGTCGAGTCAAAACAAAAATATCAGCACTCCGTGGACATAATGAGTCAGCCAAGTGCCGAGGCGCTCGGCTGCTCTCGTGGCACTTGTGCAGACGGTTTCAGTCACTAAGCAGCGTTGAGAAGCACTAAAAACTGTAGAGAAGAGAATGGATCTGTGACGCAGTTAGTGGACGGATCAATCACACCCAATAACTGACATTGAATCAGAGTCAAGAATGAAAGTGGATCAGTCGCACCTCCAGCTTGGACGTGTCTTCACAACAAGAGTTGATGACTCCGGGTTGAAACCGGGGGTGTCGGCGTTGCCGCGTTAATCGTGATGAGATTAAACACAACGATGATTTGTTTCCCCCCCCCTTTCCATTCGCTTGCAGTCAGGTCCTCATGTTGTAGAGCTGTGTTTCTACACGGCACCCTGCTAACATTAGCTGTGTTTATTTTGGGCAATTCACCCAGCGAATGGTTTAAGCAGCCACATACACCAGTCGTCAACAGGCGTTCCTTCAGCTGCCGCTTTGAGGGCGCTCGAGGCTCCCAAAACCGGTCCGGCAGAAGCGTTTGATCTTTCTTTCTTATTTCGTCACCCAAACATCGTTTATTCTCCTGCAAATCAAGGTGCGATTAATTGCGATTAACTATGAAAATTCCGAGCTTAATCGTGATTAAAAGAATTAATCGTCTGACAGCTGGAGGTAAAACATTTAGTGCAAGTGATTTCAACAGCTGCCATACAAGTCTTCCTGTTTCCATTTGGTGGCATCGTGGCCCTCTCAAACATTCATGATGCGGCCATCACATACACAATTGCTTAGGATGTTTAGCGCAAGGTATTTCGATCGTAACAGAATCCCTGCCAAGACGTGTTGTTTTCTGTTGCCAGTAGGAGGTGTTAGTGCAGAGTAAGCACTAACTGTCAGGTGGGGTCATCCTCCGCCTCCTCACGTTACACTCACTCTGCAGCCACCAGAACGTTGACCTCGCCGTGTCTGCTTTACATTATTTAAACATGCGTTCCTCCACCTCTTGTGAACCTTGTACATTAATTTGGACGCACACGGTCCTTTCTGTGATTATGTAAAAACAACAAACAGAGTGGCCCCACACCCTGATAGCTGTGACCACTAGGGTTTAGATTTTTAAAAAGAAAAAAAAAACACACAATGAATTAATTCATTGGCAGTCCGAAAAAGAATCTCAGGGACAGACATACACAAAACCATCAAGAGTTCTGAGAGTTGATAACTATTACTAGAACTCTTATATCAGTACATCTTGTAACATCCAGTAACATCTCTACAACAGATGTACTTGGTTGGGGTCTGAGTGCTTTCTCAGCAGGAAATCTGCATTTCACATCTCGGGTTCGCTCGGAGAGCGTTGCATGTAAGAAACCGACTGGAACATCTGAACTTGATGTTGTTGGGGAAAAAGATTCCTGGAAAGACCTTCAGACTGGGCAACAAATCAGTCACAAAAGTTTTTGGACTGAAGTCCAACAGGGTAAAAGGTCAAATCTGGAAAAAATGATTCAAAGGGTCTGAAGGCACAGCATGTCAGCTATCACAAAGCTTCCAGTCCAAACACAGGAAAAGTCTGTGGCTGCCCTGATAACGGACACAATGCCAAACATCTTCACTCGACCAAAAGCAGCTCCTAGAAGTTACCACCAATTCATGACACAAGCCACAATTTACCGATGGAAAAAATAGAGACGCTTGTCCAAGTGTCGCGTAAAAAATGAAGTCTTCTTACTCGCAGTACTGACGATCCGCGTTAGGTAGGACAACATGTCCTTCCAACCACCTATTTAACTAGCAAGGTATTTCTAATGAAAGGTCGTCGCCAGGGGAGCCTTGAGACCTCTGCAGACCACTACTGAAGACAAGCCGCACAGTCCGGCAGCTACGACCGCAACCTAAAGAAGGGAGCCGAGGAACACTTCATCCAGCGTGTGATCCGGGCTGGACGAAAGGAATCTAATAAAACATTCTGCTCCAAAAATAGTAAGCAGCGTCCCAAAATGTGGAGGGGGAGCAGGGGGTGGGGGTGGGGGGGTGAGGGGGGTTGATGTCTGGAGAGGACATTGCTGCCGACGCAAAAAAGCTTCTTAGTCATGGCCCCAAACACAGGCTTTATGTAAGGGCTGGTGCTCACAGAAATGTGCCTATGATTGTTGTTTGACTTTCATCAATTTGAAGAGATGTGATGCACAATATGTTTTTAAGGTGAAGTGAAAAAGAATGTGCATATTGTTGGGGAAAAAATCAATTGCTGAAGTTGAAAACAGCTGAGGAATATTCTGAAAAAAATGTCATTTCAGTTTCTTGATAACAATATGCAGTATTTTTGATACATAAAGACTACAGTTAAATGGCACTGGTGTTTGTAAGGTTAGTGGAACTTGAAGCTGCCTGTACATTTCTAGTACGCCCTTGTGCGAGTAATTAATTATGTGTATTTACTTCTCCCTGAATAAGAAACTTAGCCAAGAAACAGGTTTAATTTAAATGATTCTTAGTGATAAATTTAATAGGGAATCAAAAGTCAGTTTTCATTTTTTTTTATATAACTGCATCTCTTTAAATATTACCAGGGCCGTGTTGTGTTGTGCTGACGGGGGCCCTTTTGACACGTGTTAGGATTAGTTGCAGCCTTGACTCACCCTTCTGGTGTTGTCCAGGACTTTGGGGTCAGGCCTGCCGTAGTTGGGGGGGTTGGCGTGGGGGTCGTAGCCCAGTCTGGACAGCATGGGGGCGATGACGGCCATGTCCCTCACCACGTCGGCGGGGATCTTCCCCACCCACTTGGACAAGGCCTCCACATTGACGGGCTTGATGACCTGGTCTGTGGACCTCTCCACCCTGGGCAAACAGACGAAGGCAAGAATTTAAAATCTGCCGCATTCTGAGGTAGGAAGCTAGTTCAGGTGGGGGCGTCCACAAAAACGGGAAGATATCAGAGGGCAGGAGGCATTTGTTTTTGTTTTTTTGATGATTCAGTAACTCTCAGTACGTACGATATCTGCAATGCAATGCCATCTACGTAACTCACATCCAGGCTACACCATCTTCTGGTAAATGTTTTTTTAATGCCTGAGGTCAAGCATCCATCTATCTGTGTTCTGTCCAAGCCTATGCCTCAGTATGGCAAATCACTTCCCCGTAATCCATTTACTTTGCAATTGAATCTTTACACTGCGCGAGCATAGACTCCTGCATGATTAATAGAGCAAGCTATTTTTTTTTTTTTTTTTGCTTCATCTTTCATCTCATCAGAACGCCGTAGATGGTTTCTAGGAGATGGGCCGCGATCCGAGCATGCACTCTGCAAACAAATGGGTGGAGAATCACTTCGGGCGACTCCATCAAAACCAAGGAGGCTGCTGAGTGTTGACGTAAAGCATGAACTGATGGAGGCCAAGACTAAATGGAGCGAACGCACCTCTGCTTGATGTTTGATGCTGATAATATAGACGAAAGAGCGAAGCATCTATGCTACATGTCAACACATGGAAACAAACCACGTTTTTACTCTTGAAAATAAAAACATGTAAGAGTCCCAGTTTCTTCCGACAGATATCAGCTTTCTTACAGCTTTCTTTCTTTGGCAGGAGAAGGGGGTAAGTTTACTTTTGCTCCACAAGATTCCACTCTTTGGAAACAAGTGATTAACTGCCTTCAGGACCTTCGAGCCTTCAAAACACACAGTCAGTCCATATCTGGCCATGACTCGCAAAAATACCAAATCCCACCAAAAACTGAAATACAAATCCAAGAAAGAAAACAAAAGCAGTTGGGGGGGAAATAACCAATGGATTAACCTGTAGATAAGAACAAAAAAGTAATTTCTTTCTTTACTTTAATATTGATTAAAAATCCATATTCAATTATTGATTTATTTGGTTTGGTTATTGGTTTTGTTATTTATTGTTCAATCCTGACAGAAAAGGTAATTCCAAGATAATTCAAACAACAATTCAAAACAACCCCACCTGTCCCATTTCTCGGCATTAACCTAAAATAATTTTCCGCCCGCACGACAGACTTAAACCCACCCTTCTCAGCATCAAAAGTAACGTGACAGAAAACCTTTCTGTCCATCACATGACCACTTCCCTTCAGGCTGATGCCTCTAATGGCCTCCAGCTCGTCAATTATTCATCGGCGGGCCTGCTTTTACCCAAGGTGGTGTTCTGTATCACCAAAGGCAGATAAGAGTGAAGGGGATAGAGGTCCAAAATTGGGTGGGAGGGTCGGGGAGGCGGGCGGAAGGGCCCACTGTCCTGGGATAGGTAATGGAGCAAGACACTCAGCCGGGCAGGGTCTCCACTAAATCACGGCCGAGTAATTGATGTTAATGCCGAGACAAGGTCCGGCTCTGGGGGCCTGGTTGCCTCTTGATTGAGATTTTCATACAGATAGAGACCCTCGCGCTGTGGGATTTGCGGAGAGCAAAGAGCGCCGGCGGTTGTCGAGGGTTCGGGAGGCATCCCGCACCAGGTGTCATGGGGGTTGACTTTAATGCACTGTGGGCAGAGAACTTCAATGGAAGTGGGGCAAAACAATTAGGATGGTAAAATGCAGCCCCCCCCCCCCCCCCCCCCCAGCCCCAAAGGCAACTTGTGGCTGGACTCTGATGTTGTATCAAAAGCCATTTCTGGGAAAGGTATTATATTACCAAAGCCTTATTGTTGCTTTTTAGAAGAATAAATACATTGAAAAATGTAGGGGTACAAAACATACAAATGTTTTTAATCGCTACATGAGTTAGTTAGAAATGATTGATCATCGAGTGAGTTTTGCACTGTTGATACAATCATGCAAGCTAAAACAGTCTGTCCACGCACGTTCTCTGTTCAGCTCCGAGGGTTCTGGTTATGATCCACAAAAACATCAATATTTAATAGGAATCAATTTGTGGAGAGGTGTCATGTGCACCAAATGACCACAGACCCATATCTCAATCCCAAACAGCTCTTATCGTCCCCAGCCCGCATCCTCTAGCCAGCACTTGAAATGCATTTTGGTTCAAGATTTTTTTTTTTCCCCCGTCGCTGATTTTGGAAATAGAAGCACAACTGTGCAAATAAAACGGTTTACCAGACCGTGCGTTATTCACACAGGCCCCACAAGATTTCCCTATGTCTAGACACTATTGATGGGGAAAGAGTGCTATGAAAGACAAGGATCCTGTGTCCTTCTGAGAAGCTCTTACAAGCAAGTGACTTCAAGCTGGTGTTGTCGTAGCGTAGCGGAAGAGCACTTGAGAGTTGCCGTGGTCTCTCCGTTCAAAAATCACAGCACACCTGACAGCACCTTAAGATGAGCTCTTGAATGGTTCAGCTTCCTTTTGCACTATTGGCCTTTTGGCAATATGTTTGTGGCAAACACTCGACTGTGTTTCACTGGTCTCAGTCACTGACAAGCAATCAAAACCAGAGGTGGATTTGAAAATCACATCATCAACATCCTTATTTTTTACTTTTTGAAAAAGCATTTCACGTATAATACATATACATGTACACGTAAATAACAGCACATTTGAGATAAGAAGAGGCACTAAAAAACTAATGTTGAGCCCAGCTCAAGTTCGCAAACTGAATCACTTAAGTGTGTAACATTTGGAGATTTTGAGAAGAAACAGCAACATCAAATGGTTACATTTTAGATTGCAACACTCTTTCACTAGCCCTCCCTCTCCCGGGCTTGCCATTGAACTACAGTGGCCTTCGCACATAAACCTACTTATGTCCAGCTCTTTATTTATTTCAGAAGCATTCACCCTGGATATGAAACGTTCTGTTATATAAATAAGAACTGTTGTACGGGTAGGAAGACCAAATGACTTATTGTACAGTGAGTATACACTTTTATTAATATATTTATAGGCATTATATTGAGCTTTTAGCAATATAAAAATCATAAATCAAATTTTACACACTGGACCTCTGAATCACCAGCATATACCTGCTCAACCTCTGATACTGGGTCTTTGAAATAAGGACGAGCCACTTTGAATGATGTTAGCATGATAGGAAAGGCTTTTAGGTGCTGTTTTCACTTGAAGGGTTGAATGGCAAGCAGAGCTAGTAAGAGCTGTGGCTTATAAGAAAAAACAGATAAAAAAATAGGTCTACCCCTCAATCTGTCTTCATCCAACTAAAAACAACATTTCACTATGTGGTTGTCGTGTATCTGGTTTGTGTTTGTCAGCCTTTTGCATTTCTTTCCATGACTTCATCTAAACACTGACAATTCAAGCGATGGAATGAACCGATTGTGTGTTGACATTGAACAGATTGATGGCTTTTTCTATAGCCAAAGTTTATTCATACACTTTAGTTTACTTAATTTTGACTTCTGCATTCCAAATAATTGTTGTTGGTTGGCGTGTTGGCTTTGTACACAAACACTGATTGACTAGTAATTTTTTTAACAATTTTTTTTTTGTACAAATATCTTGGAATAAACAAATCCATAAGGGCCTAAAATTGGCATTGCCCTGAGCGTGAACAGCTTGATAGTACATAATGGTATTAAAAAATATTCAGATGGACTCAGTCGTATTTAGTCAAATGAAAATCGGCTGGTACAAAAAAGGTAGCACGATTTATATCTAAAAGGGAAAAAGCAATACAGGTGATTGTGATTTCAAACTTTGCACTGTAATCAATTGACAAATAGAGTCACTTCAGTATGCTTGGCTTGTTTGTAAAGCATCAGCTGTGCAGTGGACTTCAGAGTGTCGAGGGTTGCCCTTCAGCTTTGACAAGTAGGTTCAAGATCATGTGTCAGCAGATATCTGCGCCCATCAAGAGTCCTTCAGTCTCCCAGTGTTTTGAGCCGCTGAGTTCGGAAAAATAACATTCCTCCATTAGGACCAGTCGTGAGGGTTTCTCTGATGCTGCCACAGCGTTGCCAGGGCGAGCTACCAAAGCCAAATATCGCTGCTCGTTTTCAAGTCAGCAGGGAGAAAACGCAAAGTGACACAGCCTGGGATGACTTCTCATTGTTTTTGAACAATGTCAATGTTCCAAGGAGAGAAAAAACACTGAACAACACACAACATTTGACTTCAGTATCATTTTATATTTTTTAAAGTTTTTTTTTGTTTGTTTTTTTTTAAGCAAAGCTTTTTCATGTTGAATGACAGCAAGTGGAGCAACCCAAGAAGTTGCAACCACCCCAGTGTTCTATAAAAGTTTATGCAGGATGTGGTCGGGTCACAGGCCCAGGTCAGTGCCCGTGTAAAACACAGTGGCATGAAGTGGCAGCATAATAATGTGTTTCAAATCATGTTCCGCAGCTCTTACACGGCATGTAAGAGGCATGAAATGATGCTTAGGGCAGCTGCATTTAACAACCGTGTCTGTATTACTTACAGACTTTATTTTAAAAGAATATTGCAATTTGTGTGGCGCTTTACATACTGTTGCATGCAGTATGCCTTTCGTTAAGACATGAGTTTCCATGACACCAGTCCAGCACCGAAGGTCCTTTGGTGCTTGTCTTTTTCGGAAAAAAAAGTTGACAAAAAAAGTCAACTGTATTCTTGTTATAAATCGTTGACTATTTGTCTGCATCGACGGGCGGCTGTAAAATTCTGAACTGAAATGAACTGAATTCCCAACCGTGCCTCTAAATATTGCTTCTGCCTCAGCTTCCCCTCCACGTCCACCGGATCAAAGCCGTGGAATGCAGGATGAAAAAACACAAGGGAGATAAGAGAAATATGTTGCCAGACTTTTTCAATAAAAAAAAAGAAAACACAGCCTCGGGTGCATCTGGGGAAATGGCAAGTGAAGACGCAAGACAGACGAGCAGGAAGAAAACCCTCAGTAATAATAATCAGTCCAAAGTTCATCTCAAATCCAAGGCGGAGCCAAGCAAAATATGGCTTAAATGTCTCCAGAGGATATGAAGCGTGCTCTGGTGCTACGTGGCAGGAAGAGGGTGGTAGCAGAGTGTGGGGGTCGGGGCGGGGGGTGGGGGAGGGGGGGTAGAGGCAAGGAATGAGGTAGTACCCCAGGAGCATTTCCTCAATGACTTCCAGCCAAGCCCTCCGAAAACACTGAAACCAAGGCAACCACCACTTGGGCGAAAATGAGAAAACCTGCCTTCCACAACAGCGGCGCGGAAATCATCTCATGCACTCCCAGTGACTAATGAGCAGGCGGCTTGCTGTGCACGTCAGTGGGATGTTTGATTTCCAGATGAAATGTCCAAAAAGTTGGGAGGTTGTGTGAGAAGGTGGGCGGGGGAATTTTTCAAAGGCCAGAGGTGCGTGTTTGTTTTGAAAACCTAAAGGGACTTTAATAGATGGTAACACCAAGAAGCAGACTGCTTCCTGCCTGCTTGTCATTTTCCCTCAGAGGTTAGAAGGTGAGAGGAGAAGTCTGGAGCTAAGAAAGGGGTGGGGGTGAGCATCCTAGCGATTTCTCCTGCACAGAAAACGTGATGGATGTTGATCCCCTTCAGGGCGAAGATTACTTTGTAAAATGGGATGTTTTTTCTTTTTTTAGTTGGGTTCATGTGCAATTCATGACTTAGTAAATCTGCAAAATTTCCATTTCAAAAACAAATTAGACAAAATAAATTAAACTCTGCACAAATCCCTCTTTCATCGAGGTGGATAAATCAAAGCAGTGACGGCTTCCTCAAATGTGTAAAGTTTCAAGGCACCCCAGACTTCACAGCCGGAAATGAGTCACACCGTGACAGAGATGGAAGATGAGTCAGCATGTACCGACTGGTAGTAAATACAAGCAAATATACATACAAGCAGCCACTGACCCCGATTTTGCAAAGTAGTGCATTCGAAGCTAAAACAACAAGACACAGCAGGAGACAGCTGTGCAAAAGAGGCACTCTGGTCTTAAAAAGGGGTGAGTTTGGCCATGAGTTTTGCTATTGCTCTAAAATCAAAGAGCGTAATTAAAGGGCTCAGTGCAGATGCATTGACTCTCCCAAATCCACAAACCAAGGGGATCAAAACAGCAGTGACAATGCTTGGGGCAATGCTCTGTGGCTACAATTACAGAGCAAACAAGGAAACTTGGCCCAAATAATCTGGGAGCCACTATAATTAAACAGAAGGTCTGATGACTCACCGCCTTTTCTCCTGAAGGCCTCGTTTGCACCCTGGCTGCTCTGATATCCCTTTTTGCACGATTACAAAGTGAGACGAAACTTGCAGGGCTCATTTTCCATGACTTTTCCATGACCTTTGCATGGGATTTCCGTGACCATAACCCCACCAATTATTATGTACAGCTAATACAGAGTTTTCGTACTTTAAAGACATGTGAACCCTTTGCCAATTACTTTTTGGTACAATAACTGCTTAAAATATTAAGGTAAATGCAGAAGAAATTTGTAGGTGATCAATTACACAAAACTGTACAGTATTGCACTGTGCTATACCGTAACTCCGGAGGCTCGTTGGGGCACCGCAGACAATCTGCTGACCTGCTCTCTCCATCCCTCTCTGTCTTCGGCAGCTCTCATTGCCTCATTGAGCTTCAAGTGAGTCCATTCTCCAATGTCGTCTCTCCCAATTTTTCTTTTGTCTCCCTCGTCTCCTGCCACCTTGTACGGTGCCTTGTCGGATGGTCTTTGCAAAGGCCAGAGGATCTGGTGATATGGCCGTACCACCTAAGTTTCCTCTCTATGACAGTGGTGAGCAGGTCATCATGTGGGCTGATGGCTTGAATGGTCTTCTGCCAGACTTCCTCATAAGTGACATGTTGGGTGTAGGAGATACCCATGACTCTTCTGTAGCATTTCATCTCCATGCTCTGTTCTCTCCTCTGCAGCTCTGCTGTAGGTGTCCAAGTTTCACCAGCATAAAGGAAGGGACACCACCTGTCAAGCCTTTCCACTAGGCTGGCAACTTCTTTTTCTTCTCCAGCTAGCCCCACTATGTCATCCGCAAAACGGAGGTTGGTGATTGGTCAGTTCCCTAATGGTCTACCAGGCCATCCATCATGATGCGCTCCAGAAAGATGTTTAAGTGAAAAGGAGAGAGAAGGCATCCTTGGTGCACTCCAATTGTTGTCTGGAACAAGTCTCTGACCGCTCCGTTGAATAGAAGGTTTGTTGTAGAGTTGCTGGAAGTTTGGGGCTGATGTTGTATTTCCTCATGGTCGCCCACAGTGCAGCATGCCATACCCGGTCAAAAGCTTTCTTGAAGTCCAAGAACACGTGGTTGAGGTTCTGTTGATTCTGCAGGTATTTCTCACAGGTAATCGTCAGGTTGAATATGTGTTCTGTGGTGCTGCGCCCTGCCCTGAATCCAGTCTGTTATTCAGTTATGGAGCTACACCAAACTAGGGGTGCAGCGGTTAACGTCGCGGTTAATTTAACCGAGACGTTCATCAAAACCGGTTATTTCCGCTCACAACAGTCGGGGAGCCGGGACGTTCCCTTTGTCTCTTTCTCGCTTTGATTCCGCACGGCCCATTTAGCGGGCGTACCACAACACACACACGTTTCTTGTAGTGGTGGGAGCTCAGCTAGCTAAACATGGTGGCTACGTTAGAATAGAGCTAATGGCAGACGTTGCAGAGCAGGCAGATAGACCGAACGAAAACGACTTCTTTCCACCAAAAAAAAAACAAAAAAACGTCTGCGGTCGGCAGTGTGGGAGCATTTTGGCTACAAGAAGGACATTAATGTTTTGCTGTTCTAAAGGGAAATCCCACCATACAGTCAGACTTGGTTTATTCTGTCCGGCCCGCGTGAAGGCAGTCATAAACCCCCCCCCCCAAAACGAAACTTGGGCAGCACGTAACTTTGCCGACACGTTAGCGTAGCGCGACAGCGCAATTTCCAACCAGCAACGCCCCCCAACGAACCATGGCCCGCCGACACGATGCAGTTCCATCATGAGGCCCATTGCAAATAAAGTTTGGCGACACCCGTGTGATGTCTATAATAATAATCGTAAAACCGTAAAATCTCGTTTTTTTTCTCAGACTATAATTGTACACCAAAATATGAAACCGTTGCACCCCTACACCAAAACTACACAGGTGGAGTTAGTCGGCGAGGCTTATTCCGTTCACGGAGGCCTAGCATTGATGGAGACACGAGACGTAGCGGCGATGCATAGCCTACGTTACGGTAGAACAGCAAATAAATCCTGCTAGATCATCAGGCACACGGTCAAATTTCCCAACTTTTCCAAAACTTTCTGTGATTTTATAAAATGCCAGGTATTTTCATGCCTGGGAAATGGCAGTTGCAAATTACATGACTACCCCAGGTTTTAAAAGATTGACAGATGACCTGAGATGAGTTTGAAAAAAAAACAAAAAACAAACACGTCAAAGAAGACACTACTTACTTTGAGAGGGAAACTCCTCCGGCCTTCCCGATGAGCTCCTCGTGGTGGAGCACGGCATCATTCCACGGAATGTCAAGGAATTTCAACAGCGTCCTCATCCACTTCTCGGGATGAAGGACCAGCTGCTCATAGTGCACCGGCAGGCACTTGTCGGTCACCTCCAGGCACTGATTGTACATGGTCTCGATGGCGCGGTTCCACTTGGTCAGGCAGTCCCGATAGCTGCCCAGATCAAAGCCGGCGATAGTCACCTTGCGTGAGATCATGGAGTGGACCGAGGCGCGGCCGTCACGCACCATGAGCACAAACTTGGCACGGGGGAAGATCTTGGCCAGGTAGGAGAGCGACTTGAGCGCAAAGGGGTCCTTGTTGCACAGGAAGTTGGCCGGCTCGCCGTGCTTGACGATGACCTCTAGCAGGAAAGCCTGCATGGCAGCGTCCAGCACCTCGTCCGTCACGCCGGCCTCGTCCAGCCGCATCTTCTCGCGGCCCGAGCGGCTCCACATCTGCTTCATGGCCAGGATACGCGGGATGACCCGCGTCTCCTCGCCGCAGCGCACCTCCGGGTGGGCGTCCAGCATGGCCCGCATCAGCGTGGTGCCGCTTCGGGGCACGCCGCCGATGAAGACGAGTGGCATGTCCTTGCTGTAGACGAAGGGCGTGCTGAGGTTCCGGCCCGTCCGCAAGGCGGTCCGCATGCTGCCCCCCAGCGCCGACAATGGCAGGATGCCGCCCGGCTGGCTCCGCTCCTCCCCGCGGTGGTGGCACTCCATGGCGTGGCGGCCCAGGTAGAAGACGGTCACCGAGCTGATGACCAGGCAGGCCACCAGCAGGTTCTGCTTCAGCTTGCCGATCATAGTCCAACGGTCACCGACAGGCGGGCGTCACTGTGGCCGCAGTGGTGGTTTGAGGGGGAGCGGGGTTGGGGAAGTGAAGATGCTGAAGGGTGGCCGAGATTCCAGCCCCTTTATGGTTCTCTGCGGGGAACCGGGCATGGGTCGAGCTCCCGTGTGCACAGCAGGTGTCCGGTCCCGAGCTCCATTAGGCCTGGGTGGGACACAAAGACAGGAGAGGGCGCAATCAGTGATGGAGACTCAAAAACAAAATGGTAATAATCAAATCAAAAAGGTACTATTTTACACACTGGACCTTTAACATATTCATTGCACAGCAATACGCAACATAAA
This sequence comes from Nelusetta ayraudi, assembly GCF_046127955.1. NCBI lineage: Eukaryota > Metazoa > Chordata > Actinopteri > Tetraodontiformes > Monacanthidae > Nelusetta > Nelusetta ayraudi. The sequence continues at coordinate 5,779,857 of NW_027466098.1, read as the reverse complement.
CTTTCCCTTTCAATGTGTATTCATACTACATACAGCAACAACACATAATCACACAGAGAAAGACGGAGGGAGTGAGAGATCCTGAACACCAAAGTTGGGTAATGTTGCTTTTCCTCTGCTACTGGGAACTAAAAGCTGCAGGCTTAGAACGGCTTATTTGGGGGTGGGGGTTTCTGGCCGCCTGCCCTGCAGCCAGAGTCAGCTTCCAGAACAAATGGCTGAGGTGCGAGAGGAGGGGGTTCCGACAACGGCAAGTCTGAGCAAGCTACTGCTGCACGGGCCTGTCGTTACACTTACAGGTCTTGTGGAACTTTCTTTCAACAGTAACCCAGGAAGAGAACGGCAGTAAAATGGCAAATCGACCACTTTTTTTTTTTTTTTACCTTTTGACCTTTGCAATGCACCGAGGCTGCAGTAACACTGATAAAAATTTATCTTAGCTGCACATGGTGCAAGTCATAAACTGGTCTCTGGCCACTCAATTCTTTTTCAAATGAGAAATTTAGAATTATTGCACCCCACTGCTTACGCAGAAGTTAAATCTTTGTAATAAATTAAACAAATCAGTAAAAAAAATATATATAAAAAATAAAACACAGACTTTACAAGCAAAGATGGAAGATGGAAAAGGGAACAGCATTCATGTTGAAAGCAAAAGTTAAGATTAACAAAACAAGTTAATGATCTGCAAGGTTAGTTGGGTTTCATTTCGTTTTAGGTTTCTCTCACCTAAAAATACAGGCTTGGATGTTGGGTGCACTCAACCATAGATCGGCTTGGTCTCTGAACTGTAGATAGACGCTCTAACTTTGTCTACAAGTTGACACAATATGCAAACGTTCAGTTTGTTAGTTTGGACCATCTTACTGCTGGACTTCCAAAGCAAACCCAACTCAACAGGGTGCAACCTCTTGACATGCACAGCGCGACGAGTCCAACAATAATTTGCCAGCAAATCACATCACCTGCATCCGTGTACCCAAGTAGCATTGAACATGCCTAGAAAACTATTTTGCACAATTATGTATTTCATGTGGTGGTCGGCCCTTGAGTAACTGAGATATAGTACGATCACCTGAGTCCAATAAAGCGGTTAACCTATTTCCATTCCACAGCCTTGCCTTGTGTTTTATTATATGCCAAAAGTAAGTGATAAAGCACCACGTGCTTACCTCTTTGTCTGTTTACCGACTTATCAAACCGCTGAGTCAACACGACTGTAACATTCTTTGTGCTTTCACAATATGAACTATCACTACACTGGTCAGGGCTAACAACGATAACCAACATGTGCCTCTGTCATCGCCACATTGTGAGTTTAAAATCTGCCCCAAATTCCACAATTGTACCAACCCATTTGAACTTGCCACAAAATTTGAATGAAGTGTTTCTGTGGAGATCATGTAACCGAGTCATGCAGGTCATTTGTAACACCCATCGCTCGCCACATTGTCGGATCCAACGTACTGCCTTCAGGTGATCGATTCAGTGAGCAAATCGTTTTATTGTCGTAAATTCGAGTCGTTCGGTACTTGGAAAAGAACTGCCCATCCCATCACGAGTCCACGCATTCTAATAGGGTGATGAGTGTGATGCTTTACAGGGTCTGGCAGTGTTCAGAGCCAGCAGGGCCTGTGACATCAGAATGTGACAGGGTGCTGTTCATCAGAGCAGGGCAATGAACCAAATGCAGCTGACCTTCTTTCCTGTCAGAAATCTGGTTGAGTCGCAGTGGCCCGGGTACGACTCCACCGGATGACGCATGCCACGGTCCTCTTTATTTGTTCCAGCTCATCAGGTTTTGATTTTGCAACCGTTTTGGCTTCCATGTGCCACTGGGTGCTCTGGTGTGCGTCTGACATTTAAAGAGACCATTAAGTCTGCACAAGCTTCTGTGTTTAGATGTGCCTTGTCACCAGTGTGTATTTCAAGGGTCGGTGAAGAAACCGACCAATCTCAAAAACCAGAAAACCAAACCATAAGAGCATCAGCGGCAAGAAAAAGGAGCCTACACAACTCGTGAAGTTCCTCGTTTTCTAGACACGGGTCCTTCATCTGTACTATGATCACCTAGTTGGCCAACTGGATTTCATTACATAATGATAACGTAAGAACATAGAACTGGAATTTTAGCTCATGCTATTTTCCCCTAACTCTCATAGTCTGAGAAGTTTACTGACGAAAAATCGCTAAACACAACGCAATCATTACGTTTTTTTTCTTTTTACAATTTCTTACTTTTTGATTAACAATCATTTTTCCTTCTTACCATTATATGCAACTTGACACACTGGGCCCATCAGCGTCATTAAATGTGTGGCATATTTAAATGAGCGCAGCCAGGTTGGGGCAGGGCAGGGGAGTGTGATGCACCACTCTACCATCTGTTACTCCTCTAACGCTACGTTGCCAGCATTTTCTCAGTGCGACCAAGGGGTCGTTGCTGCTCCTATGCAAACACGCCCCCCGCCGACTGTTAAAAGGTGACCAAACAAGTGAGCAGTATTCCGCGACACGGCATTACAGCTAATTCCTCGCATTAGCCTCCTCGTGAGTGCCGCTTCCTGTTGAACCAAGCTTCGAACGCGAGGCTCGAAGAATTCTACAAACGTTTTCCTGTCGTCAGGCTTTGTCTTCGCTCTCGGCCCACCCACACCATTTCACATCTCTGCGTCTTCTCCTTGGTGATTCGGTGTCACGGGGAGGGGGGACGGTCACAACCTTAGGCATGCTGCCGACACCGGGTTTATTAGCAGAGGAACAACAGAGGCCTCTTTTCTTTTCTGTAAGACTGCTACTAGTTCAAGAAAGTCAACTTCTAAAACTTTCAGTCTCCATACATACATATGTATGCATACATTTATACACATATAAATATATATGTATATGTATTCATATATTTGCACAGACACACAAATATGCGCATATGCATTTTTATACATATATATTTATTAATTTATATAAACATACGCATGCACACAGACACTCATTAACTGTTAAGAAAGAAATGATGGAGAAAGATGGAGGTGTTCTGTGGCTCATCATCTTTAACATTTAAAGACAATTCAGTCAGGCAGGAAACAAAGCAGGAAACTGGAGAAAGGTGACAACCGCATGGTAAAAGGTTAAAAAAAAATATCAAGGGTTGCACTACTTGGTGAGCAAGTCTAGAGAGAAGGACATGGCTCAATGACAAAGGAGCCATTGTATTTGTTTGTTTGTTTTTTTGTAGTGATTCAACTGTCCATAGAAAAATGATGGACAAGAGTGTCCAGACGTGGGCCGCGGTCTCTGCCTTGCATCTTGGGTGCTTCACCGGCAAACAGTCTGCGGTCGAGGTTGGCGGCAGTGTAGTGTTACAACTTACACCGGGGCTGAAACGTGTTTGTGTTAAATTAATTGAGGCTCTTCTCTCCTGTTACCGATATGGTCTCCTCCTCACAGGAGATCCTTCCATTGATCTGTTAGGGGAAGCAGAGGAGGCTGAGGCTGCTCTCTGCGGGGCGACGGTGAAACCAAACCACATCAACACTTAATAACCGGGGCCACCCAGAGACGCCCGCACAACTGATGAGCTGGAAAAGACTGCGGGAAACTATTTCAAAAAATTACAATGTAATCTGTATCTGTCTGTGAGGTCAAAGGTTTGTTTGATTGTTCTCTGTAACGGTTACATTGTGCCACGAAAGCTCAGATCTAAAAAAAAATATTTTTTGAAGAATTAACTTGGCCCTCTTGAATCTCAAACTAAATGTCATGATTTGGCACATTCCTGGAAAATCAATCAGCGGGGCAGCGGCCTCGTCAACAACCTCTGGCCCTCAGTCCGGCTTGTAAATCATGCGGTTCAAGAAGGTAAACCCAGCCTGGCCAGCGAGCAGAATGCTCTGCCTCCGAGCCACACACTTGTTTACGTTTGTATCATCATGCACAAGTTAATCCTGTTGTGCGTCTTCCTGGTCATGGCACACGCTCAACTCACACTCAACAGCAGTATCTGCAGGGACAACAAGCAAAAAGGAACAGCGCGTGAGCGCAATCTCGCTCTTCCCTTGTCCACAGTTATATTTGCATAAACCTTATGTCTGCGATGTGCTCTTGAGAGATTTCATTCGCACGGAAACGCATCAAAAGTTTATGACCTGCATCGGCCTGGACTGTGTGCCCAGGGTGGGTGGTGTGCAATTAACGCTGAGAACATGTGACGTTTCGCAGGATGGGTGGGGGTGGGGAGGGGTTGGTTGGGGGGTGGGGGGGAACCCCTGGCAAAACTGATTTTCTCTTATGTTAATCTTAATACAGGGCCGACAGCGACACAAATGTATTAATTCAAAATGCACCGGACATAACCCCATTTTTCTCTCGTCGGTGAAATAATGAGGCTGAAAATGGTACAAGGCGAGGCTCGACACTCCCAGTACTGTGCCGGCTACCGCTTTGCAGACAGCTTTCGATCACAACAGCATAGTGGAAAATGTAGCTAATTACACAGTAGCCTGCATAAAGCCCAATTCATATAATGTTTTATATGAATCTATGCCATCATAAAAACTGTCATTTTAAATTAGAAGTAGCATTTTTTTGTTGTTTTTTTTGGTGGTCCTTCCGTTCAGTTGAGCAAAAACACAACCACCTTCAGGAGGAGGCAGATGACTTCAGTCTCTCCCATCCTAAATTGAGAAACCGAAGAATAAAAGAAACTTTGACATTTTAACAATGCGCCGACTACGCAGCAGAGCACATGCTCTGGAGCAGTGAACACACATTTATACTGTGTGTATGATACACACTTGATACACAAACCGAGCTCTGGGTTGTATTTTTTGTCTGTAATGTCATAATTTGTTTGGCCTCTGTATTTTACAGTATCTGTCAGTTCCACTTGCAATTATGTGTCATACCCAAGTTTACTTTGTTCAATTAAATTTACCCAGTTTGGACTGTCCCAATTTGTTAATGCATTGATTTACATTTATGCTGATACGTTAATAAATGGACCAGATGTCGTGCTTCAAGGCTCAAGTAAAAGGTTTGCCAGTTATATGCAACTGAAACAAGAATAAAATATTTCCACAGCCTTTTAGTCAAAGCAGCAACAGTGCTCGAATGACATTTGACAGAAGGATTTAACACCTTGGGCTCAGGAAGCGACGCATCTCTCACACCACCGCGTCACGACTATTTCTGACTTCCTGTAAGAAAGCGGCAGGTTCAAAAACGCAATTCTAACTGACTGAACACTTTGAAATGATGTTAAAGAAACATACATGTATACCAGAGTCAACAACACCTTCGTGTGAATCATCGGGAAAATGCTTGAGTCCACCTTGATCTTTACCATCTACACTTAACAATGCTGCAACAAAAATTGTTATTTGTTTTTTTCCTTTGAGAGAAAGATTCTCGAGTCTTTATGATTCATGGTTTGTCATATGTTGAAGGGACTCTTGAACCAGTATTCAATTACAACCAAACGTTCCAACTCCAGCCACATTCCTCTTCACCAGTTCCTCTTGCACACAAGTCAGCGTTCACAGTCTTACGCTAGAATAATATGCGCTAATAGCAGCTGATGTATTGTGCTAGCTGTAATGGGCGCTGTCTTTTTGATGTAAACATACTGTCTAATGCATCTGCCACAGACAGCCAGCGGTTTCCACAGCAGGGTGTGCACGGACGTTAATAACAATTCTACTCATACATAACAGAAGGCAGTGTATTAAAGTGAGCCGTCACTTCACAGGCTCAGTGGCCTTGCGGTGGACTGACTGGCCTGAGACTGACAGGTCCCGGGTTCGGGGGTAGTGGTGGGAGGTTCCTGCACTGCTGCTTCTGCTCACTGCTCTCTCAGACGCGGAGAGATTTTGCATCCTTCTGGACGCGACGATCAGCGGGACCTCAACTTGAGACACTCCTTCATTTCGCACGATCCCCAGAAGCTCGCCGCGAGGCCGGGACCAAAGAAAAGCAATCTCACGGCACACTGAGGCAGCGCTGGATGACTGCACGATGCCTTCAGCGGCACAATCAATTTCGATCTGCCCGCTGAAAGGAACGCATCGCTCTGGTAAATCAGCCACACCTTGGCAGACGACCAAGCAGATGTACACACCAGCGCCACAAAGCAGGGGTTGTAAACAGTGAATGACACGTCGCTAATCAGCAAAGTGACTGGCTGAGAAATGCGAGGGAGTAAATCTGCCAGTCAGTCAGCGTGCGTATTGCGTCTGTGTTGTGATTTGTGGGAGAGGGGGCGGGGGGGCTAGTATGAATTCAGATATTCAAATGGGAAGTCAGCGAGACTCTATCTCCGAGTGTAGGAGTGTTCCTCTGGTGGCCGTGCTAAATGGTTGAAGGCAGCAGCCAGCTTTTCTCCTGAGCACGGAATGTGAAAGTGCTCTCTGTTCAACGGGACTATGTTCATGTCTTAACACAACTTCACACACTGGAGGCAGTCAGGACCGGACCCCCTTCAATGTGCTGCTGATCCGGGTGCTAACAATTCAAACGGGCACTAAAAAACACCACGTGGTGAAGCAATGTGGACTTTGTTCCAAGACCCTAAGAAGTTTAGCAAGCGGGCTGTTCCACCGCCAACCCGAATACCTGCTGTCTGCCACAGGAACCAAAACGCAGCATTACTATTAGTTTTCATGGTATCAGGATACACGACATAATGTCCTATTTGCTAGAAGTAGTGTTAGAAGTAGTAGTTAGAGTATCCATCCATCTTCTATACCCACTTATTCCTATTCAGGGTCACGGGGGTCTGCTGGAGCCTATCCCAGCTGTCTTAGGGCAAAGGCAGGGTGACACCCTGGACAAGTCGCCAGTTCATCGGAGGGCCACATAGACACAGACAACCATTCACACTCACATGCACACCTACGGACAATTTAGAGTGTTCAATTGACCTCACATGCATGTTTTTGGAGTGTGGGAGGAAGCCGGAGAACCCGGAGAGAACCCACGCAGACACAGGGAGAACATGCAAACTCCACACAGAAAGGTCCCAGGTCCGGGCTAGTTAAAGTATGTGTATTGTTATCAAGTTGAGTTGTATATTTCTGGACCTGATGATGGCAAAAGCAGTCACACTGCAGTCACCTGCTTCAGCTCTAGTCTTAATATACATATCTAGGTACTACCCAGAAAATTTGAATATCCTGAATAGGTTGTTGTATTTCTGCAATTCAACTTAAAAGGTGAATTTGACATATTATATAAAGGAATAATATGCAAATCAATATATTTCAAGTTTTTATTTCTTTGGATTTTGCTGATCAGGTCTTGCAGCTTAAAAAAAAACCCTAAAATTTTATAATAATTTTCTGAGTTTGTGGGTTTGTGGTTTTAATAAGCTGAAAATCTTAATCAGCAAAGTTACAACAAGGAACTGCTTGAGATGTCAATTTGCGTGGAATGGCTCAATAAAATTTGTTGCTTTCATCTTTTATGTTAAATTGAAGATAACGACACTGAGCAAGGAGTGAATTTCGATCCAATTTCACAATACATACTGAACAAAGATAAATCTTTTGACAGCAGGATGGATGCTTGTCTTATGTTATGTTATGGCTTGGAATTATTCACCATGGAGCCTCTCGACAGCCAGGGCTGAAGATAAGCCAACTACAGCAAATAAAATACAACATTGATAGCACATCTAGCACTTTTGTTACAGTTTGCGGCGGTTAGCCATGTGTGCAAACACGTCTCCCTCAGCTCTCACCTCAGTACTCCTATGTGCCTTCTTCCTTCCGCACAAACCCTCCAGCGTTCACTAATATTTTAAACAACAAGCACACAAAGAAACATTCTCAAATCGGTAGTCAGACCGAGGCGTGGGCAGTCGCCGCACCTTCGACACGTCAAGCTGCAAGCTGCAATGTTTCGTGATTTTAATTCTGCTCCACTGTTTGCAGGATTAGCCGAGTTTGCGCTCCAGCTCCAGTTTAAACCAACCCTCTTCAAAAAAAAAAAAAAAAGAAAGAAAAATAATGGTGACACCACAAAACGACTCAGTCGTTATGTCAGCTGTAATATAAGTGGACTCAGACAGCTAGATAAGCACGAGCGAAGGCTCTGCCCCCTGCCGCCACCACCACCACCACCACCACCACCACCAGACAACAAACTGTGATCCATCAATCACGGGGCCTCGCAAGCCAGTGCACGCCGCGCATGAGATCGACCGACGTCTCCTTGCCCCCAGCAGCTCTATTCTGGGAGGTCTGAGGGTAGCACGGCCCCGTCAACGCCACAGCCTTATAGCAGCGACGGCTCTTGGAAGGCGGGGGGGTGGGGGGGTCGGGGGGGACTTTTATAAATACGGGCGGCGGCGCTCTACGGCTTGAGCCCCTGGCTGTGCTCGCCGGTCACCGCAGCTGTTTGACTGAATGCGTTACTTGTGGATGCAGCAGTGGGTGTTCTCAAGGAAATTAAAGTAGAGCCCCGAACCGAGGAATCCAGCTGTGCAGCTGTGGGGGCCGGCCGGCCGGCCACTCCTCCGTTGAACTCCACTGGACTCCGCCTCACCGGGGCCACCTGCAGGCCACAGGTCTCTTCCCACTGCTCGTTTATGCTCCCATCGCTGGAAAATTGTTGTGGTTTTTTTTTTTTTTTTTTTTGGACCGTTTGAGGCAAAGCAGCGCATGTCCACATATGTGAGGAGATTTACAATGAGAGACAGAGGAGGGGTTAGCACCTTTCTGTGAAAACCACTACTGCTAAAAATGTAAACGTGAACGGTGAAGAGCTAAATTTATTAGGGCGAGTGCAGTCGCTTAAGATTACACGTGTTTTCTCCATATGTGAAGTAGGAAAATACAGCCAGCCGCATTCTTTTGCGTGCGCTTCAGCCAGCGTGATCAACCGAGGCGTGATCCGCTTTTTCCTTCGCTCTTGCCTTCCTGCAGAGTTGCAGTTTCGCAACCTCCCACCAAACCCTCGGAGACAACAACAACAATAATAATAATAATAATAATAATAATAATAATGAGCGGTTCCGCTGAAACGTCGCGAGTTTGCGTCAACATAGAAAACGACGGTCACGTTTGTCGCAAGTGCTTCTCGCTGCGAGTTATCGATTGAAATGAGACGCAAACTTCAGGTTTTTGGTGGTGCGTTCAGTGGCTTCGGCAGCCCGAGAATCTGGCTGAGGACACGGTCCCTGTGCTTGGTGGAATAAGATGAGCACACACACACACACACACACACACACACACACACACACACACACACACACACACACACACACACACACACACACACACACACACACACACACGTGTCTGCTGGCCTGACCGAGATGCCTTTGAAGATCAGTTTGGATCTTCAGCGTGCAACTTGGACGTCCTTCGATCATCAAACGTGATTTGTGATGGGAGTGCAACGCGAGGCTCCCCCGAGGCTCCGCGCTATCTGTCAATACACAAACCTCTTCTGTCTGACACAGGCTTGATTTGTGCGGTATATTATGAACCAAGAGCATTTTGGGGTTTGTTTTTTATTTTTGTTTTTATTTGAGCCGATAGCCAACACGCCATAAATTGACAGTTATGTAACAGCGTTCTAAAGGAGGACTGGTTATTATGATGGCACGATGAAGACGGTTATTTCAACCCGCTGGCAAAAAAAAAAAAAAAAAAACGTGAGTTCAAAGACGGAGAGGGGCTCGAGGGAATGAGGAGAAGGAGGGACGTTCACGGACGCTACGAGCACCCAAAAAAAAAAAACACCTACCGAGTGCTGCGGAGGCGACATAGGAGGACCGGGTTGTCGCTTCGGAAAAGCTCCTCTGAAGCCAGGAAGTCGTGGCGGCCTCTGGGCGTCACTTTCCGTGCATTCTGCGTTCATGCGGACCGCGTCCGCGGCACAAGCGAGCTGGCGTGTGGCGTTGGTGGACTGAACGGCGGGCGGAGAGATCAACGACGCTGCTGCTGCTGCTGCTGCTGCTGCCGCCGCCGCCGCCGCTGTTGCTGCTACAACTGGACCGTTCCGCCGACGATGAGAGGCGAAACGTGATTGGTTCAAAATTCAGAGCGAAGGTTTGTGTCGAAGTTGCCGATTTGTCCTAGAGATAGAAGGCGGAACTACAGTGGATTTAAAAGCGCAGAGCACGTCTTTTACTACAGCACAACATAAAAAGGGCCGTCGGACCAACATATTAGCAAGGGCGTCAGTAGCATTTTTGAGAAGGGGGGGGGGGGCATATTTTAGAGGAAGTGGGGTCGGGGGCTTTGGTGTTTTTGATTGAATTTTCAGTTTTCGTTATTTCCCCTTTGAACCAGTAGTGTTTGCAATTACTGTTAATTTCCAGTAGTCTGGGTAAATCCAAACTGATGTGCTGGTGGCTATGATTTTGCCAGTCTATTGTTTTGGTGAAATACACAGAGGACTGACACTGGCAATTTCTTTTCTTTTTTTCCTTTTTTTGGAACTCTATTAACTCTATTAAATTAGAGAAAAAATGTGGATTAAAAAAATTAGAGTGAAGAAGAAAAGAATGAGGGAACTTTGAGGGAATATATGCCTACATCATATTTCAATGTAGCAGACATGTTTTGTTTGTGGTGTTAACCACTTTCACAGTGTATTTGCTGCCGCTCATTCTTTGACAGCTAACCAATCAAAATCTGAGTTCGAGAGACGTTGGCAGCGGAGGTTTAAAGAGTAAAATGCTAGACTTTGAAGACTCAACTACATGGCATTAAAGTTACTTTTTTTTTTTTTTGCTGTATTCAGATGTGAAGTTAACAAAGATGTTTCCCAATTTTATGGTAACCGTGTGTATTTATTGCAGAATTAGAAAAACTAGCATGTTAGATAATATTAACTCCAGATTTGCTCATGGCAATTGAAAAAAAAATGTTTTAACTGAGAAACGTCCTCGTCAATATTTTTTGCCCGAAATAGGCACCAAGGTCTGAACACGGACAAAAACACAACATATTTCCAAGTGCAATTGCTAGCAGCTAGCGACACTGCGGTGACGGTTTATGTCTGAATGCTTGCATGACGCTTGCGTGATGCGGCTGTGTGTGTAGGAAATGGTTTTGATATTTATGGTATTGATTGATTTTGACATTTTTCTACTGGTAAAGTGGGACGGATGTCATTCTAAAGCAATGTCACGAACACTGGACTAGTTCACCCTTTGGACGTGTGACGTTGGCCTGTGCAAAAGCTAAATTTGTGCCAACAGTACAAAATTTTAATACAAACTTTGCATGTGTGGGGAGATTTAACTCAGATAGTAAGGCTTAGAACAAAGTAGGAATGTTAGTCAAGTGAAAATCAAAGCTATTTTCCTCTTCAGAATTTGTTTGAATTAATATTCAGCAGGGCAACATCATGGTGGCGCAGTGGTTAGCGCTGCCGCCTCACAGCAAGAAGGTTGTGGGTTCCATTCTGGACCTGGGACCTTTCTGTGTGGAGTTTGCATGTTCTCCCTGTGTCTGCGTGGGTTCTCTCCGGGTTCTCCGGCTTCCTCCCACACTCCAAAAACATGCATGTGAGGTCAATTGAACACTCTAAAATTGTCCGTAGGTGTGCATGTGAGTGTGAATGGTTGTTTGTTTGTATGTGGCCCTGCGATCAACTGGCGACTTGTCCAGGGTGTCACCCTGCCTTCGCCCTAAGACACCTGGGAGAGGCTCCAGCAGACCCCCGTGACCCTGACCCTGAATAATATTCAGCAGAATATCTAGTTTGCTGTTTTTAATATGATTTTTTAAAGAAACTCTTCTATAGTTGATTATAAGAGCTATTAGAAGGAACAGTACTTGAACATGAGATGATGTCTCGTTTAATTCCTATTAGTTGATGAAGCAGCTGCTGTGTATCACAGAGGAGACGGCCTCCTCTCATCAGGACAATGTCTTTGCCTCAAGGTCAGCAGTAGATTGAAGTGCAGTGGGACTAAAAGCAAATCAGACACCAGAGGGTAAAAGCAAAGGCAGATCGAGCCTTTCACTGAGATAAAGATTGCTTGTCTTTTACTGAAATATTTCTCACGGCAGCGGTTGCTTTGAGAGCGGTGACAGAGCAGGAAGAAAAAAAAAGAAAGAAAAAACCAGGGCACTGATCAATGATGCCATTATTGTGGATGCTCTGGTTTCAGTCACAGTGAACGGTCAGCGGAGACCCAGCACTCAGCATCTCCAGCAGAGTTCAAGAGTGCACGTTAACCGATATGTGCAAGCAGCAAAAACGAAGGAGAAAGTAAGGAGGAATTTGTTGGATCGATAGAATTATGTTGCGCTAGGAAATAAAGTTGCTGTAAAACTAGCATCATACTTGCTGTTTCCATGCTGTCATCAGTTCTTATGAAACAGTGCACCTTTGTTTTCCTGTGCATCTTCATTGTAACAGATCGCTAGATGACTCAAAACAATATATTAGATTAGCCAGTATAGATGGCCAATGAAGAGGCAACACATTTAGCTCATAAATAAAATTTTCTGTGTTGCACAGTATTGATTTTGACAACATATGTTCTTATTTCCCTTGAGGCTCGTTTACAGTAATATCAGGGGCACAGTGCCGTGACATTGTTTTCTTCCCATCTCTCCTGTTTCTTGAGTTATGCTCAGTCATGACTGACTGATCAGGTCTGAAACAAAACTGTTACAATGTCAACCCTGTTAGGAGTTTACCTGGGGGGGTGGCTCACTCTACTGTGAGAATGGATACGACTTGTATAAAAAAATTAAAAAAAAGACAGAGGAAATGTGTTATGTCCAACCATGACAAACTCCTCTATGGTCATACACCTCGTTCAGGGCTTAAGAGTAGAAAGAGTTCAGACTTCAGATGAGAAAACTGTGCCAGTCAAAGAATTAGTAAGCCATTGCCAACAACACTGTTTAAAGGTTCGTTCAAACAAACTTTTATAGAGGACATTAATCTAAAAAAAAAAAAACATCTCAATTACCCACATTCCTTTAAGGCACATTCAAAATTGTTGTTTGAAGTATTCAACACCTAGAATGTGAGATATTTTAATTTTTTTGAAAGATACTGAATCTTCACTGTTTGAGAGCTTTGGTTGAGACATTAAGAGTTAATGCATTCATCAAGGCCTTGTTACCTTTTAAGAGGGTCACCTTGTGTCCTCTTAAATGAGGAAGCTTCATAGTGTTTTACAAGCAATGTGTTTTCTGTTTTCTCATCAGTGTTTGGTGATTTTAAAATTTTCAGTTTTTCTTGAAAAGAGGAAGTAACACTGTACTGTGTCTCAAATTACCTCCACTAATCAATAGTTCTTGGCAAACCATGGAAGTCCTCCCACTTGGTTTACTCTCTCATCACAATTACAAAGTTGCAACACACTTGCATAACGGCAATGTTTGCACAGGCTTACACACGCGGTGAAAACCCACAAAGTCGAAGCAATTCAAGCCTCTGAGTTTTTAATTCAACGTTCAAAGTTCAACGTTTTTAATTCATTTGTTGAGAGTGTTCCCTTTAATGCTGGTTTACACCGTGGGCCTAAGTGCGCCAATCTAATCCAGCAACTTGTGAAAGGAAATTGTGCCCTCAGGCTATAGGTTATGAGGAACTCAGAACTTGTGACCAGAAAATACTGAGATTAACATCGGCATGAAAGAGGAAGCGTTCAGGTGTCGTGAGAAAACATTTTTTTGTTCATCAGCCCCACAACGTGGTATGAACTATATATACTATATATACTATATATCCCACAAAAGTTGGACATTGTGATGACGCATTTATCCATTGTGACCAAACAAAAACACACAACCCAGACAAATACAACACAGGTAAGGAATCAGTTCTGGAACTGCGAGGTGCCAGTTTTTATCCACAGCATTGCCAAAAAAGAGCAATCTTTCCAAAAACCAGCTTGACTGTCAGATCGATTATCTCTTGGTGTGTACCAGCCAATTAAAACGCTGTATCCGGGTGGATTGGCCACACTGTTCAACAAACCCCGACTGATGCATGGGACAGCTGATAATAGAAGAAAATATGATTCTGTAGTCATCCTGTATTTAGACTTGATTGTTGGAATATCACATTTATATTATTATTGATGAAATATCCCAGTGTGCTTAGAATGACAAGGTTGAAAAAGACAGACGTCAGTAAAGTGACTCACCGCCTGCACTGCCGGACCAAAGTTGTTTTTCGGGGAGAAGCTGCCCCAATTAGCAGCAGTGCATCTGTGCCGATTAGTCCACAGCTTTTCAACCCCTGCCAGCAAAAGGAGCCAAAAAGTGACACAAGAGTTCTTGGCCTAGTTTCTCAATTATTCAGTGTCTAACAAGATGACGCTTCGCTCATAAAGTACAAAGGCACAAAAAGATTCCGTGGCACCAACTTGTTTGCCTTCCAAGACAGGAAGGGGCTGCACAAAGACATTAAAAAGGCATTACTTCCACTCTCATGCATTGCAGGGAGACAATACGCTTGGATTTTTATACCAGGTGGGGTTTGCTTCAGGCCATTCTAAGCTCTCATGAAATCAATTTAAGGTTTAGGGGGAAAACATTCTTTCGGGAGTGAGTGTGGTTACTCAGCTAATGAAGTTTGTTCTGATTGAGAATACAGGATTTTACATTAAACCGCAATAAATGTGTCCCCTTATATGCACCACTTCTACACAGCATCCGTTACAAAGTCGTGATTTTGCTCAAAAGCAGCAAATGGCCAATCAACATCTGCAGGCAGCACGAGCATCTACCAGTCAAATAGAAGAATTGCATGCTTGCTTTAGTTTAAGGCTCCTGGTAGTCTTCATTCGCTCACTGTCACATTGAATGGCCTGAATTCACCATGGTGTAAAGCCCACAGTAAGATAAAATTCTTTGTATCACAATTGTGCTATTAATTATTATTTTGATGGCCAAAACATGGCCATAATACGAATAGAGAATAAATAAAAAAAAAAGTCCTGATATATACAGTATACAGGCAATCAACATTTTTATGCAAGTTCTGCTTATGGCAAAAAATTAAGATTATCTATTAACCTATTTCAGGATAAAGAATGAAGCGTAAAGGAAAAAAAAAATCTTGGCTATATTATACTTTCCTATAGATCCTGCTTTAGTAAACTATGTCATCCTGCACCATTGCCTCACAATGGTCATGGTAACTTTTTCTCAATGGCATTTAGCAACGAATAAACTCTTTTCACAAACGTGAACGCTAGATCTGCACTAAAAAAAATACAAGAACATAACATGTAAACACACACATTTCTCTGAATTAGCAAGAGGGATTTGGGGGTTAATTGCCAAGCCTGTGTGTCTGGTGAGGGTTTATCCTGCAGTAATCTGCCGGTCAGGGGTCGGTCTGTTGTTTTGGCAGATGGTGAAAAGGGCGGGGGCGCTGAGGAGCGCCATCCATTGTGTGAGATGACAGAAAAAATTACGTGTTCACTGAAAAATGACGATATACAAGACCATTCCCTTTGTGGCGGCACTCCAGTTATGCAATCCAAACATCTCACTGACCTGTGTTTAAAGTTTAGCGTGTCTTCTATTGAAATAGGTGGGAAGGCTCACCACAAGCTGAAATGTAGACGTATCATTGAAAGACGACTAAACACGACTGTGCTCTTCTCCTGAGTGAGACACGCAGGAGGTCGTGTGCACAACTAACACCAAGGCAAAGCTCGGATCCACAGCCCATACTATGATCAATCTGGACGAGAGGAACCTCAATAAATAATAAACAACGACCAACCCCAAACACCCCAAAAATCAACAAACAGCAATGTAATATTCATAAATCTTGACAGAGATTCCTCGGACAAAAAAATAGCTGTATATATATATATGTATAGATAGATAGATAGATAGATAGATAGATAGATAGATATCTTAGATCTGTTTATGTAAAATATAATCACTCATAAACCAATGTGTGCCATTCCGAGGCATGTAATTCCGACTCCGGCCCTGCTGATGACATCACTGACTGCAACATTGATGCCAACCAGTGAAGACTGAGGAGAATTTATGTAATTACTGTTTTATACCCCTTACATAAGTGCCCCACAACTTCAAGGTGGCCTCTTTAAGGGGCTGCGGTCTTAAATAAGTCAGCAACAAACTATCCGTGATGGACAGCACTTCAGTTCTGTACTATCAGCCAGCACCTTATAATGCATTATTAATTAAAATACTAAGTGAGAGCGTAAAGATGACACGTTCAATCACAACAGCCTCATCCTCGTAATAAAGACAAAACTTCTTTATGCAAGACCATTGATGGAAGCTCCCACGTAACCAGAGTGCATGCGCTCGGGCCACTTCCAATTACTTTTATAGAGTTGAAGTCAGTCCATACACACAGGCGCTATTGATCCAGCTCCAGTATATCTTCCCCTGTTAAATGCCTCACAAGGCAGCAGAGTCAATCTTTCCATTATCTTTCCTTGTTAAATTAATATTGTGAGAAAGTGTTTTTTTTGTTTTTTTGTTTTTTTTTAACTTATCTCTCTCCTTGAGATAGAAGTCGTCACTCTAGAAAGCATCCTTAATGCGTTTTGTCATTAGCCTGTCGACCCAAGTGAGCCTCCTTTCACTTGCTGTATCTGACATAAAGGGATGTCACGCATTAACCCTACATCCCGCTGGAGCGTCTCCATCTTCAAGGATCTGCAGATTTCCCACACAGCCTCTGGTCCCCCGAGGCATCGTGGTTTATGTCCTAAGTGACTTGAAGCAGTTTCTTCCATTACTGTCGAAGAAATGGCTGGATGACAGCCAGTCCGCGTCCAAAGACAAGAACCATGAGGCTTTGCGTTGAAAATGTTTCGCCGTCACCCAAGTTGCAATCCAGGATTTTATTTAGAATCAATTGAACTGGCTTCAAAGCAGTTCAAAGCACATAAAAAAAAGATTTGGAAAAAGAGAAAGTCAGAATGTTTTAAATGGGTCTTTTTTTAAAAAAAAAAAAAAAAACATTCAGCATAAAAGTGATGGAGCGCTATGTTTCTGTAAAAGGAATCTTCTTATGGAACAATCTGAACAAACATTAATATAGAAATATAGATCAATATTTACCTTTAAAAGAACAATAAACGCCAGTATGTTCAGGAAATATTTGTTTTGTTTTGTTTGTTTCTGATTGTCATGAAAAATGTATAATTTTTTGATTTTCCGATTTATTTGAAGAGTATTTAAAGGGAAATGTACCTAAAGTAGAAAATGACTGTCAGCTTTGGAGGACAGCTATTTTTTATTTATTTTATTTTATTATTGTCATTATCAGTATTTTTATCATTATGAATATTTTGATATGTATCGTGCTGTTTTGGATGTTTTTTTTTAAATAAGCTTTTTGTAAATGTATTTATTTGGGTAAAGAGGTAGATAACATAAGATTATTCTTTCTGCTCACTTTCATTCAGGAGTTGGGAATGTTTGTGTTAGTGTCTAATTGTTTTGTTTGAACTCAATGAATGAAATAAAACATTAAATAAATATATAAATGAATGAATAAAAAGGTGTGAAACTGCACTGGATCTAATTAGCAACCTTTATTATTTTGGCAGTGATGCAATCAAGACTGTCTAATCTGAGAGCAAAGCAACATATTATCAAGACTGTGAGTATCAAGACTAAGACGAGGCGGAGACCAAGGTGAGACCAACAGGACACCACCACTTGTGCAAATCATACAACAAAAGCCTCATGTCAGTCGTTGTGACACACCGTGGTGAGGTCTTGTCTGGGGGTTTTGTCTCGTCATTTCCTGTTTTATTTTGACAGCTTAACTCAGCTTCCTCTCGTTTCAGATCACGCCCCCCTCCTCGTGTTCTACCTGTGTGTCTGACCCAATTACTCATTGTTTCCACCTGTGCCTTGTTACCTTGTGTGTTTAAAAAGTCTGCGCGTCCCTTGTTTTGTGCCAGAGTGTTTTTCTTTGTCTGTCAGGTCTAGCCCCGGACCCGCTCACAGCCACAGCTCAAAGATGTACACTGTAAGCCAGTTGGTCCTCAAGGTTGAGCAATTTTTTATTTTTTTTTATTTTTTGTTAACGATAAGTTTTGTTATTAGCCAATAGATATTCCCCGGTGATTTCTCCCTCTTCGGTAGAGCAGATCATTGTTTGTAATTTAGCCTTTTGCCTTTTCCTCCTTGTGAGTGATTTTGATTTTGTAACTTGTTAGACTAGACTTGCTTTTGGTTTTGTATGCTTTGTTCCTTTTTATTTTCCTCCTTGCGAGTGAGTTTGATTTTGTAAACTACTTAGATTAGATTTAGGTTTTTGATTATTTGGACTTAAGTCCTTTGGCCTCCTCAGGAGTGATTTTCTGTTCTCACGTATTTCTCCCCGATAGCTTAGAGATCATAGGATTTTCACAGCCTAATTGTTTTGTCACTCTGATCTGAGTTTCGATTGCGAGTGTAATAAATTTACTTTTGTCCTCAATCCTCTGCGTCTGAGTCCTGCCTCCAGTCCCGGCCTGACACGTTGTGATAGAGGTTGCCAGGTCATCAAGAGCACAGGCAGTGGTGGCACAATGGGGAAATTTTAAAACTACAATATCTGGAACAGACAAAACATACTTTGCTTCCTGATGAAACGCGGCATATGGTTTGTTTTACTTCAGCTGACTTTCCCAGTAATAAAGCAATGGCACCTGGCCAGTGGCTGCTTTCAATGTGCCTCGTAAAGCCATTTAGCTTGAAAAACTAATTAGATTTACATGTTACATGGAAGCATGAGTTTAAAAAAAGCAATTTCTGTGTAAAAGCTTGTTATCTTTTCCTAGAACAACAAAGTGATGGATGAAGTCATTAAGAAATCATTTGATTATGCCGAAACAGGGCAATCACTTCCACCAAACGATATCCCATTGATGTGCATTATATTCCAGGGATGGGCCAGCATTTCCTGTTAACGTCAGGGCACAAGCAAACACCAAAAGCTTTATTGCAGGGGAGGATGAAGAAAAACTGTGTGAATCTACACTGCTGGAAATGGTACAAGTGATATTTTTTTTAAGAGTTATTGTCTAGTTTGTTGAAGCGTCTGTACTCGCTAAGAAAAATCACAACCAAGATTTGATCTTTTCAGGTTCCATAAATGCAGGATCCTGCTATGGAATCCATAGACTATTTGTCGTTCATGGTGTTACTATTGTACTACCTCAGATGTAGTTGTTTGCTTTTGGCAGAACATATGTTTATACATGGAAAGAGTAATGGAGAAATGTATTGGTGTATATATAGATAGATAGATAGACGGATAGATAGATATCGCCATTAGCCGACCACTAACAAGCAGTCACATGGACGGCGGTCAAATATGGATTTTCTGTTGTTAATGTTTACTTCCTT
The DNA here is from genome assembly GCF_046127955.1 of Nelusetta ayraudi. Lineage (NCBI taxonomy): Eukaryota > Metazoa > Chordata > Actinopteri > Tetraodontiformes > Monacanthidae > Nelusetta > Nelusetta ayraudi. The sequence goes on along the minus strand of NW_027466098.1, from coordinate 5,760,535 downwards.
TGCTTTGCTGTGCCGGAATGATTACATGTGCATTAAAAAAAACATTTGAATAATTCAGGAATAGGGGGTGGCTGACGGCTGATGGCTGCGACCACAGAGTGGTAAAATGACGGGTCATATTGCCCTGGGTAGCACCTCCCGCGCCGAAATCCTTTCCTACATGTTGATCAAGGCAGACCAAGACATCATGCAAAAATGGGTGGCAGCGCCTCCCTCCAAGGGATCCTTTGATGCCGCTGCTAAGCTAGCAGCATACGAGCCGGGCCTAATGCATTTATAGTTTAATTGGCCCTGACATTTTATTGTATTTTCTTCCCACTTTGCAGATGCCCGAGGGACTCTCCGGCCCTTGCTGGTGCCTCATTGGCGAAACTTGAGCTCAATCAAGACAATAGACTCCTTCGATAAGGACCCCCTGATTGTGCCGCGTCAGAGATTCTACCTCCGGGTGGACTTTCTGACTGGCAAGATAGCTTCAGCACGTCAAGGACGTTGTCCTGGCGCGCTCATTAAGGTTGACGGAGCCACCGCTAATGGCATCTTCAGTTGACACTGCAGTAACTGATAGCACAATCCGCAGCGGTGCTGATGAGGTCTGGATTTTAGTGCTGTTCAGACCGTTTTCCTCCAAACACTTGGAATCGTGTACAGAAATGCCTCGGGGGTGTGGTTAATGTTGTTTACTACTTGCGGCCGTTGCAGGTATTTTCCTGGATATTTCCCCTCATTTAAATTGTACAACTACAGATGCTACTTTTGTGCCAAAGATAGTGTTACAGCTGTCAAAATGCTGCTTTTTTCACATGGCCATGAGCAAATCCAATCCCGCTCAGTCTGGTTAGATATCACAGCTCAATTAGCCGCCCGGTTAGCTTAGAAGGAGTACACCACTCAAACAAGCATGCTGACTCATCTGAAAAGCTGCTTCCTCTCTGGGAGCTCAAAACAACATAGTAAGAGGCTGCTGCTCGTGAGTCAGCGCCTGCTCTACTTGACTGTTTCCACACTCACAGGAAAAGTACACAAGAAGCAGCGTCTGATAATGTTGCACAACGTGCTTGCAAAATAATGCAAACATGGGAGCGTCATTTGAAAGGCTCGGCCGCAACACAATGGAGCCCACACACTTAACACTCGTGCGACGCAGTCCTTGTCATTGCGAGGGTGATGAACATTATTGTCATAAAAATAAAAATACTAAGAAATACACATTGACAAGTGTGAACCTTAACGGTGCACAACAATCAAATAGGGTTACGCACAGGCTGCATTTTGCAAGTAAAAAATAAATAAATAAATAAGGACAAACGTGGCAACAGGGAGGACTGAGGCCGCAGGAGGAGGAATCACAATCAATCAATTCACTGCACACTTGCAAATGCCTAGAGAGCAATAAACAAGAAAAAGAAAAAAAATCTTGTGTGGCGCTGTCTTGTGACTCAGTGGCTGCAGGCGTGCAGTGTTAGCAGATGACAAACAGCTTGAGGCACAAAAATATCTCCCTCCCTGCTAATTATACAAGCTGGAAACATTCAAAGCAGTGTTTCATCTCTCTCTCTCTCCCTCTCTCTCTCTCTCTCTCTCACTCTGTCTCTCTGTGTGTGACACAGTGGCATGGTGGTTGGCACTGCTCCCTCCTCTCACCATCGAATCGAGAGCCTTTCTGTGTGCTGTCTGCATGTTGCTCACCCATTTCTCCAGCAACCACTGGCTGCACCTGTTTTACCCCAAACATCTGAAAACACGCTTCTCTAGTGTCACTATCCAGTAGGTGTCATTAAACAAATGCACCTATCTTCCCTATGGCCCAAGCTTCTCAGAAGGGGATGCAGACGGCAGATTTCCGACATGTAGCTCAGTGATGGGTGTCAACGGTGAAGATACGCCTACACCTGTCTGGTTTTTCCATTACAACCAGCACAACCAGGCAGAAGTTGTTGGGTCGTGGGTTCGCGTGATCGTTTCAGCGGTGCGAGCATCTGGGTTTGTTTTGCATGTGCGTGTGCCTGTCTGTGTGGTCCGTGTTTGTATTTTTGGAGTACTGGAGGCTGAAATGAAAAAATATGCAGAACACCAAAGCAGTGAGCGTTCTGCTTACAGCAGTGCCTGTAAAAAAATAAATACATTTTATAAAAAAAAAGCTGCAACACCCAGACAGGTGCTTGCCATATGTACGGTGTCGGAGCTTGTAGTGTAGGACATTTTCATCAGATGAGACTGGCTGAAAACGCTCACAATTCCATCCGTGCAACTTTCTGAGGAAGACCGAACAAGTGGAAACAAGTCAAGGTGTGAAAAATCCATATCTATCCATACACATGGCTGTGGCAAATGAAACAACAACGATCTTATCATAAGAGGAGACGCAATGAATCCCATAGAAACTCAGGCCTAGTGTGTAAAATTTGACTTGATTTATGATTTTTATTTAAAAAAAAATACATTAATAAAAGCGTGTACTCTGAGTGTAAGAAAAGTTAATTTGGTTCTCCTACCCTTATTTTGGTTTTCCTACCCTTAGAACGGTTCTCACATATATGTGTTTACACAGAGCAATGAGGGTCTTGCTCCAAGTTAGCTGCCATCTTGCGCCCCCTTTTTTTTAAGCTGGCCCACAAGACAGTTCCCTAAATATGAACAAGCTGTCAGTTGGGCTTCCTAAAATACCAGGCTTCCTTCCATCTCAAAGATTTCACACACTGGACCTTCAAAGATTCTTTGAATTTGTGGAGTCTTAATCTAATCAGAACATGAACTTTTTTCAGAGAAAATGAGCAACAGAGAATACAAAACAACTCGTCATCTAAACTGATGCACACACTGACGTCATGCGTGCAAACTGTCGGAAACTGAGCAGATCCCATTTGAGGCTACGTGGAGGCTGACTGGAGGCTGCTTTTCACTCCCTCTTCTCGAAGGGTGGACTTTACGGCTGCCTTTATCTCCTGTGACGAACGCGAGTGTCTATGAACAAATACAAAATGACAGGGCGACACGCCTCTGACATCAGAGATAATGGGAAAACATGCGAGCTTCCTGCCCCAGGAAATCACGGATGTTACGCAGTTCAGCCTACAATCTTAATCGCCGCAGATCGAAACCGCTATGAGCGCATGACCAGCGGGGGCAGCGTTTGTTTGCGCAGCTCGCAGGACCAGGCCGCCAGTCTGCCAAGTCTGCCAGGCCGCCGTGCAAACACAGAGGCGCACGCTTGGCCAAGCAAATCCTGAGTCACCATGGCAGGTTTTCTGAGATATGATAAGGGCCGGGAAAATTTAGAATTGTGATCCTTCAGCGAGACAAAGGTAAGTGTTTCCTGCCACGTGACCAGCAGGAGTCAAATCTGCCCGGTGTAAAATTACTGAAAGCAATTACAGTACAAGACAATGAAATTCTTCGTTTTTTCTTTTTTCCTTCTTGGGTCTTTCAATTCACCAGTCGCTCAAACCAATTCCACCTGGTGGGATGAATGAAGTTGTCACCAGTTGCAGCCTGAGGTTGCACCTCTATGCAGTGTACATATATTGTATGTGTTAAAAGTCTCACATCTTTAATTGCACAGTACATTGAAACAGTCTGGAGGAAATGTGTGCAGATTTCAAAAATGTATAAAGCACTAAAGCGCAAAGAGCTCAATGAAATGATCATAATACACTTAACTGTTACTCATAGCAGAACGACCGGTGCATGAACAGTGAGTTCAATATCCTGCCTGACATGTCAGATTAGCACCATACGTCACCTTGGCAATGGAAGTGTTTGTTTTAGATCCAAACAAATCAAAAATACTTTTCCCATGTTCGCTGTGGAAAAACACAATGCAGAGAGAGGCAGACACACAGACAAAGACACTAATGGAGAATTGTAGGTGAGCCAAAAATAACCTCCAAGGAAATTTAGAAGGACTCCAAGCAGCCCCAGTCAGCAAACAAGTTGCAGCAGGGCGGGTCTGTAATTGCTTAGACAAAATCAAAACAAGAAGGAATGCCACCAAACAGCTCACTTGAGTTTACCTTCGACTTCCCATTATTCACAGCTGTACAAGTTTTTGAGTTATAAAGTTGGTCAATGAAAGGCAAACATTCTGCAAAACAGATTTGGCTTTGATGGTTCATGAGCGTCAGCACAGAAAAGCTGCAAGTGTGGCCCATATGAAATACAGATATTTACATGTATTTTTTGGGTCTGTATTTTTTTTCCTCTAAGAACAAAGGAAGTGGGAAATTGACACTTGGGGGAAAATGATGGTGAGACACAGCTCAGTGGAAAGAGGAAAAGACAGAAAACAGAATCAAATGACTGGCAAAGATTTCCACTATCATAACTGAGGGCAAGGGAATATTGTGATAAAAAAAAATTCAAAGAGAGGGGTGGAAAGAGGGGTGGGACAATTATGTCGAGGCACGTTTTATCAACACCACAGACTCCAGCGTGAATCACATTTTCCAGAAATCATTTGAGGTTTTTGAAAAGGTCCACAACCATAAATGTCAGGAGGCAGGGAGCAGAGGGGTGGAAGAACGGAGGCTGAAGAAAAGGAAAGCTACAACCACTTAACGGTCCTGGAACAGAAACTCCATTGTTAACGTTAAGTCCTGTTTTACTGGGCTCAGTGAGGAGGAGGAGCACCCATGCTCTGGTCTCAAGCCAAGGATCAACTCAGAGACACGTTGAGCTGTGGTCTGGAGATATGATACCCCGGGTGCTCCAGGCCTCACAGAAACACTGGAATGTGAGCAAGTCAAAGAGATTTGGCCAAGTATTTGTTTTGATGACTGTGTCCAAACCGTTGTGTGCATATGAAGATGGACGGTTGAAAAAAAAAATTGAGGACAATGGAGAAGCACCAAAAATTTGCATTCTATCATTCGGCCAGCAGGAACCGCCAAAGTCGGTTGCAAAAAGACAATAAATGACTACCTTTCAATATGGAAAGGAGCCCTAAATTCAAACTGTTACAAACTGGTTAGACTTTTTTTTTTTGTGTTGGACTAAATCATCTATTTTGTCTGGTTTGGTCTAATTTTGAATAGAAATAGACATAAAGTTGTGGGTGAGGCTTAAGTTTTGCAGTCAACTGTAAACGGCTTGCAAGTGAGTGGACAGGTTTCGGGCAGCACTGCGCTCTCGTGATCCAATTATTGGTCACCTCTAGTAGCATCCACACATCCAAATATGGGAAAATCCAGTTTCAAAACTGATGGTGAACTCCAGATGGCGCTCAATGTGAAACCACTTCACAACAGTGGTTGTAAAACAGGCTTCAAAACGGGCATTTGATTTGCTAACCAATCGGTGACATCACAATGACTCCATGCAACTTTCTAATTGTATATACAGTAGATATATAGAGTCAGTAGTCCAAACACTGTACTGATGCGTTTTTTCCAAGTTTTCTTTCAGTCCAATTCACGCTCTCTATTTAACTCCCACCAAGGCTGAGACCAGTGTGACAAACCTAAGAAAACCATTATTTTTTACCATCATTAACTCAATATTTGCAATAACCTGGCACGTCAGATCTAATATTTCCCAGATCCAGTTGATTCCTTTCACACATCCAGCAAGGAAAGTGCTCATAGAACATGTGTTGAAAGGGTAGGCTCATAAAGAAAATTGTAAATTGGTAAACCATCTGTGTATACCATTAAAAGCAGACTAATTAGACCTGGCTCAAGACTTCCTATTGGTGTAATGGCAAACATTAGATGGACTCCATGGCCCCGTGGCGAGCCACGAAGCACCGCAGTGTTTCCATTGTGGTTTCTAATGGTTGCTTCTTTGCCAAATTCACTTTAATGTGTAACATGCGTCTAGTCTGTCTTGTGACATCACATCGGGACACATTTCAAATCTCTCTCTCTCTCTCATACACACGCACACACAATAGAAGCAAGGAAGAGTTGGACTTTTCTCATTTCTTGGGAAGTTATCGTCATGGCAACAAAATGCATAACATAAACAATCTACTTGTACACTTAAAGTCAAGCATCCTCCACAATTTGAATCAAGCAGACTGGAGCATCAGCCCTGTGCTACTACTTCCTCTGTCGGCACACTTCCACTTTAGCAACACTAATCATTTGTGAGAGGTGCTTCTGAGAAAAGCAAGCCACAAGTCTCACACCAGTGTTTTTCCACCAGCCTCGATGATTAGCAAAGGAAAACAACCCACAGTGGCTTACAGCTACATGTGCATTATCATAAAAGCTCACGTCTCGTTCATTTACTTTAGCAAACAACTTTGACACATTGGATCACCACTTAAGCTGACCAGTAGAAAACATTGATTTGGTGGCAGAGTTGAAGTAATACAGACTTGCAGCTGAGACAAAGTACCCGTCTCACAATATTGGCAGTTGGTCCAGCCTCCTGTAGAGTCGCAATGCGACAACAAGCCTTAGTAATCTTAGTATTGTGTTCAGCTACAACGGAAACGGCAAGCAGTGCGTCTATTAAAATGAGGTCGGTGGACATTCAGAAAATCAGAGACTTTTTTTCAGCTGGATGTTGTGGCTGTTTTCTTGTTCAACTCACTCTTGGAACCGAGTGCTCATCGTACAGTCACGGTAACGTGGATCTTGGTCTAGAATAGTTTGAACTTTATACACATACAGAAACAGGAAGTCATGTGTAGGTCAGCCTTGAAGGATTTACATTTTTGGTTTTAAAATGTCTATTTAGTGCTGTTTGGTGATACATGTGAAACACTTTGAATTTAATCTGAGTCTGGATAAAGTCGCTGTGCCAATGGTAGCACGTGAAGGCTACCATTTGTTCAGTGCAGCAATCACATTGGAGTAAACAATGTGCAAGAACTCCAAACTTTTCTTACCTTCTTCTTTGCAGTGTGACATGATACCTAGCCATTAATTTACCAATTCCAACCCCGTCATTTGCGAACAAAGTATTTGTCAGGTAGTGACAAATAGCTCCCCCATGTTTAATGCTGTTCATTGTAGCGCTGATGGAGAAATTCTGTAGTGCTGAAAAGTGCAATAGTATTTATTTAGCCTAAGGAGAAGATTCAGATTCCTTTTTCTGCCAACGTGTCATTTGTTTAATGTGTAAACATGGGTTTACAGTTTTATGCTTTTACTGTGACATCACAGCTGACATGACTTAGCATTAGTTGCCATATAATCTACCACCATTACATACCAGCCCTTTAAAACAGGATCCTTTACAATAGTTACCACGCACATTATTTAGGAGCATGTTTAATCATCATATGCCAGAGTTGTAGCATCATTTATACAAATAAGAAATGAATAAATAATAGAGGGGGGGAAAAACCAGTCCAACAACTGTGTTGCCAATACAATCTTTTATTGTGGTATGAAAGGCTAATTTACCACAGCAGGTAGCTGAATTGCTTGACGACTCAAAATGTTCTGTGGGTAGCGGCATGTCACCGTAATATTAGTATTCTGGGTCCTTGTGATGGGAATCCTGGCAGACATTTTGGGTCGGTATTGCAGCACAAAGACATAAATGATGAAACCGTCTTCGGTCTACAGAACGAGAAACATAAAGAACACATCTCAAAGTCTGACACTTATTAAATAATTAACAGAGACACACTAAAAAAAAAAGTCCATACCATTTTTTGGCTGCCACAGTCTTGCAGTTCGGACTCAAAGCCGAGCACGCCGGCCCTGTTGTCATGCTCTACGGGCGGACACTCGCCAAGCGTCAGCTCGTCTGGCTGGATCTGGTTACCGGTGCCCCACAAGTCCTGTTTCACTTCTATCGCAACCTTTTTTTCCCCGCACCTCAACCCCAGCTGGGGAATCATCGCGGGCCTCCCCGGCTGGAACTCCTCACGAACCTCACTCTCCGGCTTGACAGGGGGCTCGGGATACGTCCACGGGAGCTGGTGCTGCAGCGGCGGGAAGAGCTGTGGCACATCATAGTCCCCGGGGCCACCCGCAAGGGGTTGCACGGGCCCCTGCTCGGCGTTTGCCTCCAGGGGCCACTGAGGCCCGAGGTCCCAGTGAGTCTGCCGCACCGACGCCGGGCTTACAATGCCAACGTCGTTCAGCGGAACGTACGCGAGCAGAATCCAGAGCATCAATTCTGAAAATCTAAAAGACAGCCGAGGCCACATTGTCGAGAGCAAACTCATTTTCGGACGCACCCTGACACACGAACATTGGCAGAGGAAAGGCAGGAAGCTGCTCAGCCCACTCACTAATGAGCCGCACACGTGTTGATTGCGCAGCTGCATGTCTCTCCGTGATTACTGAGCAACAAGGGTGACACACAATTTTGCTGATTAAGTCTAAAGAGAAATGAACCAGGAATCATTCAATAGAACATATATCAATCAATCAATCAATCAATCAATCAACTTTTATTTTGTACAGTGCTAAATCACATCCAAAGACGTCTCAAAGCGCTTTGTACAATCAGAGAAAAGGCAACCAACTGGTCCCCCAGAGCAAGCAAGTGCGACAGTGGCCAGGAAAAACTCCCCTGTGGGAAGAAACCCAGAGCAGATCCAGACTCCAGAGGGCCGTCATCTGCCTATGACCAGCTGGGGTGAGAAGGAAATACAAAAATTGTAGAGAGAGACATAGACAAAGATAGAGATAGAGATAGAAGTAGACAGAGTGAGTTGCAGGGTTAAAGCTCTCACAATAAACAGTAGATGCAGATATATAAGAATGAATAATTAAAATATGTATAGAAGTGGGTGTTTTTGTATCATATACATCAAAACATTCTAGAATCTAGATAGGCCCAAATGTTGAGTGCTGGGGTGGTAGAGCCGCCATCCATGTAGAGTTTGTTAGTCTGTGTTTGCTCTCCATGTACAATGCGCTTGATTATGTTTATGTCGTCGTCCTGATCCTGGTGGCAAAGTTGAAGCGATGGCACCGGGACTCCCAGGACCGCACTCTCCAGCTCCGGGTGTCGTGGTCATCACCTGCTGGAGACACACAGAGACTGCGGATTTTAAATCAAGTGCATTGTAGGAGCTGTTTGTTTGTCGTATCTTTAGCTTTTTTTGTTAGCTCATTCTTAGTCATATTTTTTGTTATATTATGTTATCTAATTTTAGACATTTGTTTCATTTAGATTAGCAATTTGAGTTTCATTTGGTTGTTTGTTCAGTCGACTTGTCCAGGTTGTCACCCTGCCTGCGCCCTGTGACAGCTGGAATAGGTTACAGCAGATCCTCATGACATCAAATGGCTGGATGGATGTTTGTTCACTTTCATCATTTCCCAGTTTAGTTTGTATAGTTAGTATTTTTGCTCATTTGTTTTGTTTAGGAATTTGGTTTTGGCCACCTGTGGGCATTTAGATAGAAGGGTAGGTTTACGACCAGAATGCACCTGGGTGGACAATGTTGTTTTTATTTTATTTTTATTTTTAATTATTATTATTATTATTATTATTATTATTATTATTATTATTATTATTATTACCGGAGCAGGAGAGGCAGGATTTCTTTGTTCTTTGTTTGCTTCTTGAAAACCCACACATTCACTCCTTCTGCCTGCATAAATTATAAGCCCATTGTGCAAAGTGGCTCTGTGTAAGGTTATGTATTTCGACAAATGGCCACTACATGTGTATTTCTTAGTATCTATAATGTTGAAAGTAAACATTGTTTTTTATGTTACTTTTGTATTATATCCGAAACAAACCAATTAGCATCTTTTGCAGCAGCTTTTAAAGTGCTGGAGATGACATTTTCATTTCATTAATTTCCATTGTTACCTATTTTGTCTAGTTGCTCTTAGTGCTGCACTCAGGGTTGAGAGGGACAACAGTATGACGAGTCATTTTCTTCTTGTTATGTTACACTGCTGCACCCTTAGTTTCCAGGATCCATAACTCATGTTAAAGTAGAGCAGTCACTCTAACCCCTGCAAGCAGGTCCACGGCCCTGAGCTCCACCCGTTCATCACAGACAGGCCGACATGTTTACAACAACGTGTCCTCAGAGTCACACCTGCTAGGAATTTACTGTCCCGAAACCACCAAACTGGTCGTTGGGAGGCCAAAGTTCCCGGAAAGGAACCCAAGCAAACCCTGGACAACAAACACGGAGATCATCTCCATACTTCTGCAGAGCTACTCTATCTCCACCCAATAAATGTCTGTCAGGAAGTTTAAAAAAAAAAAAGGCTCCTATTAAAAACCTTGTTGGGAACATTCGCAAGATTCTTTAGTCTGGTGGTCTTTGCCATCGCTCTCAGTGTCTAATTTGAAATCTCTCTTTGAAGGGGATGTTTATAGCCATGGAAAATGCAGCGATGAAAAGACGTAATGATGGTGTAAACCGAGTGGAACTGTCGTATTTGTATGATTTAATGCGTTGGCCGTACAGTCGTCGATTCCCCTCCACTCTGTTGCTGCGCACAGCACAGGTACGTTGTTGCCCTTGTTTGCTTGATTTACCACGTTTGCGTAGGAGGCCGTCGCGTGAAATCACACCCCGACTCAAGGTTGGGGGGGGGGGGGGGGGGGACTGGGGGTTACCATGGCAACAGCCGTGGAAAAATGGCCGTCAGTCACAGCGCAAATGTACCTCCAAGAGTGTGATGTAAAAATAGTGGAGCAGGTTTATTGAAAAGAAAATCTGTTTCACTGTAACGCAGCATGTGCCTAGCGGCCAAAGAGCCGGTTAAACCATTTTTTTCCCCCTATCAAACAGCAATTAAATACAAAAACACTTTCCTTTAATTCCAAGCAATTAGCAATCATATAACCTTCAGGTAGTTTAAGGACAATACCAAGACATTGTCATCATTCTCCTCCGATGCCATTGTGTGCCAGAGGAGAAGCAGCAGAAGACGCTTCGCTTCTCACGTGCGTGACCATTTGAACAAAGCGTTTTGTCATTCGGCTAAATGAAATGAAACACTGTTGAGTCAAAGCAATGATAAGAGAGCTGAACCAGCCACACTGTAGACATGAAAGCATCACAGGACTCAGAAGCAAAGACTCTTTTTTTTTTTTTTTTGAAAGAAAGCTTCAATAGCATAAAACAGGTCAATGAGACACAACAAACTCATTACAACTTAATCCCCTCGATGTTAAATTAAGTACAGCATTTTCATTTATACGTCCTGATCACAGACTGAGGTCCTTTCAAGGCAAAATTACAATTTTGATCACCGTATCAGATTATCATATCTGATCATGTGAAAATAAATTCAGAACCATTTTAAAAGTACATGACCTGATGGGAATTCCAAATGCAAGAACACTGCAACGTAGCGACACGCCGATTGATTCATCACTCTCCATTTTTTGTCAGCCGTCCAGTGTGTGTGTGTGTGTGTGTGTGTGTGTGTGTGTGTGTGTGTGTGTGTGTGTGTGTGTGCAGCCCGCACTCGTACTGCTGAGGGGGGTTCGCGTCACCATTGGGTTTATTGAATAAAAAAGAGTGTCGCCAGGGAAATTGGACTTTTTTTTTCATTTTAAAAAAAAAATATATATATAAAGATTTGTTTTTAAATATTGCTCTAAGAGGATCCAACTGTACACAGATGCATGCAAGCAATACATCGCCCTTCAGACTCGAGTGAAATCGGACACCTTGTTGTTCAAGGTTCAAGGTGTTTGGCTCTCGATGACAGAGCGATGCATTATTCATGTGCTCTTCCCATTAAAAGCAGGAGTGAGGTAGGACCCCCCCACACACACACACACACACACATGTCAAAGCTCAAAGGTATCTGAAATCCAAGTGATTTGTAAAGTGACATGTGTCTGAGAAGGGATATCCTTTTTCCTGATCTGGAATATGAATAGGGAGCAACGCACATATGAGAGAGAGAGAAACAGAGAGAGAGAGAGAGAGAGAGAGAGAGAGAGAGAGAATAACATGCAGCCGACTTCAGCCAGACGGCTGCTGGGCTGAAGAATTTTTTTTGGCAGGCTGTAGTTTCCGGAACAGAGGACAAATGAGGTCAAAAATGTTTGCAGCAACAGAACCTGAGGAACCACAACATGTCTCAGAGAGAAATGAAGCTGTCAGCGACGCCATACCTTCAGACTGGTTCATCCATGAATGCAAAACATAACCATGTGTGCTGTTTGTCTTTTGATTTGTTTTTTACAAGAATCATTCTAAGAAATCATTTTTATTTGAGTGTGGAAAGTCGTGCTGTTCTCATTCAGAAGGATCTGTAGAGATACTGGAAATACTGATGGAAACTCTTATTGAAGTATTTCCATGAAAAACATCTGCTTTTGAGAAAAACACACCAGGCTGCTTAAACATTTCAGATGACAACGTCATAAATTTGAGAGAGAAATGTGTCCTTCCACCATATCAGTCAACAGGTTTATTTTTCTGTTGTCGTTTTTGCCCATTTCGAAGCCCGAACTTCAGCGTGTGAGCATCCATCCAACGATGTCACCGAGAGGAGCAGTGCAAAGTCCACACACAAAGGCCCCAGGGAATCAAACCCGCTACCAGGGGGTGGTGCAATGACACTCTCCCCCTGCCTCAGGCCTCGGAGGTCTGCGACCGACGCGAATGAAGAGAGAGACATCAGAGGAGATAAGAAGGTCAGAGGTGACTCAAACTGAACCTGATAAAGTCACTGCGGAAGTCACACGTTTTGCAAGTTCTCGTTCCTACATGCAGCGGTTCATTTACATTTTAAGGAGGAGTTTCGAGGGAGTGCAAAGTGTCTCAACGTCAGTGTCTCAGTCTCGCTTTGCTCAAAGTTTTCACCGTCTGTGTTTGATTTGTCTATTTCAACTTTTTGAAAGTGATTTTTATATCCAAATATCCCCCGACGTTCTGAACGCTGGACCTTCAGTGGTGCTAATGATTCGTTCTTTTGAGCTAAATGTGGTTCGGTTCAGTTGCTTGCCATGCTAGGATGTTATTGATTATAGAATCCATCAACTCTCACATGTTGCCCTGTCACTCGATAAGAGCTTCAGAGGCGCCGACCCTTTTGTGATTGGAGCGTTTACCGATTGAAGCTTTAACATTGGTTTCCTGTTAAAGCCGCGCATTGGGGCGTCCCTGCTGAGTTAAAAGTGTCGACAGTGTGACTCGAGTGCGGACGTGCGACACACATTCAGGCCTCCTGGAAGTCAGTTGGCCTGCTGAGGGCCTGTTAGAGCAGGAACTGGGTGCTGATGTGGCAGCTGTTTCCTGTTGCTGATTCACAAGCGGCCGAATCCCTGCATATCTGCACTCGTGTTAAGTGATAAAACTGTCACTTCCAGCTTTAACAGATCGTCTCGGTGAAACACGGCTAGCTTGATGCTAATGGGTTTTCAGCTCAACTGGCTCAAAGGGACTTACTTGAATGCACTTTATCTGCATTAAAGTGGGACTTAACCCAGCTCAGTGTTGAGGCTCGTAACTGTTATGGGCTCTTAAAATTCGGCTCAAACTGTCTCTTTAACTCTCTTTTTCAGTTTACTTATTTATTTATTTTTTCCTTTTTTAACTTTGGACTGTTACGGGTAAACCAGTGGATCTCCTCTCAGCCGCGATAAAGTTTGCCATTGCCACGCTTGCCCGTTTTAAGGGGTTTGCTGCCACCTTGTGGCATTTAGCAGTATGACTCGATTTATCGTCCAGAGTGACGTTGTATTTGCCTGCAGTTGTTCTTTGCCTTGATTTAGTGAAAGGAGGTAATATGCATTTAATTGTATGTGTAAGCACGAAATAATGATATACAAAAATGAAAGAAAGACAAGTTAAAACACAAATGAGGAGAAAGTTTTTTCCACTGAAAAGAAATAGAATTAGGCCACAGTACAGGTCTGTCAAAATGGTACTAACTTTGTTTGTAAATGAGCGACAGACAGGTTGACAGGTTCCAAACATTATTTTTAGATGCCCGGAATATTATACAACCAGCGATTGGATGAAAGTTTATTTCAAACTTTTATTTGTGTCTTAAAAAAAAAAAAATCCAAAATGCATTTTCTTTTCTCATTCGCATTGTTGAAATACAGAAACAATTCATTCATTTATTCAAAAATATATATGCAATGTTGTTAAAGTCCAATGACTACAGGTTGAGGACATACAAAAAAAATAATTAAAGAATTACACTTCAAATGATGCTGAAAGATTTGTTGTTTTGTTTGTTATTAGTATAAATTGTAAGGCAAGTGCTATTCTTGTTTAACAGAAAATACATTGTGGAGATACTGATTTTGGGCTATCAATGTCAAGTATTCCATCAATTATAATTATTTTCAATCACTTTAAAAGACTACCGTTCAAAGGTTTGGGGTCACTGATCCATTTCTGCATTGAACTCCATTATAAGCAGCTTCATGAAACAATCTACTGTAATACTCCAAGAATGTTGCTTGTGCAGGAAAATCAGTCAGGATGTGCTGAACACATTATGGGATGGCTTTGAAAATTGTTGCCTTGAATGTCTAATTGAATGTGATTTTAGAGAATGAATATAAATCAATGTGTTTTAGGCTCTTTCAAAAAGCCACACTTTTAGTGTGTTCACACCAAATTTTGCACTCTTTGGAATCCTCTCAATCACTTTTAATTAGACACTGGTAATGGTTTTCTTTAAACAGTAAAATGTTTCCATACTTGTAAAGCACATCTTGATCTTGATCTTTGTCCACTCATAATGATGGCAGAGCATTCAAGATCATTTCATAAAAGTGGTTATAATGACAAACCTTTACAAACCTTTACACATTGGTGTATATTTTGATTTAAAAAAAAAAAAAAAAAAGAAAGATAAGCGTACCATGCAAAGCCTTCAAGCAGAATCTTTGAACAGGAAGTAATCTGATTGGCTGCAGTTCAATGATTCTGCTGCGGTATACCAACCCAAAATATACAACCAGCATGTAGTCAAGATCTATCTGCAGCATGAAAAACTAGGAGTCCTGGAAGTGGCGATACGGCCCCCGAGAGATCTCAAATCTCACCGTCATCTAGGATTACATTGAAGAGACAGATGGATTTGAGCCAGCGCAAGTTCCACAGAAGAGTCTTGAGATGCTTGGATTGGAAAAACCTCTACCTGCAAGGTTCCTTCAGAAAGTGAGTGACCGAAGAGAAACTGCTGTCTTCAACTCAACACCAAAGTTAATTGGATTTAAATTTGTCTTTAGTTCATTCTTTTGCATTTTGGTAATTTGAAAAAAACAAAACAAAAACACTGCAGAAATGTTTCGCAAAGCTCCATATTAGAAAGACAACACAAAGAATTAGAACCAAATGGTTATTCAAGATTGTGTCTTTGAAATGAAGGAATATACTGTAGAAATAGCATGATGGAGGATTCATCATGCTGTGGTGAAAACCCGTTGCAGCCTGTAGATATAGGAAAGGGACTCAGTGTCTTTAATTGTAGAAGCCCCTCCAGTACCAGCAGGTGCAGTTGAGGCCGGACGCAATGAGCAGGATGACCACCAGGGTGATGAGCAGGCCGAAGCCCAGGATGGTGGCCACCACGGCCCACACCAGCGTCCTCTTGGACATGTCTATGAGGGGCGAGCTGAGGGCTATCCGCGCCCTGCGCGCACGCCGGCGGTCCTGAGGAGGGTACCGAGACAGGTTGACGCCCTCCATGGTCAGGCTGCGGACCATGCACGCCCTCTGGTGGCTGAGCTGGTCAAAGGTGTGCTTCCCGTGGTAGCGGCCCATGCCGCTTTGACCTGGAGGGGAACCACATGCGGGTGCGCAGTCGTAAACTGGGACTAGATGAACTGGGACTAGATGAAAATTTATACTTTACACCCCCTCCTCTATCTTCCATGCCTATAAAATATGTATGTTTTCACACTGTTACTCACTTGTATCTTTATTTACTAATGAATGCTAGAAAAACTTGTGTCTTGACCGTCACAGAGACACAAACAATGATTTTAGTAAATGTCAATGTGCTGGTAATTGAGGGCAGCCGAGTCTACTGCAGTACTAATAGTTGTCCGTACTGCTCGATCGAGTGATGCTGGCATGAGAGACTCACCAACGCCACCGAATGGAAGGGAATTGAGGGCGTAGTGCATCATCACGTCATTGACTGTCACTCCTCCGCTCGTGGTCTCCTCGATCATCTTCTTTGCCGCCTGAGAGGAGCAAGAGAAGAAGAAGAAGAAGAAGAAGAAGAAGAAGAAGAAGAAGAAGAAGAAGAAGAAGAAGAAGAAGAAGAAGATGAGAAGAGTCGAAGCCGAAACCTTTTCCAAAATGCCGAGACTCCTCCTTCAGTTTCATCTCGCCTTCTTGTCGGAACAGAAGATGTAGAGGGCCAGCGGTTTCTCCCTCTCGTTGATGAAGCTGATGGCGTCGTCCATGTCGCTGACGGTCACTATGGGCAGCACGGGGCCAAAGATCTCCTCCTGCATCAGCCTGGAGTGGGGCGGCACGTCCTTCAGCACCGTCGGCGCTGCGGGTACGAATAAATCAGAGACATTCCACACCGCAAATGAATGAACTCAGTGGGCTACTGGTGGAGTGCATGCAAAGTACAAATACTTTGTTGCCACACTTATGTTGATTTTTCAGGTATCTGCGCTTTACGAGAGTTATTCTTTTTCTGACGTCTTTTTACTTTTATTTCCTACCTTTGGGCACAAATCGCTGTTCTACTCCTTACTTTGGAAAAACAAGCTTGCTACTTTTGTCTGATAAAAATTCTAGTAGTAATTCTAAGTAATTCTCTTATCATCATCATTTTTATATTTGGTGTTGCTTGAAGTGAAGCCATGTTGTGTTGTTCAATATAAAATGGGGGGAATATTTTAGAGGGAGTTTTTTTTTTTATAGTACCTCAACTTTGGGGTTACTGTTAAGTATGTTTCCAGTGCAAAGAAAAATAACAATGTTAAAAAATAACACTGGTAATTCATCAACTCAACTGTTTGATTGTGCTGCAAAAAATAAAAAAAAAATAGATATTATTGAGAGTAGCAAAGCCGTTCAAAATGATCCCGATGCTCATCAAGACCTCCAACCTCCAACCTCTGGCCAGTTCAGTCCAGGTTATTCTGTCACAACTTTTTCATTTTTGCAAAATTATCAACAAAAGTATAATTTCATTTTAAAAAAAAAAATACATTTTACTTAAACACATTTCAGTACTTTCATACTTTTACTCAAGTAAATGAGTGGAATCAGTATTTTTACTTTCACTGGAGAGTTTTTTTACACAAAGTACAGAATGTGGAAACTTTTGCCGGCTCTGCCGGCCTGAGTTTGGGAGGCTGTCGGTTCGATCATTGGCCAATAGGAACCAAGACGATAAAATTGGTACCCATTGCCTCCCTGCTTGGCACTCTGTATCTGGGGCCCTCAGATCTTTAACAATAACTTCTTTTTAAAATGTTGTTTATTTGGTCATTCCATATAAATGAGTGTGTGTGATGTCTTTCTCATGGTTCTTGAGGCCTACCGATGTAGCGCTGAGAGGCGTCGCTCTGCCCTCCGATCACAGGAGCGTAGCCCTCCGTCAGACTCATGATCCTGTTGAAGTGCCGCTGGTTGATAATTCGGCCGTAGTCCGGCGAGCATTTGGGGTCGGCGCCGTAAAACTCCTGGAATGGACAAGGACATCTTTTATTTTTACTTTTTTACCACTCGGCCGAGCCGTAAAGGTACGGGGAGAGGTAGAGGGAACTACCTGCAGAGTCAGCCTGATGCACTCCACCACCCGGCCCTGGATGCAGGGTTCACACAGGATGTAGTCCGGAGCGATGCACGTCTGACCGCAGTTGACGAACTTGCCCCAGGTGATGCGCCTGCACACAGAGTGGGGAGAACACGCCGGGGTTTGATTCCCTTTTTGTCTGGAGAAAAATGCCCATCGCTTGCCGTCCGAGCGCCTGTCTGCGTTTACCGGCAGGCGACTCTGACGTTGCAGTTCTTGTCGATGTAGCAGGGGCTCTTCCCGCCCAGCTCCAGGGTCACCGGGGTGAGGTTGCGGGCCGCAGCCTCCATCACCACTCTGCCCACGGCGCCGCTGCCCGTGTAGAAGATGTGGTCGAAGCGCAGTCTGAGCAGCTCCTGGGTCTCCGACACGCCGCCGGTCACCACTGGGTACAGGTCCTGGAAACGCAGAGCCGCAGCAGCAGCGTCGGTCAAGATGCATCGGTCGCCCCGGCACATAGTGGAGATTCTAGGCATACGCAACTGATGTGATGGCGTGTGCCTAGAAACAAAGTATTTGTACTCAAGCATAGCAACATTCTTTGTAACTGTGCTTAAACGGATTTTGAAGGTATCTCTACTTTGTTTGAATATTTATATTTCTGACAACATTTTACTTTTACTCTCTGCATTTGTACACAAATGTCTGTACTTTCCACAAACCACACTTGTTACTTTTGTGTCTTAAAGACACAAATTAGAGCTATTTGAACAATGTTGTTGTATAGGTCCATATAGCTGTTGTTCAGTATCAGTATGTTTTCAGTACAGAGCAAAAAAAAAAAAATGTTGAAAATAACATTGGTTATTGTTCATATTAAATCACCTAGAAAGGTTATTGTGATTTTTAAATAACAATAACTATTAAAAAGTGTAAACATCCAATAATGACTGACAGGTCAGAACTATCACTCATTACTGCTTGGTCGTACTGCAGTTGAAAAAGTAGTAGTAAAGAGTAGTGAAGCTGTTAAAAATGATCCAGATGCTCATACAAGACCTCTGACCTCTGACCTCTGACCTCTGGTTAGCGTGGACTTTTTTTCTGTAGATAGAGGCATTTTGTCATGACAGTTGTCAAAGTGTGTGGGTGAACTCTGCGGGTGTGATCTCGAATGTTGCCTGTTGTAATGTTAGTAAGTTGTTAGAATTCATTAGCAGAGGAAATTGACTTTTAGCCACAGTATTCTACATTAAATACAAGAACTCAAGGCCTTTTCCAAAATAAGTCTGTAATAAATGGGCTACACACAGGATGTGAATCGAAGCACATTTTGTTTACCTGCTTTATGAATTCACAATAATATTAATATGTGATGTACTGTAGTGCTGAAATAGCATAAAGGGTGTGAATCGGTTTACCGATGCAAGTTCTGTTTCATGTTTGTGAGTGGGGTGCTAGTTTCGTAATCCCACGCAACACATCAGCAACAACTTAAAGGTATAAGACACTGTGGATGAGCATCATCACAGTGGAACATGCGGCTCTGTTCTCTATTGTTCACTCTTGGCAGAAAGCTTTCATGCCTCAACATTCAGCAACAATAGCGGCCGGTGTTCAGACCTGGTCCAGATAGCGAGGCAGCAGCGCCCGCAGTAGGAGGGACGAGAACTCGCTGAGCTCAGAGGGCTTCACCACAGCTGCGTTGCCTGCACAGAGGGGACAGGGTTTTTTTTTCTGTGAATGGGATGAGGTCACTGAGTGACGGAGGGCAGGCAAGTAGGACGATGAGAATGCAGAGTTATGCTCACACCGGGGGGGTGGGGGGGGAGCTCATTCAGCTGAAAACAGGTCTTTTTTTAAAAAAGAATAAT
This sequence comes from Nelusetta ayraudi, assembly GCF_046127955.1. Classification (NCBI taxonomy): domain Eukaryota; kingdom Metazoa; phylum Chordata; class Actinopteri; order Tetraodontiformes; family Monacanthidae; genus Nelusetta; species Nelusetta ayraudi. Next base: position 5,741,091 of record NW_027466098.1, on the reverse strand, counting down.
CATAAAAAAATGATTGTTGTGGTTATAACTGCGGTTCTCTCTGATTTCATATGCACTAATTATTGACTGCTTTAATAAAAAAAGTGAATAATAAATAAAAGCCATTAAGATTTTTAGGGATTTTTCTTTTTATGACTTTTCGGGGACCAGACATGACTGGTTTCTCAGTACATAAACTCATATTAGAAGTATTAGTCACATTTATTTAACCCAGTCCTCATATTAATATGTAACCTCACACAGCAACTGCAAGCTCACACTGAGGTCAAGTCAGTGAAAGTAAGATTCAAGTGATACATTTAAAGTATTTAGGAAACATTCCAGCTGCAACAATGTAGACAGATTTAAATAGTCATTTTCCTTAAAATGTAAAAGTTAAAAAACACTATTCAAATGACATGTGGGTCTTTCGCAGGTGTCATCACATCACCGGGGCTCAGTCCCAAATTAAACTTTTTAAGATAAAATATCTTTACATACGGTACCAGTCAAAAGTTTGGGTACACCTTCTCACTTTATCATTGTTCTTTCATTTTAATGACTATCTACATAGATTCTCATTTAAGGGATCAAAACAATGAATGAAACATATATGGTATTGAAATTGAAAAAGTGACATAACTCAAAAACATTTCATATTTTAATTTCTTCAAAATGTTGGAGCTGCATTAAAAAAAATGATCAACGTCGGTTAAGCAGTCGAGAACAGCTTCTGTATTTACTTTAACAACAGGATTGTACTCGATTGAGTAACTGCATCACAGTTTGCGGAGAGCGGCTCCCTTACCGGCAGCGATGGCTCCAACCAGGGGCAGCAGGGTGACGGCCCACGGGTAGTTCCACGCTCCGATGATCAGCACCACGCCGAGGGGCTCCGGCTGGATGTAAACCTCGTCTGATATGGTGAGGAAGTTCTTCTCCACCGGCCGCGGAGCCGCCCACTCGGACAGCTTCTCTATTGCCAGCTTGATCTCGTTCTCGATGCCGATGAGCTCCAGGAGGGGGGTGTCATACTGGCTCTGTTGCAAAAAAATGTGATTATGATAGTTGAGAGCAAGAGAGCATCATTTCTTTTTTTTTTAATCTGCTTTTTCTCAGGCAAGGGGGATTCCTGATATAAAAAACAATAGGTACAAACCCAATTGCTCTATTTTTAAGCCAGAGTTATAAATGTATCCAGTAAATTATCTTTATTTAACTTACGACTATTACTATTTCTGTTGATATTTTTGATATCGCAGTTATTAGCACTCCACAATAAGATACTGCTTGTTTGTTAAAGTTATGAATAAAAGAGAGATGCATATGGAGCAGACGAGCTTACTAAGTTTACACCTAATTGTCAAACTTCATTTATTGCTTTACTTGTACCTTTTTTCTATTATTTTATTTACTACAACTTTATGTGGCAAGGCGCAGAGGGCCCGGGCGGGCTTCGAACCCCAGACTCCCGGGTAACAGCCGTGCGTGCTTAACCATTTGGCCAAAGGAATATCCCCTTGGCCAAGTAGCCTGGGCGCATGATCTATTGGAGGCATAGTGACAGGACCGCCACTGTCACATTTAGTTTGTAATTATCATTAACTTTAACTTTTTTTTTTATTGCTTAGACAGTGTACAAGTACACTGCAAGGGGAAACTGTGGGTTCTTTTGTAAGGGGATGTATTTTCATTTCTGTTTTAAATTCATTACCTGTGTTGAAATGATAGAATTATTTGTATACAAACTGGAAAAGCCTATGTAATTTACTTATTCTCTAATAAAAAAAAAAGCTTAATTACAAAACGAAAAAAAAACCCGGTCCGAGACAACGGCCCTGAGGAACACCACATACTGAATCGCCACCCACCCTGTTGATGTCCTGCTTGAGGGCAGTGCAGATCTCGCCCTCTTTCTCAGTGATCATCCTCTGCAGCTCGTGAAGTTGCTGCAGCCTGAACTCGATGGGCCGAGTTCTGCCACTCAGGAAGGCCTCTCTGGCTTGCCTCAGTGCCTGCTTCTCCATGCCGACGTCAGGGGATCAGCAGACAGCAGTGTCTGTTTGCAACGTAAGGTCATAAAAGCTTTGTAATCAGATACCAAAGCAATGTCCCGATAAAATCACTCACTAATTTATGATAAATCCTTCTTGAGATGCACCTGTGGATTAGGTTGCTAGCAATGCTAGCAGTCACTGAAGACTAGAGGTGTAAAAATAACTGTAATAATCCAATTAGACATTTTATTCTGAAAAAATAGAAAAATAGCAACACACACCTACACACACAGGTCTATGCGTCAGTTCTCATTCCATGATTCCATAGTATTAGCAGGCCCAAAGTAAGACTTCAGTGCAGATTTGCAAGATGATTGATTTGAATTTGTGAACTGAGCTTAATCCAAGGTGCATAGTGGTCTCAGATATTTCAACAGAAAAATATTGACACACCTATGTTTTTGACTGGATCTGAAATTGTTATTTAAATAAACTGAATTAGATGTGTTTTTTTTCTAAGATGTAAACTGTTGAAACCTAATCTTATATTTCATAATTACTATAGATAGCCCTGATCAGGTGTTTTCAACTTGATTAGTAATTGCTTTGTACAGAGAGCAGGCCAGGATTAACATTATTTTTTAATTTAATTTAATTTAATTTAATTTAATTTAATTTAATTTAACTTTTGGGCAACAATTAACAAGGATTAACTTGTGTTTTTTTCAACATTTTCACAAGTTTCCTCTTCACGCTTACAAAGGCTGACTGATGGTGGGACGGTGCTAAAACCCAAGGTCTTACCGTCCTCTGTGTCAAACACGGATCCAAAAGCTTTCCTGATTTCTGCAGAATAATCCAGCACCGACCCGACCTGGAAGAAGTGGTTCAGGCGTCGCGATTCCCCACCGTTCAGAAAAGTCTGGCTGCTCCGGGATCAGATTCCCACTCGTGCTCGCCGCCGCTGCCGCCGCTGCCTTCATCCAGAGCTGCTCAAGCACTGAGACCCTCCGTAACATGTGATACTCCCCGCCCTCGAACACACCCACCACACGGACACACTGCTCTCATTCAAAAGGCCCCTGTTATTGTCAAACAAGGAGCAGCGTCTTAAAACTGGCTGCAGCTCACCTCCTGCTTCTCCTGCAGTCCAGCTAAGTTTTCACTGACGGAGGTCAGCGAGCATCAATAGCAGCGCATTTCTGACAACAGTGGCATAAATATAGATCACTTGCTCGTGGCTCGAGTAGTGTGTCTCTCACTGGATTGCATATATAAAGACTTGTATATACACATATATATGTAAATGTATATTTATACATTTGTGTGAAAATACATACATACATACATACATACATACATACATACATACATACATATAAATATATATTGTGTCATTTGATTTTTTTTCCTTCTGTTTGAAATAAAGACAACAAACAAACAAACTACCATTTGTTACAAATGAAAAAGACAAACACGTGGCATAAGAATGATTTATGTAGTTTAATTGAAATGTGCTGACACAATTTACAGATACCCCTGACAGATTCACATTGAGAAGTAGATGACAGAAGTAATTAAATGTGTTATTCATTTTTTTTTTTTTAAAGTCTTAAAAGGTTCAAAATAAATAGAACAGGTTACGTGGTTATAAAACTACAGGTTTCAAACGATCTAAAAGTAGCAGCTTCAGGTGGAGCGCAAACGCAATGCCTGACAGAAATGACTTTGACACATAAACAACTCCGTCGTCTTCATGCAAAAGGAGAAATGACTCGCGGGATGAAATGACAGGGACGCCGCGGGGGGTCTGACTCGGGGGGTGGGGGGGGGGCGTCGCTCGCTGCCCCTCAGGCTCATCATCAACGCAGGAACCTCTGCAAGACACCGGGGGGATGGGAGGGGGAGAGAGACTTAGAGTCAGCGCAGCCAGACTGGATCAAACTGCAGCTGTTTGTAGAAGCACAAGCAAGCGTGCACGTCAACAAAAGGTGCTGGGGTGGACGGACACAAAGAGGGGCATTTAGCGGAGAGGGCAGCGGAGCATGCTGGGTAATTACAAGGAGGGTAAATGCATCGGGGGGGGCATTGTGTGGTTGGCTTTTTCCGGACAACAACGCGCATTGTCTTGTGGGAACAAAGCTATTGTTGTGTGGCGTGTGCAGCCGTGCGGGGTTGTGGGTCCGCGGGATGGCAGGAGACTCTCGTGTGTGTGTGTGTGTGTGTGTGCGTGCGTGTAGTTGCCTGAGTTGAAGTGCACTTGTCAATTTTTGCCAGAGAAGAAAAGCAGGAAACACAAACTCTCGTCTGTCGAATAAGACAACAGCGACAGTGAAGAACCAACAGCTGTCCAGAGTCAGTTGGGGAGCTTCTCAATGAAGGAAAAAAAAAGGCAATGGCCCCCCCCTCTACTATGCTGAAGGATCGGGGCGGGCGGAGCTCCTACGTCATGGGAAACTTGCAGCATTATCATGAGCGACTGAAGAAGTGAGGGGCTTCTTTTGAAACGTACATTAATACATTTCATTGAACACCGTGAGAACTGCACACCCGACTTCCAATATGGCAGAGCGACAATTTATTTTACTAGTGGCCACTCGAGGTACTGCAGCCGATGGCTGTTGTACATTTCTTTGTTGTACATGTACTTTCAGTCTTTCCAAGACATTTATTAAGGCTCAGAAAATCCTCAGAAAAGACTTGACACAAACTTTTCGTGCTGTGTCTCGGCTCGCTCTGATTGGTTGACGCAATCTGATTCATTACGGCATGAGAGGAAGCTCAATTTAATGCGTTTCTGCCTCAATGCAGTCAAAAGAGGCAACGTGGACGCAGCTGATAGAGGATGAACTTTAAAGAAAAAGTCAAATTTCACCAACTTTGAGGGTTCTAAAAGGTTGGGCACAGAAACTTTAGGTTAGCCATAGGTTAGCTAGGCTAGCTAAACCTACCTGAGGAAGGTCAGCCAGGCTCCGGCATTTTCAACTGCGTTTTTAGACAGGACCAAACTACACAGCTCTATTCAAGACCAGGGGAATCGACACACTTCTGATTTCCAAAATCAAGCTACTCACCTGCACCACAAACGCCGCCAGGCTGACGAGCGTGGCCACCAGCATCATGCGGCGCAGCTTGCACACGTTGACCTGCCGCAGCAGCAGGAAGCGCGCCCAGCCCAGCTTCTTGCTGGTGTGTGGCGGGTAGCGCATGCTGTTGACCCCCTCCATCTTCAGCTGCTTGATCAGGCAGCTGCGCAGGTGGCTGAGCTGGTCGAAGCTGTGGCGCCCGTGGTAGGAGCCCATGCCGCTGTTACCTGTGTGGGGAGGGGGGGGCAGAGAGGACACGCAAGGATCGTCCCTCATCAGACAGTCTGTTATCTTGGACGTCATCTCTAATTGGCTGGTTCGAACCATAAAGTCAGTCATTATTTATTATTAAGAGATATGAATGTATATGAATATGCGGACAAAGTATAGTTACTTTGAACTGCACAATGTCCCAGTTTTAAAGTGAAGCCATTACGCTGTTGCTTTGTGGGAGTTTATCACGCCTCAAATCAAAAGCTTGGAATAGATTTGGGTTTTACGTAATGGGAAACAGGTGTGGCTGTCTGTAAACTCTGAGGAACAGGCACTGAGGTCAGAGGTCACTCAACAAATGACAATACTCTGTTTTTTTTTGGCAGTTTTAGGACAGATTTCACTTTAACTGTACAACAACAACAAAACAACCGTCTGTCACTGAATTAAAATAATAAAATAAACATTGACAAGCAGAGTTGTTGTGAAGTCCAGATCACTGATCCTGTCCATCCTGGTCTCCCAGAGAGAAGCTCAACACTTCGACCTCTGCTACCTCCGGCTCTGCCTCAATTCGTGCTTCCACGTGGAAGAAAACAAAGAAATACAGCAAATTCCTTCTCTCTGATATCAGTTATTCCATCCGTCTGCAGTTGCCGTCTCACTCACCGACTCCTCCAAAGGGCAGAGCGCTGACGGTGAAGTGCACCAGGCAGTCGTTGGCCAGCAGGGCTCCGCTGGACGTTTCGGCAATCACCCGTTTGATCAGCTGCGGGAGGAAGGGGCCGCGAGGCCAAGGTGAGGAGACTCGACCGGAGCGTGAGAGAGCGGACGTGTCGGCCGGCGACGGGTTTTACCTTGTTGTCGCTGGAGAAGACGTAGACGACCAGAGGTTTCTCCCTGTCGTTGATGAACTGGATGGCCTCGTCCACGCCGCTCACACTGATGATGGGCAGCAGCGGCCCGAAGATCTCCTCCTTCATCACTTTGGACTCGACCGTCACGTCTTTCAGCACGGTGGGGGCTGCGAGAGGAACGCACGGCTTTACCAACACACATGAACTTGTCAAATCTGCACAGTTGCAGAGAAAAAAGATAATATTCCACCTTAAAAAAACAACAACAACAACATACAACTTTAACAGAAACGCTCCCAAAAAAACAGGAATTTAGGTTACAGTCTGGAGTCCAGAAGCTCTGAAGGTGCAGGAGGCCACAGACCAACAAACATCAACCCAGTCTCCAGTGACTGGCAGCTACAACACACCACATACCAATGTAGCACTGGGACTCATCGTTGTCTCCGCCCACGGCCACCGTGCTGCCCTCCATCAGAGACATGACCCTCTTGAAGTGCCGCTGGTTGATGATGCGCCCGTAGTCCTCGAAGGTCTTCGGACTGTCTGTGTAAAACTCCTGCAGGGCGAAAAACACAAGACGGGACCTCGATCACTTCAGCACCACTTGTGGGTCGTTAGAGGGGAGAATTCAGAAGAGTTCTCCCCCGGATTTTCTTTTTTTTTTTTTTTTTACTTGGTATTTATACAGGTTGGCAATATCCATTCATCTTCAGTGGTGGAATTTTTTTGGGGAAATCCCTTATGCATCTGTGATCTATTGCATCACACTAAGAATCAATTGACCCATATGCTGCATGTGCACTGTTCCGTCCAGCTCAGAACTGGATGTTTCAGCACACATTATCATATTAACAATAAACAACAAAATAATATCCATTTCTTTGTTTGCCTCTCATGCAGACAAACATTCTGAAACACACGAGAAAATTCTCTGGCCAATGTTTAAAAACAATAATTGGAATTGAGTAAAATTTTAAGGGTGTCCAAAAACTTTTTTCCACCACCGTTGTAATGTTCTGGTCCTAAAACTGAAGAGACTCGCGTCTCACTGCAGACTGACATGCAGTTTGCTGTGACTTTTAGCCAATTAAAATCATATCAAACCCCAAGAGGAGCTTTTTTTTTGTGTGTGTCCTTATCCGTGTAACAGCATTGTGTAACAGTCTGGGAGCTCATGTCACATGTCAGTTTGCCTAAAACAACATGTGCATTGTACGTGTACGAGTTAGCTTGGTTTGTTTTGGACCAACCTTGATGTTGCTAGTGATCTCCTCGATGACCCTGCTCTGGATGGAAGGTTCACACAGGATGTAGTCGGGAGCGATGCACGTCTGCCCGCAGTTGACAAACTTGCCCCAGGTGATGCGACTGTGTCGAGAGACAACGAACAACGTCTCGCACTTTTGTTCCGCGCCCACAATGTTTGATGTGGAAACATTTTGAAACCCAACCCGCAACCTCCGCGCCCAGACTGACCGGCACGCTACGCTGATGTCGCAGTTCTTGTCGATGTAGCAGGGGCTCTTTCCGCCCAGCTCCAAGGTCACCCGGGTGAGGTGGCGGGCTGCGGCCTCCATCACCAGTTTGCCCACTGTGCTGTTCCCTGTGTAGAAGATGTGGTCGAATCTCTGCCTGAGCAGCTCCTGGGTCTCTGGCACTCCGCCCGTCACTACTGGGTACAGGTCCTAAAGTGGGCACACACACAGTGCATAAAAGTTACAGCAGCGGCAGGGGGGGGGGGGGGGGGGACATGGAGACTTGACTTGTCACTGTGAAGTGAGAAGCGAGGGGCTCACTTTGTCCAGATACTGAGGGAGAAGCTCCTCCATGACCTTGGCAGAGTGAGAGCTGACCTCAGACGGCTTTATTACTGCTGCGTTACCTGAAGGGAGAATGAGGGAAACGGTCTTTCACAGCAGTTATCAAGTGAAGCGCTCAACCAGACTCATCAGTGTTCAGTGCAAGTAGTTTTTGTTCCTTTTTGGCAGCTAACTCTCACTTAGGACAAATGTTCACAATGTTTTACTAAATGACAGTGAGGAAGGCGGCTCCGAAGCAAATTTAGCAAACACTGACAGTTTGACACTTGACAACACTGACACTTTAAATTACAGAGTGTAATTTTTTTGTGCTAGTATAGTATAGTATAGTCTATTATTTATTTGCCACACACAAATAATCAAAACATATATAAATTCATATATGTACAGTAGATATGTAAACGCTTAAGTGCATCAATTCAACTACATAATGCACTTGACTTGATGCACTGATCTAATATTGTACATTTTACGGCCGGTCTTTAATTAGTTGATTCAAGGTTTTTTTTTTTTTTTTTTTTAAATGTCTTTGATAAAAAGAAAATAGTATCTTGTTCCCATAAATCCACATAAAAAATGTAACAAGTAATCCGCCCTTCTTTCAAAGGAATCGGGGCTGAATGCCCTGCACAGCATTGGAGGTCCTGGAGCGAATACACTCTGAGAAGCTTCTGAGCCTTTAGAACTTTGAGGAGTTTGGAGAGGCTTATACCTCTGGCTGAGGCCACTGGGACATCAGCCAGAACTCATGTTTTCTCATAACTGAGCATTAAGAGCTGGGATGATTAATATTGCTGCTATTAATGTGTTGCAGTCTGGTCTTGTTCAAAAGCTTGAACGTGCCACCGTGTATTTGTCTCTCTACATTAATTCATTCATTAATTTTCTACTGAAGGGCAAAGGCAGGTTACACTCTGGGTCAGTCATCAATCTGGACACAAACTGAAAGAGTTCATACCGGCTGCGATAGCGCCAACCAGTGGCTGAAGAGTGACGGCCCAGGGGTAGTTCCAGGCCCCGATGATGAGCACCACTCCCAGGGGCTCGGGCTGCACGTAGACCTCATCTGATATGGTGAGAAGGTTCTTCTCCACAGGCCGAGGCGCCGCCCACTCGGCCACTTTCTCCATGGCCAGGTTGATCTCTCCCTCCACCCCCAAGGTCTCAAACAGCTCTGTCCCATACTCACTCTGAAAGCAAAAGAGGGACAAAATCCAGTTGGAATCCGGTTGAAATGTTCCATCACAAATCAGTTTTGTATCAATTCAATCTTCAGAGGGGATTAACCTTAAATTTAAAAATGATTGTTTGTGAACGATAACTACACGAACTGTGTTCACTGCCAAACAGAGACACACAAAAATAGCTCATCCATCCATTCAAACATTTTCTAATGCCACTTCTTCAGCACTCGAAATCCCAGGGTTTACCATTGGGGGCCACATAGGGCCAAATTAGAGATGTCAATTAGTCTAATGTGCATGTATGGGGACAGTGGGAGAAACCAGAGTACCTGAAGAGTACCCATGTAGACCCAGCAAGAATTACATTGTAAAAAAAATGTTGGAAAACAGACAGTGACGAATGATGGAAAACTGTGATATCCTTCTGGTTTTGGGGTCTTTTACCTCCCTGTCATCCGTTTACAAATTTAATAAAAGAGTTTCACACGATGTGCAATATATTACATATATTGCACATACACTACTGCATCTTCCCAAGCCTGCGCAACTGTTAGAGGGACCCACCTTGCCCAGGTCCTTTTTGACAGCGGCCGCGATGTCGCTTCGTCTCTCCGTGATGAAGCGCAGCAGACACCTCAGCTGGTGGATCCTGAACTCCAGAGGTTTAGTCTTCCCTGTCTGGAAGGACTTCCTGGCCCTCTGTACGGCCAGCTGTTCCCTGGACATCTTACACACAGAACAAACAATCGATGTCAGAGCGTCGTCATCATTACCGAACGATGCGCAAACATTGTTGTGTGTGTTTTGTTTTTGTTTTTTTTGTTTTGTTTTTAAGATAATTTAAAAAAGAAAAAAAAAGAAAAAAAAAAGAACAACACACACACACACACACACACACACACACACACACACACACACACACACACACACACATTTAATCCGTTCCTTAATTCGCACTATAGTGTATTCATCACTTTAATGATACGGACACCCATTATCTGCCATTATCTGGAAGTAGCGGTATAAGTGTGTGTGTGGCAGGATACAGCAAACACATTGGTCAGGTTTTTTAAACAAACAGAAACGGCTGCTATTTGTGAAACTAGTCAGAGTACACAAACATTTCGGAGGCGCTACACGGTTAGCTGGGAGGCTAATAGTGGTATTTTTTCCCCTTCGGAGTCGACTAGCTTATTTGCTAACAGCGCTGCAAAGTATCGTTAGTGACGTCGCTATTACGCTTCGTAACGAAGTACTATAGCGTTAACGACTATATGCGATATAGCGGATGATAAGGATGCGGATAACCTGAAGCCTTACCTTCACTGGCTTACAATGTGCAGTTTTATTAACTGACTTTTCTTTCTTTTTTTAATCGCCTGTAGTTACAAAGTCAAAACATTTCGCACTGATCCAACGGCAAAGTGAAGGAGCGTCAGCTTATTGGTCCATAGACGTGTCCAACAAAAAGATAGCCAATCGGCTACAGAATGCAAACAGCTGGTAGCCTGCTCATGTTACAAACAGTAACGACACCGTTGTTTTTACCCCCTCAGGACGCAAAAGAAAGGCGCCTCGATGAGAGCGAGTGTTTTGTCTCCTGCGCCCTCTGGCTGTCTTTGTATAACATTGCATGACAAAAACATTGTGTAACTTCTGCCGCCTCATGGTCTGAAAAGGCCGAATGGTGATAATGTAGATATCATTTTTTGTGCTTTTGTCTTGGTAAGAAATTTCCAGTCCTACAAAATAATCACAATCCGAAGCGTCTGCTGTGTCTGAATATTCTGAAACATGGATACTTTTTTTTTTTTTTATATTTTGTTTAGTTAAGGAACCAGTTAGTCTGGACGCTTTAAATTTGACAGGCCTTACCGGATTTAGATAACCAGGTCCCTCAAGTAAGAATAACATGGTGAAAACGAATTAGTCCAAAACATTTTAACAGGAAACACAATTTAAGTTCGGTCACACTGAAAAATCCACAAACAAATTACAATAGCATGACATCTTTATTTATTTATTTTTCTTTTTAATAACAAATACTATATTGTGCTCCATAAAGAACAAATAGACAACCTTGGCCAGAGATACGAGTAAAACAAAACATTAACGTTTCTCTTCAAAAACAAAAGAAAAGAAAAAAACGGTGCTTGGAAATTGTTGCATTTTCAGAGTGGTGACCGATGGCAGGATTCGTCAAAATGCATTCAGATTCAAGCTGGAGAGGCGCAGAAAACTACAGGGTACATACATTCAAGATTCTAGGGGTTCTACGGGGCAGAAAATGCAAACGCGGTGCCCATGCTTTGTCTGAAAAAGGAAGTTAATCATCAGTTGCCATTCATGGACAAACGACCCCCCCCCCCCCAACCCCCATCAAAAAAAGAGAAAAGATTCAGGTGGGGATCATTCAGCTCCACGTGTCCCTCTCCACTCTGAGCAGAAAAAAGGCTTTGTGTGGTTCCGAGTGCTCATGAGATGGGACAAGGAAAACCAGGATATGTCTCGAGATATTAAAAATGAATTATTATATCAAACAAGCCTTGAATGCACCAGGTGCCCGTGAATGCATGTCAATGTTTGACGGCTGATTATACACAATAAAAGAATGTATTCACACCTGTACAGAGGAGTAGGCCTGATCTGTTTTCTCATGAAGAAGGCACCTCCTTTTTTCATCGTTTTCACTACATACAGTACTACTGGCCTCGACGTACACCCGTCAAAGCACGCAAGTGTAGCAGACGGTAGATATATATATACACATATATATATGTACACTCATACATACAGTACATACTGTTAGGGAGCACAGCAGACATGTGAGAGGGAGGAAGTCATAGGCAGTGGTGACAAATGTGACAAAGGTATCAAAATATGTGGGGAAATGAGGATGAAACCGGAATATTTCGCACTGCGTCCAGAGGGGCTCGCTGCTGAACAAGTGCGCGACAAAGAGACGAGACGTGGTAGAAAGAGTTTTCAGCGAAAAGGTTCAGAGCTGCCACGAGTTCTGGTTTAATATTCGGCACGTCTAGGGGTGGTGCCGATAAACAAACAAACAGGAGAGAAGAAGAGTAGGTTTCCCTATCAAACCCTTAGCTGAGATGAGCAAAATGTATCAAATTCCTCTATGTACATATAAAGATTTGTGCTCTTGACTGACACGCAGGGCATCCAAACTTAAGTCTTCACACACACGCACGCACGCACGCACGCACACACACACACACACCTCATTGCCCAGAAAGATTGGGAGAGGAATCATTGCGTGCGCAACATACAAAATATATACAAGTCTTGCAAACAAAATAAAAAAAAAAAAACAACCCAAATAACAATAAAACAACTTGGTTACAGATACTGACGAGAGCATAAAACTGGGATCCAAAAGAATGATCGCCCATTTGCCAGGAGCCAACGCTGCGGTGGCAAATGTAACACAAGAATTCCACACATTCTTACCAGAGCTGATGTAGGATGTTCAGACAGAATAAGTCAACCTGCTTCAATCTCATTTCATTTGACCATTTGCGTCACTTAATAACTGTTAGTAAGCAAAACTATTGTTAGTGAGGAAAGTAAAAGCTGGCTTCAAGCATTAAATCTCTGACCATCTTGGCCAACCTGTCAAAGTTCAATAAAAATCTTAGAAAAGGCAGAAAGAACTGTACGAAGTTGAAAGAATATTTGAGGGTTGCTTCTCAAGTAATGTCACAAAGGAGGAGGATCATCATCATCATCATCATCAGGGTTAGAGTCCGGACGCGTTTTTCAGAATCTCAATATCCCCACAAGCTTTGTCAATGTGACACCGTTAGCAGCAGAATCAACAAGAGAAATCGATCTTAAGTCTGGCGCGTTTCCATCAAAAAAAAAGAAAAAGAAAGAGTGATAACAGAAACCCTCGACACCTAGTGGACATATTTCTTAACTGCACGTGGTTGTTACAAGTCAACCGAAGCCTCCCTCCCTCCCTCTGCCAGCGACTGAGCTTGTAATATTTCCCGTTTGAAAAACTGCATTTCTGGTTGGACGAGAGTAAATGAACAGCTGAGCCCCGTTCCCCCTCAGCTGCTCTGCATCATGGGAAACGTATGCTTTGGGCCGACCTGTCGACCACGGGCGCAGAGCAGGTCTGATTCACGGGTCGGAAGCGGGTGCGATTCATTCACTGAACGCCGTCCCTCCCACCTTCACATTTCTGCCTTCAGAACTCGACTGCCATGGACACATCCAGCCCCCCCCCCCCGCCTCACAACCCAAAATAATAATAATAAAGTGCGTGAGATATCAACAGAAGACACAAAGCGCTCACGAGTCTCGTTTTTGTAACAGGATCGAGTTTCTTTGCGTGTGTTTCGAATCCATGCTGTTGTATTTTTGAGTGGGCAGCGGGCCTTCCTCTGATCTCGTCTTCCTTCCGCTCCGTCGATGAGGTTTTCAAGACAAGCAGGACAAATAACCTTGTTCTTCTGAATCAATAAATAAAAAAAAAAAGAAAAGAAAAAGAAAACAATTAACATAGAGAAAAACCGATATCACATAGTGAGCATGATTTTAAAAAGCAGAACTGCTTCACGGGGAGTTCAGAGTCTCTGATAGCAGTCTCTTTTATCTTGTCCACGCTTGTTTTCTTTCTTCTTGTTTAAAAAAAAAAAATACCCTGAATGATGGACATCAGTTTTTTTATGTCGTTCCATCGCAACTTGACAACAAGCGCTGCCCCTCGCAGCGCAGGCGTCGCGTCCAGTTGGGCTTTCAGCCTTCTCCTCTTCCTATTCGGGTGTTATCTTTGGTTGTAAATGCGTGCGTCACCTGCTCGGACCGTCCAGTTCGTGACGCGGCCTTGAAAATAAATGTGATAAAGTGGTGATAAATACAGGAGAAAACCTTCCCGGTGAAAAGTGCTTGAAATTGCTACAGCGGTTGGTGGGGATTGGAGTCGACAGTCTGGGAGGACCTGGTCCCTCTGTGTGTCTGTGTCCGTGTGTGTGAGTGTGGGGGGGGGGCTGCTACTCGTACAGTGTGACAGTGCAGTAGCAGAGGGCGGAGATCCTGCGGTCCACACTGGCCTTGTCTGCAAGGAGGACAACAGGAAACAAGAGTCATTGGAAACGACTATAACAGGATAATTAAAATGGAATGAAATTGAAGTTTTCTTGTTATCTCAGTGGATAAAATGCGGAATGAAATCATTGGGAGGTCAACACACGCTTGGCCAGGTTAATGATTAGCACTTTCTCCAAGTTCTATGGAAAAAAAAAAAAAAACCCTCCGGTCTATTTTTAAACGATGGCTATAAAATCTCCTTAGTCACTCTTACACTTTAAACCCCACAGCTGTTTACACAGTGGTTTCGGCACAAAAAAAGGAAAAAAAAACCTTAACAACGCAAGAGCAAGAGGTCGTGTCTGTCTGTCCGCACTCACATTTGACCACGTTCTCAATGTCAGTGGGGTCCTGCAGTATCTTGGACAGGCCATCCAGCAGCATGGCAGCCTTGCTGTAGCGGTAGGCGATGTCTTCAGTCTGCTTGAACATCTCATCCAGAGCCGCAGACTGGACCTGAAACACACACGAGCCCAAAGCATTAGGTGAGACTGAGCTCATTCTCAGTGTGCTACTTATCAGTGGAGACCATTTCAACAAATAACACATTCTTTTAGTGAAAGAGTTGACTGGTGCTAGGCTAGCGCCAGTCAACCGTTTCTGCTAGCCTGCCAATGAAAACAAGCTGAGCCACTCCACAGGTCACCCGAGGAAAATAAACTGTAGCGGCAGACAAAGTAAAAGTCTGTGTTGATAGAAAAATGTAAGAAATTAAAGTACCCTTGCTTTGTGTTGGGTTTTGAGGGACTAGTTTCAGCAAAGTAGTTACTGTACAGCTTACTGTAGTTAGTAAGATTCAAGTTCTTTATTGTCATTAAAAAAAAATTGAAAAGTCTTCCAGCTTGAACGCAGGAAGAAAAAAAAAAGAAAAAATAGGAATATACTGTACATAAGCGTTTTTTTTGTTTTTAAATAACAATACAGCACAAATTGAAATGAAATAATTGGCAGTGTGACATTGCAGTGACGGCATTAAAATGGGGAGCTCCATCGCGTTTAACTGTGTTAAGACAGTCACCATTTCCACGGCGTGATTGTAGATGAGCTTCTCGGCCGTCACGCTGTTGATCTCGTCCACGAAGCGCTGCTTGTCGGCGAAGAAGTGGTTGAGCTTGTCGGTCAGCCGCCGACAGAGGGAGATGCAGCTCTTGTAACGCTCGTTCAAATTCTTCACCACTGTGCACAGACAGGGAGAGCAACAATTCATCAATACGACGTTCATCACGTTCAACTCAAAATAACACGAAGTCAGGGTTTTCTTTTTTTTTGTGCTTTGTTTCGCCTGCGGCTGTGATTAACTGCCCTGCCAGCGAGCCCGTTCTGCCATCTGCATTTTTCCGTTTTGGTCCACCGGTTCCCCGTTTAAATCAAGTAACGAGAGACGATGCCTGTAATGGTCTTACCCTGTTTGACGGCAGAAGAAGGATTGAGCTTGGCCGATTTAATCTGCGCCTTTGCCAGATGGAGAGAAGAGGCCAGCAGCTGTGCCGACTTCATGTAGAGCACCAGCTGCTCCACCTGCCTGTAGGGGGCAGCACAACCACGGTCAGTCAGAGGAATATACTGCCGCAGGACTAGCGGACAAACAATGTGATGAATCTAAATGGTTCCTCACCCCCACTCTTTGCTGAGCTGGCTGATCTGGTCCACCACCACACTCTCCTGGGCCGGGTAGAGAGAGGCGGCCGACACCCCGAGCTCCGTGCCGCCAGCTCGAACGGCCGCCATCTCCAGGACGCAATCGGTGAAGGAGAGCATCATACGCAGGTGCATCAGAGTGTCCGTGTGCTCGCGCTGCAGCGGGAAGATGGAAATCAAGGTGGGTTAAAAGACGCTTGTCCGCACGGCTTTTTGAAATGTTCCTCAAGGCGAGAAGAAGAATTATTTCTTGCCCCAGTAACTTGCATGTGCATGTGTGCACAAACTGTGTTTAGCAGGGATGCACTGATACTACTTTTTTTTTTACAGAACAAGTAGAGTTTGAGTACTTTGCATTTCAGTATTCACCGATACCAAGTACTTCATAACGGCATTATACATGATAGAATTACTTTGATTTTTTTTTTTTTTTCATTTTTTCCACAGATGTTCTATTGTCTGAACAATATTCATCAGCATGTTTTCCTTAAACATGGGAGTGACTGTAAAGTTTCACTGCAGTGCACAAATTTAACAAAATTGTTATATACATACACATACAACTGGTATCGGTGTTGCGGTATTAGCATGTATTTTACGAGTATGGGGAGAGTACTCGACCTCAGTAGTGGTACCGGTACTGGTGCATCCCTAATTTTTTTAGTAAAATTTGATATCCGATGTTGTTGTATCATTGCCTAGCTGTTTGCCCTTTTTCAATACTTAATACTTTTTAATGCTCTTGTCCACTGTGAAGCACTTTGCGCTCATTCATTGGATGCAAAGTGCACAAGACAGATGGGCAGCTCTTTTTCACCTCCATGAGTGTCTCCTCGGGGAGTTCCGGGGCCTCAAATGTGATGAATCCCTCCAGGCTGGGAGGGGACGTCCCATAGGGGACGTAGCGCAGGCTGCTGGGCGCTCCCTCATTCCCGGGAATGGCGTGGCCGCCAGCAAACCCTCCCGGAGGGGACGAGCCGATGGCCATGCCAGGAGGCGAGCCGACGTAGACCCGGCCGCTGGTGGAGCACAGTGAGCCGGCTGAACTGTTGGAGCCCACTGATGGGAGGAATAAACAGTGTTTCATGAATTCCGTACGCAAACGACCGTGAGATGAATAACACAGACGTGAAACAGCTATAATGGTCCCCAACCTGATGTCGTGCGCGGCCGCGTGCCCAGATGGCTGCACGTGGGGGGAGTGCAGCTGTTGGGCGGGGAGCCCACGGTGAAGAGGACCGTCCTAGGACTCGCTGAGCCGGGCTGCACCAGCCCGCTTGGACCTGCAGGGGCTTCAGGAGTAGGAAACAACCCTGTTTGTTACTATGACGTCCATGTTTTAGGTGAAAAAAAAATAAAAAAGACAAGAATCAAACTGTCTTTGCAGAGCAATGGACTGACTGACCTGTGTCCATGGGTCTCTCCGTGTTCAGGCTATCTGTGCTGCCTTGATAGGCCTGTCCGCCCAGAGTGATTCTGATTGGCTGCTCAGACAAGCGGCCCGTACTTACAGATCTGCAGGGAAATCAATGATGTCATGCGACAATGAGAAAGAGCAGAGCGATCGGAGAAACCTAATCTTACCCATGTTAAATTCTAGAGAACATGAAACCATGCTCTGAATCTTGTTAGTCGGTCCAAGCATTCACGTGATCAATGACTGATGAAAAAAAGTATTCCTTAAAGCATTTTAGATTTTTCCAGCATTGTGCACACCACATTTAAGTGGAAGAGATATGGCCTCAGATGTAGTTTGCACATTATTTGTATATTAATATGGAGGACCTGGAACAAACTGGAACCCATCATGAACAGCCAGGACCTCCCTCTCCACCAAACACTGGACAGACAGCGGTGCGTCTTCTCCGAGAGACTTAGACAGCTTCAGGAAATCCTTCCTGCCACGAGCCACTAGCCTCTATCTCTTCCCAGCTGTGTGACAAATAATATTCTGGAATTTTGTGGGAACTCAATGGCAAATATTGGACTACTGTTATTCAAAACATTGCTTATCCTTGCCTCTGCACAACTGACTGCCTTTTGCACATCTTGCTCTCTGCTCTGTTGCTCTATTCTAATTCACTTAAGACTCCTTCTAGTGATTGTTGTACAGTTTGTATTGTTTTTAGAGCTTCAGCAGCAAAGTTTCCCAATTTGGGATCAATAAAGGGACAATAACATCCATCCACCCAACTATCTGTACTGAGACACTGTGGCGGAGAGACCAACCTGCCAAACGTCCTGCTGCCTTCAGGGGCCGCCGGGCGTCCTGTGTGGTAGGGGCTGCAATGATGGGCGCAGATGTCCCGGGCGTCCACCAAAGTCTTGCTGGGCAAAGGGCTGTCGGCGAGCGCCATCAAGTTGCAAGACGCCTGCGTTTTGGGAATCTTGAACGGCGCCGAAATGGTCTTAATGAGAAAAACAAATGAAACTTTAACGACTGAAGTTCTGACTGAATATATTTCTGACACGTCGCCACCAGCAGTCGCACGTGGTCTTACCTTGGTCGGGGAGCCGATGATGGTGGGCAGGGGGGATTTCTGCAACCACTCGGACATGCGGGGGGAGGAGCCCAGCAGCTTGGTGGGGGAGGAGCCGAGGTTGGCCGGCCGAGGGAGCTGAGGGGAGTGGCAGCAGGACGAGGACGAGGAGGAGGGCTGGAGCGGGTCCGACAGCTGCTTGTGGAGCTTCTGCCTGGTCTGGTAGACCTCGGTGAGAGTCGGGGAGCTCTGGAGCCGAGCTCCCAGGAGCTGGGAAGACGGGACGGGCGAACCTGCCGGAGGAGTTTTACGCCGTTACTGCTTCGGCTCCGAGTGTAACGTAAAACAGCCCCCCCGAGACCTTGTGTCGTAAAAGCTGCTCATTGGTGCCCATTTCTTTTTAAGGGAGGCAATGCTTTTTCTCTATGGACAGCCCTTTGTTTCATCCTCCTTTTGAAAGACTGGTCGCCGTGACAACAAGCCCTTTGAGACAAACATATACTGAGTGACGCCTCAAGTTAAAATATAACAACACGGAGAGAGAGAGGATAAAGTCACTGTGCGTCAGACACTTTGTCAATAATAAAATGATGACTCACAGGGGAGAATAAAAACATCTCCCCTGCCTATCGTGCTAATCGTGTCTAGATGAGAGTAGCATCCATTCATGTCATTGTTCTACTGAGCTGCTTTCTCATGCAATACGTCAGTCACGTGTGTGTGTGTGTGTGTGTGAGTCTCTGTGTGAGTGTGAGTGTGTCAGTGCCAACCTCCTGAAGAGCTGCGACTGCGGGGCTCGTGGTTCTGCATGTGGCAGCAGCAGTGGCCCAGCTGCTCGGGGATGGTTCCCACTGCAAACGGCAAAAACAGTTACAAACACATTTTTCACAGGGAGGCGTCCGCCACAACGCTCGACGTGCACTGGAACACGTCCGGGCATGTCCTTCCTCACCGAGAGGAGACGGGGAGTAGGGCCGGGAGCTGCCAATGGAGAGGCGCCTTCCGACGGTGGGGGGGACGTCTGCGGAGCTGGGCGAACCTGAAGGCCCCTTGGGGAAGCCCATGGGGCTCGTGTTAGAGCGCCTCACTGTGCCAGACCTTCAGCAAAACAAACACAAGTGGGAAAACGTGTGAGACAGGAGAAGGCAAAATTAGCCCAATGTGGCAGGCAGGCTTTCCTGGCTGGCATTAGGGACGCAGAAAAATCTGTACAAAATCAATGAGATTCTTCCATGTCAAAACTCCTTGGCAGACCCTTCTTCTTTATTCTTTGCTCTTTCATATTTATCCTTCTTTCCAATTGCATTAGAAGTTTTTTACAATAATATTTTTTTGTACTTTGTTAAAAGAAAAAAATATTTGTGGCTGGCAGGAAAACAAACTTTTGACTGTACTTGAATGCCGGTACCGGTATGTGCGTCCCCCCCCCCCCCCGTCCTTTCTCTTTTTTATGGTACGAAGTTTACGGTTTGTGTTTTTAGTCGTGACTCATGGCTATCACACACCTTGTCTGTATCACTTTGAGAAATGTGTCAGTTTTGTTGTCCATGCTTTTATTGCTGCTTTTATGTCTGTTTAAAATGAATAAAAACAAACAGAAAAAAAGAGATAGAAGTTCCCACAGTGCAAACATTAATTTAGTCAGAGCCGCAAAGACCTTTGCCAGTAAGTTCTGAACCAACAGAGTGCTGAATCATGCGTTTGTAAACAGCAGGGCTCAAGTGTTCCAACAACATTCCAAAATGACTCCTTTTCCCCCCTTGCGTCTTTCCCTTTTCTTTAGTTCACACTTTAGTTTACAGGTCTTATTCAGTAAGATGAAGTGTTCAGGCTGTGACATTCCTGCCCGTCTCAGGTAAGTGCGACACCCTGGAATAGGTGTCTGTCTGCCATGAAGTCAGTGGGACACGGCAGCGCTAATCCTCTTATCTCGCTGATGAGACGGGACGTCTGTAGGGTCGGGTGGAAGCAGCTGGACGAAGGAGCACGGCCAAGCTGGGGGGAGCGTAGAGCTCCACCTGCCTCAGCTGCTCCCCAACTCTGACCAGGGCCAAACCCTTGGGACTGAAAACCAGCCACATACTTATAAACTGTGAATTGACAGAACCGCCAAACCGCCAGAGGAGAGGAACACTGACATGGTGGTGGTGGATGGTGGGGAAAAAAACTAAACAAAAACCCCTCCCCTCCAGCTCAAGGCTGGGAGGTTGTAAACTCACACTGGCACTTGGCTGACGCAAGTCCAGTGAAACTTTTTGTATCAGGCTGATGAAATCAGTTTCACCTTTTTCTAATTCACTCCCCGAAATAATAATGAGTGAGTCCTGAGTCACAAGTCGGCGTCAGCAAAACATTAAAACAAATAACAATGCGGGCTATAGCGACTGTACAGCGAGAGTTGAGGCGTTTCCAGTCCAGCAGGGGGAGCTCTTACCTGGGCGAGCAGTGCATGGCGGCGGCGGTGGTAGTCGGGCTGCTGCAGAGGTTCTGCTTGATGCGCTGGTAGTTTCGGATCTGAGTGGGGACGGGGATCGGCGTGGTCTCAGCCCGCGGGGAGACCATGGGGGTCGGCGCCGAGGCGGGCTGCGGCTGCCTGCAGAGCCACAGAGGGAAGACGGGGGCTTTCAGCCTGTCCGCATGAAGGTGCCAGTAATTCCATGTGTGCGGATTATCTTCGGGGATGTCAACGCCCATAACGACTCATATCAGCTCTCTCAAAGCTACTTTTTTTTTTTTAGATAATAAAAAAAAAAAGAAGAGTGAAATAAACTGCTGAATCCTTGTTGTGCTTCTTCTTTGTCTTTGTTTCTTTGGCTGCACTGGCAGGTGGGGGAAGAGAAGTTCAGCCTGGCTGACGAATCGTGTGGGCTGAGTCAGCGGGCAGGAAGTGGGCCGGGCTTCCATGTAAACACAGAGGCAGGCCCACCAATGGGACGCCGAGTCCTTGTGTAGGGGGCGGGGCGAGCCGATCGCACGTGTACGGCAGGCGGTGGGAGGAGGAGGGGGAGGCGCAGAGGCGCACGGCTCATTTGAATTCTTTTGTTCGTCCTGCGAGGGGACAAAATGTTCTGAAACGCTAAAGGGTCGCGACCCAGTCACCCACTGAGGGGGGGGGGGTTGTTACGCGCGGAGGGCTGCCAGAGAGCTTCTCCAGTCAGAAAACCAGTGTTATGTAACAACGTGCTGGGAGGATCTGAAATAGCAAGAAGGGAAGAGTGGGGGGAACACGTGAGGCCGAGAGCCGTTGGTACAGGGAACCAAGGCGAGCGTGCGAGCGTGCGAGCGTGCGTGTGTTGTTTTTGCTGGATTCCTGCAACGGCAAAGGATATCAAGCCGACCACGTGCGTCCATGACGGAAAGACATCTGATGCCGAAACCCATGACGGGAGCTAAAAAAGCTTTATTGATCCCGTCTGCGCTGCTAAACAAGGAGAGGAAAGGAGGGCGGCGCGGACCCCTGGATGGCGATGGAGAGAGGAAGTTTGTAGGTCAGCCAGCAGCTGCTTTTAAGAGAGAGCCCAAGTCTAAGAATCAGTCGGCTCTCTCCGCTGACCCGTTTTTTTTTTTTGTTTTTTTTAGCACACAGCCCAGGCAGTGTGGGTGGGGGTGGGGGTGGGGGGATGGGTCCCATCCACGGCTGCCATGTCATTCTTTCATCCCTGGTTTGTCTCTCCTCCTCCTCCTCCTCCTCCTCCATCATCCCAGTTTGCTCGCCTGAGCTTACAGGGGACGAACAAGGCCGCGAGTTAGGGTCTGATTCACTGGGAGGGGGGTTGGGAGGGGGGCTGTGATGGTGAGAAACGATTGGCTCTTCCAGGTACAAACTACTTTTGTAAACCGGCGGATGGCTACAGCAGCAAATAAACCGTTGGAAGAACGGCCTGAGATTAGTGAGAGTCGTGAGGCAGAACAGCGGAGGGAAGGAAACGGAGCGGCGCCGGTTTCGCTCGGGGGCTTCACACACGTGCAAACAAAAAAAGCGAGAGCGGGGTCTGGTTGCGGCGGGAACACGACGAGCCGTGACGAAAAAGCAGGATGGTAAACAGCTGCGAGGGTAAATAGCGTTCGGCTGTTGACGTTGGCCACCGACTTGGCTGAGTTTTTTTCCCGCAGTTGGAGAACTTTGTGGCCGCCCAAACCCTTCGGCCCATTAGCACGAGTTAGCTGTGCTGATAACTAAAATCACCACGTCAGCGCCGCTTCCCCAGCCAAAACTGATTCTCAACAAATCCACCGTTTGTTTCTGACTGGACTCAAAACTGCTGTAGTTACACCGTCGCACTCGCCATTTCAACGTGTTTTCGAAAAGTCTAAGAGTTTACGCATATCGATAGAAAACCAGGGAATCTATTTAAAGTTGAACTACAACATATTTTGAAAGTTCTTGGGTATAAACTACATATGGAAGGCAAAGAGAGAGAAAGAACTCAAACAAAGACGCAACTCGGAGGTATTGACACGTTTAACAGAGCAACGCACACCAGAGGTCACTGAGTGCAATGAACTCCACTAGAAGCTTCATGAAATAATCTGCTGGAATGCTCCAAGAACATCACTACAGCACGGAAATCAGTCAGGACGTGCTGAGCACATTATGGGATGGCTTTGACAGTTGTTGCCTTAAATGTCAATGCAATATGCTGCCATCATTACAGAGGCTCAATGCTTTAAACTTGGTAAAAAATATTTCTAAACAAATCTTTGTATTATATTCACACTTTAGTTGTGTGTGCTAAACCATAATTAAGCACAACAAGCACTTCTTGACTGACTTTCATGCACTCACAATGATGGCAGAGGATTCAAGATCATTATCTCATAAAACTGGTGACAACTGAGTCCAATGCAGACATGAGTCAGTGCCCCCCCCCCCCCCCCCCCCACTGTGTGTGTATATCAATGCTAAACACCTCTGATTTTCAAATAAATTCTCTAAGAGGATTTCAGACTAGTTTTCTTACTGGTGTACTGGCAGCCAGTACTCCACACTGGACACGGGTGTCAGCTGTGAGCAGCCTTATAATGTGAGCTAAGCAGATCTACGATCTCAGACACAGATTAGCAGAGGGCCCAACTGTGACAACAATGTCACCGCAGCGACACACGTGAGCATGTTTTGATCCTCTAATACGCAGCTGGGGGCCGCGGCGACAGCCTCTCACACTCGCTGAAGGTGAGTTTGGGCGAGCGTGCAAGTCTATTCTTACTCCCCCCCCCCGACCAGCCGCAGTGGTGTCAGGCGCCGTGTTTAGCGCAGCGCCACCTTGTTGTTTTGGTCACGGTCTGACTCATAACTCCATAATTGTGTGGATTTCTGGGGCAGGGGGGGAGCTGGCGGAAGAATTCACAGGCACAACAAAAAGGACGATGACTTTGTGTGAGATTTTGGCGAGAAGCCAGAGGGGAGGGGCCTGTTCTTGCCGGTCGTCACAGTTCCAGAAATAGTGAAAGTGGGAAAACAAAGGAGGGACAGGAAGACGTGACGGTGTGACTGAGCACGCTCGAAAAAGAACCTCGAGGCTGCGAGTGGAGCTGCAACAACAACAACAACAACAACACAACACCAGTATCTGCGATGTTTGAACAGCTGCTCACAGCTCCTATTTTCCCCCCGTGATCATTTCAAATTTGGCCAAAGAAAACAAACAAAAGATGTGCAATATCAGATTTTAGCTCAACCGCAACTCGTAACTGTAATGTAACTGGCTACTTATTATGTGAGCAGAAGAGGTACCCAGTGGCCAAGCTAATGTTTTCCACATGCCTGTCTCGTCATTACAAGCTTTAATTAACCATCAGGGTTTCTGTACAGAGACATCTAAAAGAAGATCACACAAGTTCACATTCTTATTTTGTTCCTTTAAGACCTATTTAAGACTGCAGTGAAGTTGGTGAAGGTCCTTACTAGCGGCGTTTAACTGGGTTCCTGATAATACAGGCTTACTGCCGATCACTATCTAAACATTATGGACTACTGTATTTGCATAATTTGTTAAATACTAATATTATTTATTACTTGTATGGAGGTGGCTCAATGTAGGATGCCATTTGTCTCATGTTTGAATATACAGTATCTTCATAAAAAAGGCAAAGTAAAATTGAAAGGTGAAGCGTGAAAAAGGAAGAGTAAAGGCCCTGGACTCACCCTCCACACATGAGGAACTCACTGGAGGCCCTGCGCCCTCCTCCCATTGGCTGGTCATCTGAGGAGGAAAGAGAGCAAAGATTGGCTATATCCAAATAGAGGGGGGGGGGGGGGACTCCAGCATCAATTAGGTTATTAGATGCCACTCAAATGACACCTTCAGCACTCAGTGGAGGGGTGGCAGGTGGATGTAAGTGCAGCAGGTGCAGAGCACCGGGGGCTCATTTTACCAGTATAGGGGTTAAGTGTGCGTGGCTACTGTTTGAGGGCCGCAGTCTACAATTACAGCTAGAGATGCTTCGCAGCTGTCTAATTGACTGGCTTTGGTGGATTCGGTGACAGGTGTGCCGCGTGTGCGTCGCCGGTTAATAAACGCGATCTTTTCATGTGCCGTCTTATTTTTGGCGTATCGTTCATTCGATCATTCATTCATCTGTTCACATCCATCAGCACACCCCGGACAAGTGGCCGGTTTATCGCAGGGGCCACGTGAAAAGAAGAACAACCACTCGCACTCCCTCCTAAGGCAACGTTAGAGATCCCGGGTCACCACACGTGCATGTTTTTGGACTGTGGGAGGAAGCTGGAGTGCCAGGAGAGAAGCCATACAGACACACTGACGGAACAAGTCGAAATGACCTTTATGTCACAGCAACAGTCGACAGCCATATTTGATTACACGGCTACATTTAGACGGCAGGACATCCAAAGTCTAAAAAAATATATATCCACCTATAGCTGTGCTTCATATGGCAAGTTGGCAACATCCATGGTTGAAAATAATGTTTCAAGACGGAGATACAGATTGGGATTGTGTATAAAACTAAATCTTAAGTGGAAAAGCTGTGACTTGCAATGTACAACGGATATAGGAAGTAAATTAACAAGGCTCCTCAGTGAGTTATCACGAGTTAGCGGTACACATCACATGCTCCTGTTTAGCAACCACAGTTGATTAGTAACACACTGGATGCAAAAGGAAAAAAATGGATGCTAAACTACTCGTGAATGTCTCCTCTTGTAACACATTGTTCATTTTCCCCACTTGTTTTACAATAATATACTGCACTAATCTCAGTCAAGTATTCACAACTGAGAAAAATCAACCTCTCACCTTTGTTGTTTGTTCCACTGTTGAGAAAGCAAACGCTAAAACACACACAATTTCTGAATATTGGTCCTTTGTGATGTCACAGAGGGCACTGACACCTCCCTGATACCTCCCCTAGTCAGGGGTCTGTTCTACCTGATGAATCCATCCCATGATGACATGTGTGGAAGTTCCTTAGCAGCAGTTTTAGCTGCAAGCTTAAAATCAAGACACCAGAAACCAATCACCTTTGATCTTGTGATAAGCTTTTACCATATTTTCTAGACTTGGTATTCAAGCATTTTTTTCAAAGCTGTGATGCAGCTGAGCCACTTGGAAGGAGGGTAAGGCACACACATACACGCACACACACACACGTGAGTAAAACAACACATCTTTTCAGTATAGGTTGGCACTCACAGCTGTCGGCGGAGATGTGAGGCACCAGGACAAAGTCGTCAGTGTCACAGGACGAGTTCTTACTGCTGGTGCTTCCTGCAGACTCCTTGGACAGCTGCAGGAAGTTGGGCGGACCCAGGGGTGGGGACGACAGACCGTCTTCCGCGAGTGTCTGCATGTCTGGGAGTGACTGCGAGGAAGGAAGACGAGAGCGGGAGAGGGCAGATTAGAATGCATTGTGTCTCCTGAATGCAATGCAATTAAAGGCTTCCAGGCAGGGCAGCGCTGACCATCTGACTAATGCAATCACGCCGCTACCGAGTACGCAGACATGCTGGGAAATGGACCTGCGCGGCATTCCCACTGCTGCTGGGGGATGAAGTGAACTGCTGTGCTTTGTTAAAGCCAATAGTAAATTACTAGTCGGCATAGTTATTACAGCAAATAAAACAAGGAAGGAAGAAGATGTCAGTGTTTGTGATTTTTTTTTTTTCCTTAAATTTCAGGCACCGTTTGTTCTTGGGAAGAGCAGGACAGCCACACACACGAAAAAAAAAAATCAAGTGTGCAATCCCCTCTAATAGTACATCTATTCAAAGGAAAGTCCAACTCACAGGGGGGGAACTGTAGCGTATGCATGGGGAGCTGCCACAGGAACTGTCCGCGGCTGCGTTGGAGGTGCTGGGAACCGGCACCGGACAGGCTGAGGGGAATAAATACAAGGATTAGTCGCGTTTTCAAGTCAGTCGGCTGACGGGAAAGCGTGGGAAAGGTTTCGGGAAAAAGTCACTTTTATTGGGAGGCCGACCTCGGCGCTTACATTTTTTAATGCTGGCCAAAGACTCCAGGAAGGGATGGCTGAAAAATGTGTCTGCGCATGGGAAGATCAGAGGACTCGATTAGAGAGCTGGAGGTTGAGGGCATTTTTTTTTTCTTTCAAATTTCAATTATCCAATCTTTACAGACGAGCAAGTAACAATAAAGTCAGGTTTTCTGTCAAAAACAGATATTGAAACAAGGTAATAATCAAGAGAAGTGATAATAGAACAATATTAACGCATCACAAAAATTCATAAAGTCAGAGATATATTAAGATTAGACATTCAGCAGCGTTTCGCAATACTGCAGGAATATTTATTGGAAGTTGAATTCAAGTAGAAATACCTTAAACACATCTTTAGTTTTTAGAAATGTGTGTTTGCGTATCAAGAATAAAGCAGTGAGAGCAAAGTAACCTGTTATAAATTCAACTGCCAAAGGTGGAGGACATTTAAAAGTCGCTTCATCACCACTCACCAAAATCCATCCTGTCTTTCTGGTTTCTCTGCAGCAGGCCAAGCAGAAGGTCGCCGAGCTGCGAGGACGTTTCCCGGGGGATGCTGGGTAAAAAGAGAGCAAGAGGAGGAGGAGGGGCATCAACGCCTGAGCGACGGTGAAACAAGTCACTCGGTTTTCACATTCTCGGGATTTGGCTGCTTACACGGGTTGCAGATTCTTGTTCTTCTCGTAGAACATCCTCAGGTCTTGAGGGCTGCTGGCCTGCAAAACATGAGCTCAGGCGTCGGACGGCACGTCTGGGAAGGCGTTCGACAGCAACGTGAGAAGTCTGTTGTGCGTGATACTAACCTGGAAGGGCGGCTTGCCGACCAGACACTGGTAGATGACCGTCCCTATGCTCCACAGGTCGGCCTTGGCGTCGTAATTCTGCGACATGATGACCTCTGGGGCCTGAGGGGAGCAAAGGGTGCGGGTGAGGATGGTGCCGAGGGTGTTATTTAACAGAGAACTGCTGACGGGGGAGGGGGTCACATTTTTTATGAGCACCGCAGCAAAACTAGACACGTATAGGGGGTAAAAAAAAACAAACAAAAACAGAACACATACTGACCATGTACATGGGTGACCCACATAGCGTGGCGGCCATCATGTTGCTCTGGAGGTACCGCGCAAAGCCGAAGTCAGCTGGGAAGAGAGGAGCAGGGGTCTCACCGGTCAGTCAGGACACAGACTATTATCACCCATATCACACACCGCTATTGTTAGACTCTGGTGGACGCCTGGGGATGTGGAGGGGCAAACACTGGCAACAATAGCACACGCTTGACAGAGCTGAGAAACTGAAGGGAAGCGCCCTGGTTTTTTTTCAGCCAAGGTGAAAATTTGACAAGTAGGAGGAAAAATATGAATTCAACAGAGAGACGGCGTGAATGTAAATATACTCAAAGAGCTAGAAGTCAAAATCTCAGAGCACATTCGGTGCAAGTAGAATTATGTAGCATTAAAATATAATTAGATTTTATAATGACAATTCTGAATTTTTAAAAATTTGACAGATTTTTTCCCCCCTCCCTCACCTATTTTGATGCGGATGCCGCTGATGTTGGACTTCTTGCGGCCGGCGTACGACAGCAGGATGTTCTGAGGCTTCAGGTCGCGGTGGATGATTCCTTTGCTGTTGAGGATGCGCATGGCCGCAGCAATCTGCTGGAGGAAGACTCTCAGCGTGTCCTCCCTCAGCGTCCCCTTGGCTGCAGGAGGAGACGAAAAGATTTGTGAAAATGACGGATGAGGACTCTGCAGACCGGGTACGCTTTGTCATCTGCACTGCGCCAAGAATCATTTTTACGTCTCTGTGCGCAGATTGTTTTAGTGCAGTCGCCAAAGGTGATCGCTCGCGCTGCACGTGCACTGCTCCATCCAGCTCGGAAGTGCGTGTTTCGGCAACATGACGTCCCTTTGCAACACGTCCAGAGCACGAGAGTTCAAGAATTTAGTTTTCTGATTTTGTCTTATTAGCAATAAACTGGAAAATCATTTCTATTTCTTTGCGCGCCTCTGATTCAGCCACATCTTTTGAAAGACACACGCGCAAAAAAAAATATTTAACGACATTAATTGGGATTGAGTAAAAACTACATGAGCCTGATCAACGGCCCAGCCGCTGACAGGCAGCCAAACTAATCCTCACGGGGAGGAAGGAGGCGTTAAGAAAAGGGAACAAAGGAGGTGCGTTGGATCGTTGGAGCGCAAAGATTCCCGATCGAGCGCGTTGATGGCGTCACTCTCAGGAGTCCCCTGTGGCGCTGCGCTCAGAGTCAGCTCATCTTTTTCCTGCCAGAGGTCTGAGGACCGACCTATTGATCCAGATGCAGAGGTAAAACCAGAACGCAGTGAAAAACATTCGACGGTTTACGGCCGCTTTTGTACCTACAGACCCGGTCACTTTGATTAAGGCTAATAAATCAGCGCCTAGCGCTAACGATCGCACAGTAAATGTCGCAAATCGAGGGAGTCAAGGCCCTAATTCCCCCTCCCCCCACACACACACACACACACACCTACCTCCCCTTGTGGTAGTTGTGAACAAGTCTAATCCGATGTGTGACTAAGAGGATTCTGCTCTCTGCCCCCCAATCCACCGGCTTGATGGAGCCGTTTGTGATTACAGCGTAGGCGCAGATCAAACTGCCCAGCTTATCGACATTAATCTAGAGGGAGTTTTTTTAGGGGGGGGGGGGGGGAATGCTCGCCCTCTGCCTCCTCGTCCCCCAACGGGCCGCGCCAAGCGGGGCGATCGATGAGACCGGCGACGCTGGATTTCGCCAGGCGGCTCTCAGCCTTTGAGGTGAGCGCGGGCCTACGCAATCAACGCCCGCCGTGGCGCCAGCGTGGCGAAAGTGCAGTGCAGCGTTGCAAAGCACGGGCGTGACACAACAAGACGAAGACGACCCGGTGACCGAGGAGTCTTGACGAAATGCGTCGGGAAGGTACGTTTTGTAAAAGGGCCGGAGATGAGGGAGCCGCTCCGGCGGTGCGTCCCGAATCGGTTTTTAATGATCACCCGAGCTTATCGGAGGTGCGCAACTGGCAAACTGCCACTCACCTGCCGCGGCTTAAGATTACACAAGCAGAATGGTTCTGCTTTATTAAAAGAGGCGGTAATGACGGTGAAAAGTTGAAGACGCTTTATGGATAAAGCTGCCACGCAGCCTTCAGGAAGATTGAAAACAAGCCGTTTTTAGGGAAACGTTGACAGATAGTGGTGTGCCAATACACATTATTGTCACAGGGTGTTTTAGTTGTTTCCACGCAGACAAAAAAAGTGGAAAAAAGTTTTTGGACACCCTTAACATTTTACTCTGTTTTTGTGTTTTATAAGGTTTGGCCTCATTAAAAGCACACAAAACAAATTATTGTGTTGTTTATTCTTACAAAGACCAAATAAACAAAGCTATTATATATAAAGTATTGTCGTTCATTCTTTAGCTCTTGTACTCTGGTGGAGCTGGAACTGAGAGGTGGCCAACCCGAAAGCAGGATAGGTATGTTTGCAGCAACGCAAGGGAGTGTCACTATCACGACGCCTTCCAGTAATTTGAACTTAATGGCCCTGAGAGTTATCTTCGCTAGAAAAAACAAACGCGAAACTCGACATTCTGGTTGCATCAGCTGTAACGTTAGAGCGTCGCGGTCACAGAGACACTTGGAGGAGCCTGTGAGGCCGCAGACTTTAACACTACACCCCGGAGGTAACAAGAACTTGCGGCTAGGGTGTTCAATTAAAACGGGTCTCCGACCAGGACGTTGCCCTTCAGTTTGGCTCCGGATCGATTCGGCTTCAGATCAAGAAATCTTCATCGTCACAAAGTCGACTTGTCGCTCTGCTGCGAGGAACAAACCCGCGACTGTGCAAATGCCTGCTCCCCGCGCTCCATGGAGAGCGGTGGCCTACGCACACTAGCGGCAGAACTAATGTCAAGTCACACAAAGAACCCCTCATGGAGAAACAGGCTCTTTGTGCACTCTGGGATAGTCCCGCGTATAAGAAAACATGCATGAGTAAATGATGCACATTAAGGCTGGGAAAAGAAAACCTAGCGCTGTGTGATGGATTTAAACATCTACCACATGAGTTGTTGTGCAAAAATAGACTTGTTTTGGCTTTATTCTATTGCAATAGTGTAAATCTGAATATGAAATGTAAAACATACCAATACGGTTTTAGTTGTTAATATAAAAAACACACAGAGTCTTTCAGCTAAAAGACTGATTTACCGATTTATTCTAAATTGTCTTCATATATTTTGGCTAGTGGATAACTTTCTGTTTCCTGTTCATTTCTTGCGTTTAGCATCGTCAGTGTGTAAAATAGTGGCAGTGAGTGAGTGTGAACCAGAAGGCGCACAAGTCCAGTTCACCGCCTTGTACATGAGGTCCACTATCAAAGATTTTTGCGATTTGCAAATGGCATTATATCAAACCACGGATCCAGTGTGAGAAAGATTTGTCTTCCAGCACCAATACATCAGAGGTACACATATCAGCAGTGCACACACACACGTGCGCACACAGTGTCATAACTCAGCTTTGCTTACCTTGTAGGTAATCAGCAAGATCACCTCCGTTGCAGTACTGTGTGAAAAGGACACAAACAACTGTCATGAAAACGCAGGTGGAAACAACATCAAGCACATGTTGATGAAAAGGCACTCGGCGAGCCGCATTTGGGACCTTTTCCGCTAGTAGCGGTAACGACGCCACTTTTTTGAGAAGCTGTGAAAAGGCCGCCGGACGCAACGCAACACTGAGAGGCGGCAAGAGGAAGCTGTATATCTGCTGCAGTTTGACTGTGTTGAAGGCAGTGAGCGACTGAAGTATGCAGCGTTTAAAAATGAAGCTTTGGTATCACTGCGCTATGTATATAAATGTATTACAGAAACATACAGTGGTGGGGGGGGGGGGGGGGGGGGGGGAGTTTCTCGTGCATTTGTGATGTACTGCATTGCATCCGGAAGTTTTGTTTTTTTTTCAAGCATTCCTGTTTTCTGTTCTTCTTCCTCTTTTGATAAAAATTGTCGCTATTTTAATGCACTCACTCTTTTCTTTTCACTCTATTGATAATTCAGAGTGTTTTGCTTGTTCAACTACATATTTTTTGGAAGAGTTAAAAGTAGTAGAAGTACTTATCAACCAATGCAGAGAAAAACAGATATTACAAGGAATTCTGTCAACTTGGACCGAAAAGAACAGGGTGGAGGTGCAGCGGTGGAGGGTGGGAGGGGGGGGACTTTTCAGAACGCCATTCCTAGAAAACTTGGGCATGTGTTTTTTAGGAGTAACTTGAGGCTCGAGGAGGAGTCACGGTTTCTATTCGACGCTGCAGCCAGCTGAGCGGTTGCGAAATTTAGGGGGGGGAGTTGGACGCGGTGCCAAGAGTCAGGTTGTCAGCAAGCTGAGGCAGGGAGCAAAACACAGAGGGGGGAAAAAAAGAACAAAAATAGACGGGGAAGAAGAGGGGAAAGTACAAAACGTTGGGTGTGAGTGTTGGCTCCATGACGAGTGTGGAACATTACTTGGTGCAACAGCTGCACTCATTTCTAGAATCATCCGCGGTGACCAACAAACTAACAAACAAACAAACAAACATATTCCGGCACACGTGTCAGCGTGTGTGAAGGACACACAAGTTGCGAGTCAAGAAATATCCCAGCAGCTCACGTGCCCAAAACTTACCTCCATGACGAGGAAAACAGAGTTTGGCGTTTCCTAGAAGAGAAAAAAAGAAAACAGCATCAGTTACAGCCGCTACTGCAGCTACAGCGCAGCTGCCAGTGGTCGTGAGTAAACAGCAACTGGGGAAATATTCACAACAACAAACGGCTCCAGCGCTAGCTAGCTATTTATGAGAACCGAGACGAGTCCAAACACATGTTTCATGATGTGAAAATACACCATCAACCCTGTAGACTACTGCATTAGTAACAGATGTATAGAATATTGAAGAGCATCGTCTTACACACTGGTGCATATACTATTTAATCATGAAATGGTGAAATACTGGCCTCAATAAAGGTTTACAGTTGCGTTCGCTGGGATTAAGCCGTGTTCACACTTATTTCTGTGTTTATTGGATTATGTGATTATGCTGGAGGAAAAGCCTCAAAGCGGCAAAAAAAACAAACAAAACCACATAAAATGAACAGGTCACCATTTTGCTCCCGTTTGTTCTAGTTGGATTCACTCTATGGTAATTACTGTATAGCTTATTTTGTTTTGGGTTGTTTTTTTAGTGCTCCAACAGTGTAGTTTCCCAATTTGAGATCAATAAAGTACATCCATCCATCCATCCATCCATCCATCCATCCATCCATCCATCCAACTCCAAACAACACTTTTGGAAGGTTCGTAATGCAAGTAACCAGCCCTACACTAAATAATACTAAAATAATAAATAACGCCTGCTGCTTCTTATAAGAGACAATCAATTATAGATAGAATCAATTTGGGAATCATCTGTTCATAGTTTGCGCTTCTTTGCTATTTCATCTGTGCACATTGGACAAAGGCAAAAAAACCCTGTCATCCTCCAACTTCCCTGGCACCAATGAGAAAGCTGTATTTAGCACAGTTTCCAAACGATCCTATACATGAGCGGACGCCAGGTAAGGTGACTCGCCGGCCCCCGAACCGTGAGCCACAGCTGTGTGCCACCGCGTGCGAAGAGTGACCCGGCGTGTGACCCCGGGCTAATGGGCTTGGTTGCCAGGTTGGTAAGAAGCTCTGCCTTTTCCAATCCCATCGAGTTGGAGCAGGTGGCGGTGCTGGTGCTGGTTCAGGGAGGGGGCAGTTTCCACTACAACTGTACATGTTTGCATGTGTGCATGTGTGTGTGTGTGTGTGTGTGTGTGTGTGTGTGTGTGTGTGTTGAGGGGGGTAGAGAGGGATTACATAATGAGAGGATGCTTTGTTCAGAACAGACTGTGGGGAGGAGGGAGCTTTGAGTGGGAGGGGGGATTGCAGGGGTCAAAGGTCTCCAATGGCTAATGAATAAGTCGGTGTTCATCTCAACACACACACACACACACACACACACACACACACACACACACACACACACACACACACACACACACACACACACACACACACACGTCTGTGATATATGACACACGTTGCACAATCACCAAAACTAGAGCGACCAGTGCTGTGCTGGGTGGGGAGAACAGAGGGGGCGTAAACACCAACCAGCGTCAACAAACAAGCAGAGCGCTTCTGAGAAAAAGTGCTCAAGAGAAACTTTGTGTGTGTGTGTGTGTGTGTGTGTGTGTGTGTGTGTGTGTGTGTGTGTGTGTGTGTGTGTGTTGTCAGCTTGGTCCCGTTGCTTTACTTGCAGAGCAGCGAGATGAATTTCAAGAGGCAGGTGGTGACGGCTCAGCTACAAGGGCTGCTTTTGTTCCATGGACCCTCACCACCACCACCACCCCCCCCCCAACCCACCCCCAAAAAAATAAAATAAAATAAAAACAGGACCAGCAGGCCTGACGGTTGTGAAAGTGACACTGGAAACTATTTACAAGGAGGTTTTTTGTCTGGTTTTGTATTTCAGCGCAGCTACTGGACCCTCGTGCATTCGGTTTGAATTTGTTGAAAATGCGCAGACTTTGGAAACCGGGCTTGGCTGGGATCCGTAATCATAAGAGTAAAGAAAGAAAAAAAAAATGCAATAACATAATTTGACTCTCTGCCAATCACAATCCTTATCATGCTTTTTATGAGCTTTTTTTTTTTTTTTTTCTTGCTCAGCGCCGGATCTGCAGGCTGGACAAACAGATGACAGGGCTTTATTATCATCAGTTATTAAAAAAAAAAAAAAGAAAGAAAGAAAAGAAAAGAAACAGCCAGTACCAAAACATTGGCATTAATCGCAACATAAACAAAACAACTTGGTTCAGCTCTGCCGTTCTTGCATCACACGGTGACTCCGGCACCACATGGTTATGTAATAATACACGGGAGGAGGTTGGGGGGCGGTTGCCGTGGACGGGTGGGAGTTAAACATTCTCCCCCCACGTCAAGTGTAATCCAGGGTATTCCGAGTAAACCGGCGACATCTCGCAGTCAATGTGACATAACTGCGTGAAGCCCACGCCTGCCAAGTCACATGACGCCACCAGCGGCAGGAAAACGTTCATTATGAGCCGCCCGAGGACACCGAGGTCAGCGCTCACTGTTGGATAATGACGTGTTTTCGCTGGGGCTTTTCCCCCCCCCCCCTCCAATTTAGCTGGATGATTGTTTGTTAGTTTCGCAAGACGTTAAATGCTTAGCTAAAGTGTGGGTTAAACGCTACGACGCTTGGTCGCGCAATTGAACGCAACGCCGCCAGGCTAAAAGTGGGATTTCAGCCGCGTTAAAAAACAACAACAACGACAAAAAAAAAACAACAGTGTTTTGAGTTTCAGAGCGCGCAGATGAGGGTCACGTGAGTGGAGCACACCGCGTGCTTCGGCGAGCAGTCGCGAGCAACCCCTCTCCCCACCCACCCGAAGTTGCCGTTCCAGTTGGCCGAATGTCTAGAAAGCAGTACGTAAGCGCATTGCCGCCAGACGGGGGGGGGGGGGGGTAGTACTCGGTTATCACGTTTTTACGTGATCATTTTCACGTTACAACGCGAAACTATAATTTTCACGGAACAACTATCATGTTATTTCGTGAAAGTTTCGCCTTTTTACGTGAACATTATCACGAAATTTCATGACAACTGTCAAGCTTTTGACGCAGTGTCCCCTCGTAATGGTGAATAAGCAAGTGTCTCATTTAATATCATTAAATGGCATATTTATTACAGGCGCATATGAGAATGTGCCTTCCAGACGCTCTGTTTACATCTCTCCCAACCGGGGGAGGAATTCACTGCAGTCAAGCCAACCAACAATTCTATAAAAGCGGTCGAGCCAACAGACACTCGATTTCCACTTGTACACCAGGTATTACGGTAATCACTGAGCACGATGCCTAAAAGAGACAGAATAGTATCGTCGTGTGGACATTAAATGAGAGAATACTTTTATGAGAATAGCGCTCATAACCTTAGCCAGCCCAACAAAGCTAATGCTAACCACAACCACAAAAAAGTAAACTAAGTTGTAGTTGGGTAATCAAGATGTTTGTTTGCAATCAGAGACATGGACATAGAGAGAGAGCGGGAGCGAGAGGTTCCCCTCCCCAGTGGAACATAATGTTCTTTAGACTCGCTGGCAAACTAAACATTCTATAACTGAGCCACCATCCCCCCACCTCCTGAATGTAACGGGGGCATCTGGTTCATCCTGTTTGCAGTGGCCGGGTCAAACTTCTTTAGGGAAGCTGCGTCACCCAACAGCATGACCAGCATTTAAGGAAAGTGTTTAAGCTAATGGATGCGCTGCTAACTTCGACTTGCTTCTATCCATTGTTCTTTAGCACATTTTGGGACGTTTAATATTGTGTCGACAAATACATCAGAAGAATTAAAAAGTTCCAAAAAGTTCCAAAAAGAATCAAACTTTCCATTTTGTGCATCAAGAAAATCTAGACAGAAAAGCTGAAAAAGTGGATTTAATGAGCTGGGGTGATTAGATCACACTGAAAGGCATGTTCACACCCAATAAAATGTACAAATTCAAATTACTGTTATTTCCCAGGTGTTGCGTGTATTAATGACTTCAGAAATTAAAAAACCTGCAGGCTGCTGGGTTTTTTTTATTTTTTTTTTTACTAATTGCCAACCGACACAGCCTTCCATTGCACAACTCACATATAAGAACATAACAACTTCCTGATGTTATGCAGCATTTTGGCACAACATGAAACGCACACAGCACACGACACATTCTGTGCCCTGTCTTGTTATGTCACCCTTGTTTTTACAAAGGACGTCTTTTATTACCACCTGCCTGCTCCTAAAGCGGCACAATGTTCCGATCACTCCGTGTCATGGACGACCCAGGCCGGCAGAGTCACATTCCAGCTTTTACGTTGGCTTTGTTCAAAGAGGCCGCAGACATAAACTGTTGCCTCTTACTGGCAGCAGATCTCTGAAAGACTCCTATCGGAGGTGTGGGTTTATGGGTCGGCACTATTGGACAGTAAAGTGGGTCACCCATTTAGTCTTGGTGAAAGCATAAACATCTTGAAAAGCTCAGACAATCAGCAAATATCGGCTGAGCAGCAAAGGTCACTTACAGGGTTGAACAACTTGTGACTAAAACTTTTCAACACAAATATTGACAGCTTAAAGCAACAACTTGAATTCAGCAAGTTCATAGACCACAGAGTGGAAAAAAGGGGGAAAAAACACCAGAGTCACAGGTCGGGCCTCTTGCCGTATCAAATGATTTCTAGCAGTTAGATGCGTCTAGACAGCTGTATTTCAACTGGGGTCACATTTCCTGTTCTGCCAAGTTAAACCGCGTCACGGCCCTGCACGTGCTTAGAACAACATGAGGCAACACGCGGCCGACGGCGGTGGGAGGAAGCCGACCGAAAACCAGACGGTGGTGTGGGAAACACAGGGAAATAAGACAAAAAGTAAAGCACGCAAAGGACAGAAACAAAACGGAAAAGGAAAAGAGGAGCAGCCGTCTATTGTGCCTGGTTGCAAGACGGTAGGAAAAAAACAACAACAAGAGGGTTGAATATTCGCAGACATTACATACACTTGGCGCACTACAGCAGACAGCTTAGCCGGGACCCACCCAGTGGATGTTCCTGGCAGCAAAAGCCAAGCTGACCACCGAGTGCAGCTCGAAAAAAGAAAAAAAAAAAACGCACAAACTGACTGAAACCACATAATTGACACGCTGAGCCTCGAGGAAGTGAGGAAGCATAAAAACAAACGGTGGAGTCTGTGACGTCGCTCTTGTCTGGTTCAGGAACTCACTACCAGCATCAGTCACGCTGCCCCTAGTGGCCTGTTCCTTCACCAGCCAAAGATGCTAAAATAAAAAACCTGCAGCAACGCAAGTCTCAAACTCCTCACTGGGATCCTCAGTCACTTTACTCTAGATCAGATGATTACATAAGCAGAGGGGAGGGAGAGGGGCGAGGGGGTGGGGGGGGCTGTGGGTGGAGGAGTGAGAAGGCAGGTGGAATGCCAGAGGCTTCCACCGACACAGGAAGTGGCTTCTCCGCGTGGGAAGAGTTGCTTCATCATCCAAACAGCCTCTGCTTTCGGCAAGCACCTTTGCAGCCCTTTGTGGATGTCGTGACACAAAGTGTTCAATGAGTCAGTTTCATTAAAATAAGGACAAGAAATTTGCGAAAGCCGCTCTTCGGTCCAACTGGAGGAGGCCATCGTACCAGGCATACGTTCCGGGGGTCTATTAGCTGATGAGGCTCCGCCAAGGAAGGCTAATTGAATTTAACCCCTGTGTTTATTCAGCGTGTAAATACAGATCACCCACTGTGTGGTGCGCTCACAATGTGTCCTTTCAGACTTGAACACAAAGCACTTCTCGCACCCTCGAATCATACTTTGCATCCTTTCCATCGGCCATCACCTTACGAGTGTTTTGTTTGGGTGAGTCCTTGTACAATCTATTCTCGGCCACGCAGGAAATTGCTGCTTTTTCGCAGAGTCACAGGCTGCAGTTGTTACAAGGGCAGCTTTTTTTTTTTTTTTTTTTTTGTTTATAGGGGCCTGCTCTCAATACCAGGCACCGAGATGAGTGAACAGTTATTACAGGAAAGTCCCCTAGATTAAGCAATTCAATTCAGTATGTTGCTCATTAACAGCTGAACACACATAAACGGTGCTCATTTCCTGAAAGCACTGCCAATTGGAAAAAAAAATAAAATAACAATGCTTGATTTAATGTGGCTGAGCGAATGCAAAAAAAAGACCAATACATTTGACCATGGAAATGCAATTTCTTTCAATTTAAATAGAAGACGTCGACTTCTGGAAGCTCCCATTGTTGCAATCAGCCGCAGTAATTTTAGGATAAAAATAGAGTTAATTCAAGTTATCTGTATAGTAATCAGCTTGCTGTAATAATCATATGCTGCTGATAAGCCAGCCCAATTTGACAAGTGAGGTCGAAACTATAACACTCGACTGAGCCCGGTGCCAGACCTCATGTGACCCTGGCTGACACAATATAGCTGGAGCTGACGTTAAATTAAAGAAGAAATAATTAACTTTGGGTTGAATGTTTTCAATCTGACTGTTAAATATCAGATTTGAAAGCTAAAGTGAGTTTGGACTTACTTGGACATCATAAAGCGCCACAATGTTTTCATGCTGCAGCTCCTGATGAAAAACAGAGAGAAGAAAAAAAAAGAAAATGCATCAGCAGGGGAAAAACGCACGGCTTTCGCCAAATCACCGTCAAATACAGACTATTCTGATAATGTCTTGCTTGGTCTGTGAGGCATGAGCGGAGCTCACCTTGAGGATTTTGATCTCCTTGCCAAGAAGGATCTGAGACTTGGACAGGTTCTTCTTGTTGATGCTCTTGATGGCCACCTCCCAGTCTGTCTTCTGCACAGCAGGAGGACACGGACCAGAGGTTGAAAACAGATCAGCAAAACGTTCACAACTTCAGTCTGTTGACTGGCAAATCTAAAATGTCACTTTTGAGAAAGAAAAAAAAAACACACGGAGAACATTTGTTCTGGCAAATAAAGGACGACACATTTCCACCGCCATATTCACCCACTGCGACCTGCAGGACAGCGCAGAGCTGCATTAAGAAATTTGGGTCACATCTTCCCTCAAGGTTCTAGTCAGATAGAGGCGGTGACTCATGTGGCGTGCAGATCATGTTGTGTGTACACTACACACCAGGAGACAGCTGACTAGTTTAATAGCTGCTGGTACTTTAATGCTGAATCTACTCTCCTGTGTCTGACTGGCGACAGTTTAGACAAGAGAGAGCATCTCTGCTGCGCAAAAAATAAAACAATTGTGTGAAATGAAGTTCACAATAAAATGCTTGTGTGCACATCATTTGTTTTCAGTCACCTCAAGAACCCGTACTCTGGTAATGTAGTTCGACGCCCCATGTTATTCCTTCCACAAGAGGTCTTTTTTCAGCCAAAGTATTTTTACACACATATTGCGAATAGTTTCCCCTAAAGGATGGATTTAGGAATAGGAACGTTGCATTTAAAGACTCCCAGACCATAGACGCAAAACAAAGCGCACGAGCGGTAAAGCACACAGCAGTATCAACTGGCCGACATGCATCATCATTATGCACAGCGGGCCGGCCAGAGGACCCGGGTCAGTTTGCGGGACTATCTGCCACTTATTCCGGCCTTTTGCACACTGAATGATCTGCTGAATGACAAGGCGCTCGGGTGACAGTTCTAATGGGACTCACTCGGCCTACTTGCACCAAAAGAAAGCGCGAGAGAGAGAGCGAGATGAAGGGCACTGCCCCCCCCGGCCTAAGATAATGTTTCCAGATGAGCTCCTGAAGCTGGTATTGAAAAAGACTTCTTCTGAGGATCACATGCGTCAGTGTGCGAAATAGCCGTCAATATCTGGGATTTTTCACTCGGTACTATTCTACATTTCCTTCACATGCAGGAGGCCTATAATAACCAAAGTCACAGCACCTGTTCTCCATTCTTCTGCCAGCGGAAATGTTTTTGCTTCCCTTTTTTGAAAAAAAATAAAAAAATATGAGACCCCATTTAATATTGCTTTGAGGCTGTCAGGGGCCACCATGGGTTGATCAGGGGGGGATCCAACCGGCCCGGACTTCCCTGTATTTTACACACTCAAGTGCATTCAGGCACTTTCGCAACATGTGCTGCACATGCAAACACTTGGGGGTGCGACACGCACATAAAAAACCCCAGGAGGGGTAAATCATAAAATAAAAATAAAATTCCAGTGACAAAATGACATTAAGCTGGAAAAGCGACAGTGTGCAGTGGGTCCGCTTCAGTCTGCGAATACATTGCCAACTGAGCTGCATCCATCCACACCTCCCCGGCCTGTCCAGCCCGGCCAGCCAAGTGTGAGTGAGCTGACGACACAATTCCCTGAGGGACGAAAAAAAAAAAAGGGAGCCAGCCCAGCCTGTCATGTACAGCTGGGGGCGGAGCTCGGGGCGGAGCAGGAGGTCTGGGCACGCTGGACGGTAAAACCGGACGAGCTAAAGCAGGGGTGGGCAAACTTTGTGACTGGTGGAGCCACAATGGGTGCTAAAATTTGACAGACAGGCCAGGGCAGCAGATAGACGGAGTGTTTCGGTGACCCACCTAAATATATCATGGGATGTGTAGAAAGCATGTGCTTTAATGTCCAACAATATCTGTGTGTTTTGAAGCTCCATGGTGTTGAGAGCTCTTTATTGAAATGGCTTTTAAGACACTGAAATAATAGATGAATACAGCTATTCTATGACTTACTATTAGGATTATTGCTTAAAGTTCAGCGGGCCGGGCCGGGCCGGGTTACAAAGCTCAACGGGCCGCATAGCTAAGCTAGTGGTTCAATGGGACAGGGGCAGGATGGGTCTTGCAGGCCAGTGAGTCCAGAGCCGCCGCTTCTCCTCAAGCTCAGGGTCACGCCGCAAAGGCACCGGGGGGGGTGAGGTTGCATTTTCCAAAATGCGTCGTGTGATGTCACGCCCGAATCACAGCCGATTATAGACGCACGCGTGACTGGCAGGAGGATTAGCGTCACTCGTCCTCGGGTGTTATGATCGGCCGGCAGAGGAGAGACGAGGGCAGCAGGACAGCGCGAGACAACCGAGAGGAGGGGGAGGGCATCATTTAATATCCTCGGAGGTTATTTTTAGTCTTTGCAACGCTTCAGCCCGGCGTGAAACCACAGTGAAAAGCACACGCAACACAACTCTTTAAAGCAACAAACTAACAGTGGATGTCATTTCATACAGGGCAATACATTGGATTCCACCTTGCAGCACTACATGTGGGAAGGCGCAAAGAAATTGCTAACAGTTTGCCTTGTTATTTCAAAAACACACCCTTTCATCCTGCGTAATAATCTCCAACTTCAAGGTGAGTCATATTTTAAATAACAGGACAAGCTAGGAGGGGAAGGCGGTTCATTACGTTGTGTTCTTTCTTTTCCAAGCAGGCACACGTTTCAGAATTGTAAATTAAAGGTCAAAATGATGACAGCAAAGCAGAGAATTGTGTGTGTGTGTGTGTGTGTGGGGGGGGGGGGGGGGTGAGAAGAGCGTGTTTAATCACAGTTCATATTCTAGGGAGTCGGAGATAAAAAGTGAATTCCTAAAGTTGTTTGTCTGTGAAACTTCAGTTGGTAAAAGTTATCAGCAAAGGTAATTATTAATGTAGCGGGTTTCAAAACCACGGCACCGTAGCCTTTTCATATTGCGTAAAGAGAAACTCAACTTTTCGCCAAGTTGAAGGAATACTAAACCAATAGTACTAGCTTTTAATTACTGTTGTTCACTTGGAAAACATTTCAGACATGTGCAAAAGAAACACAGAGTGATTCAGCTGAGGGTGGCTGACCACCAGGACGCAAAGTAGCATGTTTTGTCTACTAGAATTTAAAAAAAAAAAATCAAAACAGGCTTTCTTGGTGCTCTCGTCTCATGTTATTATGGTATGACGGCACATCTCTGTTGCAAACCGGTGGCTCTGAATTGCTCCAACCTCACAAGGCCTCTGTGGTGGAAATAATCCACTTATAGAAACTATAAAAAGTCCAAATATAAAGAAGATGACAGGGTCTAAGGGGGGGGGGGGAGATCACATGAGCCGTTTCTTTTCAACGCTTATTGAGTGGCCCCTGACTGGTGGTGGTGGTGGTGGTCAGAGGATGTAGCAGACGACCTGGTGGCTGCGCGGCTCGGGATTTTGAGGACACTCGCAATTTCCTCAGGCTTCCATTGAGGAATCTGCGGATCGTGGCCATCTGTTTCACACCGACACTAATGGGAGCGTTAACATGATGTCATCTCCTCCTGCGCCATGCTCGTACACACAGCGAAGCAGCCTCCCCAGCGGGTCTCCTGTGGTGACACTCCAACCACACCCCGGCTCAGCGGCAGGGATGGAAGGGCTCTCGGGCTTCCGGTGCGTCCGTAGCCGCGCCAATCACCCAAACGGCTCGCACGGCACTTACGTAAGGGAGGCCTCGCATCCTTAAAAAGGCAAAGGGAAAAACACTGCACCCCCCCCCCCCGTCCTCCTCTCCCTCCCTCCCTCCCGTACGTCAGCCAGTCATTCACTGGCGCCTGACTCATCGCTTTCATGAATGAACCAGACGATAAATATATTTCTGCAGCTGTGCAGCTCATGGAATGACGGTCATTTAAAAAATAAAAAAAAATAAAAAAATCACCTGTTAGAGCATGCATCATAAAAAACAAACAAACAGTGTGCATCATAAAAAACAAACAGGGTGCAGGAATGTGGTAGCAGCCCACACACTGCTGCAGATCTGCATTATTCACAGTCAGTGACTGACCCAGATTTTCACACGGAGCTGCCTGCTGCTTGTGGTCACCCTTAAAAAAAATAAAAAATAAAAAATAAAAATTCTAATTCTGCAGCAGTAGAAGAGAGCGTATGTATTTACCTTCCTGTGTCGTCCCTTGAAGACCACGGCGAACGCACCGTGTCCCACCAGGTCCTTCCTGCTGTACTCGAAGTCTCCCACCGTCTCCATCGCGAATGGTTCTGCTGCTGCTGATGCTGACGATGATGATGATGATGATGATGATGCTCACAAACGATGCTCGGTGGCCTCAAATGTCCCGTTCGTCCGCCCGTCCTCCTTCCTCAGGCGGACACAGT
This sequence comes from Nelusetta ayraudi, assembly GCF_046127955.1. Classification (NCBI taxonomy): domain Eukaryota; kingdom Metazoa; phylum Chordata; class Actinopteri; order Tetraodontiformes; family Monacanthidae; genus Nelusetta; species Nelusetta ayraudi. The sequence continues at coordinate 5,697,514 of NW_027466098.1, read as the reverse complement.
CCCACAGTTCCAAAACCCAAACCCACTCAGTCCTGGTGGGGCCGCGGCTCTACTGGACGACTTTCCATACGTGCTGCGGCGCATGAATCTGGGCTCGCCATCGGGGACAAGGTGCACTCGCGTGCCCTCTAACTAGGCTAGACAGACGGATCTTAATAACATGAACGAAAGGAGGAGGAGGAGGGTATAAAAAAAGAAAACACACAATCCCGAGCTAGACTGTATCACTGGCAGCTGTCAAGTCTCTTGACCCAGTTGGATAGCCACGATAGACCTTGCTCTGCATCCCCCAAACTGTGTAAGTGGCCTGTCACCTCGCCCCTTTTTCTGTGGGACAGTCTACATGATGACGACCGCGCAGGGCACACGCGTGCAAAAAAAGGGGGGGCTGCAAAACAGCTGCAAGACGGCGAGCTATCTGCTAGCCTGACAGTGACATAACCCTGTGGCTACACCTAGCGTCATCGCTGCTGCTGCTGCTGCTGCGCCTGCCTGCTGGGTCGCTGCAAACATGAGCTACTGCATTCGGTGGGAAATGATGTTGAGGCGGTTTTGGCACTGACACTGTAAAGAGGCTCGACTCGGTTCTATATAAAACAAAGACACTTATGATGGTAGTCTGTGAAGCTAGCGAGCATCAGCGACAACGGTCCGTGCGCCAGCGTTAGCATAAAAAAAAATAATCAAAAAACTGATGGGTGCAACGGAAAATGGCAATACTGTTGGTTTCTCTGAGGGTGTGGGTCCTTGTGTCCTCCTCGACGAGACGTCCGAGAGACTCGAGCCGTCTCTGTCCTCTTGAATCTCTCCCTGTCCCACGGGCGGACATTTATTTCATCCCGTGAAACATTAAAGCGCACTTTGTTGTTCCTTCCGTCGTCGGCGGCTCACAACGGGACAGCTAACGTTAGCATCCGGAGCGACTTGTCCACGTCAATAATCGTACTTCCACGCCGAACTAGAATAAGCTCAGGAGCTAGTATCAAATACACGATTTTAAAATGACTGTACAGCCCTGTCACTTCAGTGGACTGCGACAGTCCGTCAGTCTGCGCTGCGACTTGAACAATAATGGAATCGAGGGCCACAGTCCGCATTTATACGCGATCCTTCCGCGCATGCGGCACTTAACCGTTTTCTTCCGCTGTGAGGGTTAGTTCGACTGCTTGAAGCTTTGCGAATGCTTTTACAAGCTTAATTTTTTTTTCATTTTGGGAATAATAATACTAAAGTGTATTTCATAAAACACCAATAATTCTTCTCAGCAACCGTGGTTGTCAAATTTGCTAAGTGCGTCGAGAATAATGTCTTTATCTTCTTAGCTTAAGAACGATTGGCAGGTCAAGGTTCCAGAAATTAAGCATATATGAACGTTTTTAGATGGTTTATTTGGTTACATAATACATGAAGGTATTAAAATACCGACATTGTGTTATATGTTTTAGACATTTACTACTGCATTAAGAAATTGTTTTTGTGTTTGTTTTTTTGTTTTGTGTTTTTAGCGAGGATTAAATGGGAAATGGGGGCCACGCCACACTCCAGTATTATTGCCTAATAATACAATGATCTGAAGCTGGGTCATGCAACAAATATTATCTGAAAAATAGACAGAAAATTGACATATCATATGTCAATTCAGACTGTGGTGCCGTGATGACAAGGTAAAATCTTTGGTCACGCCGGGGAGCATTGACTCTTTTGATAGGAGGGGGCAAACATACTTTAAAAATAAATAAATAAAATAAAATAAATCCCCCCCAAAAAAATGTGTGAGGGAAAAGTGGAGCGGCGGTTACATTTGCCTTCTTGTGCCCCGTAGCATTGTGGTAAGTTCTGACGCCCCCTGGTGCTCACATGCATGATTTGTAATAGTTTTCAAGCGCCATCAAACTTGAATCTAAAGTAGTCGAGTTTTCACACACACACACACACACACACACACACACACACATTCTATCAGTAAGAGAGTGATCTAGTTAATGACACATACATTTGTCTGTTATGTTTGCACCCTTGATTGTAATCATTTGCATCTACAGCTAGAGCGTCTTTACTTTCCCTCTGGCGCTGATTTTGATAGAGAGGTCAAGTAAAACTTCAAACACAAATATTGTATATATTTACTCATTTGCAAACATACTCCATACTCCCACCGGCAATGCATACTCCTAATGACTACCAAGTACTCTGGACTCAAGCGCAACTCCCTCCAAATTTTGCATGTCCTTGAACCTCTCTTCTCACAACGAGACCGGTGGGGTTTTATCATGTTATGAAGAAGATAGTAATTTCAGTGATGACGTGTGGTCACTGGAAACACTGCACGGGTTAGGGACGGTTTACAGCACCCCAGCCTGTCCTATCTAAAGTACAAGGTCTCGCTTGTTGCACAACACTGAGAAGCCAATAAAATTTCCATGTGTGTAGTTTACCACAGAAATAATGCAACATTATTTCCTTTGTGACAACTAAACACCTGACTGCAGCAATGTGAGGGCACTATGATATCAAAGGTGGGAGCTGTCACACTGTAATGCATGATGTGTAATGTCAATGTTTTGCAGTCTTCACCTCTTTGGAGCAATTATGGAAGATATCAAACATCAGAAGCATTGCGGTGAACCACTTTTGCACATAACCCAATGGACCCGTTTCAGTGCTTGAAAGATAACGCGGATGATGTCACTGAAAACGTGGTGGACTTTGAACCGACGACGGGCGGTCAAACACAGGAAAATTACGTAAGTACGAGGTAGAGTTCTAAGATCTTGATCCAAAACAAACCCCATTTAGCCTCTAAAAGTTCAACTAGGTTAAATCAACACCTGCTGCTTCCGTTTCATACGTGTACTGTGGCAAAGTCCCCGAATGAACAGGCTGACATTTTAACAGTGGTTGGCTGAACACTCAGTACTGTTCTCGTTCTGGTAATGCAAAACTCAAGTTTGCCAGTATATATAGTCTGAGGTGCCCATGTGCGTGTCATCAGCGGAAGCTTCAGGAAAGCCCCCCCCCCCCCGGTGACAGTCTACCCTTTACCAAACTCTTCTTTTTTCTTTCTTTTTTTTCCTTTATTTGCACAAGGACCTCAGGTTGTTTGTTCTGGTGAGACAGTATGTTCGGTTGTTTTGCTGACATTCAAGAACAGCTTGTCACCAGAACATCACGCAGCACACCCCCACCCCTCGTTGCTGCTGATGAATCATCCACTGGGGGCGACAGCAGGACAACAACTTTTAAGAACTGAAACTGCGATGCTGCGGGGACACACACACACACACCCACACACTTTGACATCCAGTCTGTGGTTTATACTATTTCTTGTTGTCCGGCCACTTCCGTAGCTTAGACTGCCAGCATCTTTTTGATTAAATTTGAATATAACTTTAATTTGACATTTTTAGTAATTGTTTTTGCTCCCATCTACCCGTTTGCATATCGTCCACCCAAATATTCAGAGTTGCTAAAGCCTGTCCTAGCTATGTTTGGGTGAAAACAGTCTGGACAGGTCACCAGTTTATCACAGGGTGAAACACAGACAAACAACCATCCACACTTACAGGCAATTAACTCCCATGAACACGACTCTGGACTGTTGGGAGGACGTGGAGTGAATCCATGCAGGCTCAAAGACAGCATGCATCCTGCACACATAAAGGCCCAAAAAGGACAGTAGTACAGATATTTGTGTGATTTAAAAATAAAACGAAAGTCAAAAGAATATTCACCAAATATGTCTTTACTATCATGACAACATTAAAAGTGCTTGTCCCTGCATTAAAACACTTCCATGCATTGAAAAGTGTCTGGAAGCAAGATATTTCAGGTAGATGATGTAATATTGTCGAGCATGTACAACAACACAAACAAGCACTATGCACAAGGATAGAGTGGATAGAGCACAAGTGTGGCCAATTGAGGATAAAATCAAGAGATGAAATGAGTGAACTGTGCTGTACTGTGAGGGAGAGGATGACTTTTGGTATTTCATTTTTGTTTTTTTGCTTTCCAGAATATTACAATTTTGTCGACCGGAAGTTTAGCAGGCATGTTAGCATTAGCATCGGAAGCTGTTCATTTGCAGTTGTTCGCGATTGTTGTTCAGTAGCACCGTGACGTGAAGAGGAGGACACAGGCTGGCAGTTCCAAAGGCAACGGCAGGAGGAGATTCACATGCAACAGCATATGCAGGAAAAGAGAATGTAGTGCCACTTTTTAATCTAATCTTTTACAGCAGCCAATTCTGCTGTAAAAGAGCAAACGCTTTTGTCTGGAAGTTTAAAATGCTAAGTTAAGTAGCCTCTCCAATAGGTACAAATTGCGGACTCAATCATTCAAATTCACGCGCTAAAGTGACAACAAAGCCAGCTTCTGTGTCACTTCCTCTTCTTCTTGGAGCTGGCTGACGAGTTCCCACTGTTGGAGTTGTAAGTGGGGGACAGCAGCATAGTGAAGAGTATCAGCAAAGGAACCAGCAGGTAGGGAGCATAGATGGAGAGCAGCAGCAAGCGCTCCTGCTGTGTCTGGGGACCAGGTCGGGGCGTCACTGGGAACTCATGGAACATGATGTGGCCCAGGATGGGCACCAGCGTGGTGGCCACGTGGACAGAATACACAATGGCAGGCGTCCGAATCCACTTACAGCCACCTGTGAGGCAACATGGTCAGTCAAAAGGCTGAAAGAGATTTGTATTTTCTGACCTAGGGCCAGTTACAATAGTTGCTGTTGCTCAGTCTTACAGGAATGGAGGAGGGAAGAACAGATTTTGTTCACTCAAACAACACATTTGTATGGGTGCTGGTTAGGCAGAACAACATACAGCAGAATAATGTCTTTTATTAGATGCAGTGACACACAAGCAAATTAATGCAGTGCAAATAATAAGATATTTATCTGCTGCATAGCGTGTGGTATTTTCTCCCCCAGGATTTAAAAGTACGGCCTAATTTTATTATTGATTCACAACTGAATAAAAACGCTTCACTCAGGTGGTCAGACAAAGTTCCCAACATGTATTGGAGTGCTATCATTCAGCAATAGTAGGGAAAAAGTTATTTCTCTGGGAGCTCAAAATTGTAAAAGGGTTGAACATTTTTTCAAATTGAAGTCCGAACAACTGGCATGGCTGCTTTATTGTCCACCCTAAGTCCTAAATCAAGAGCAAATTATTTTATTGTTCAGAATTATTCTATTATTTCCTCCATCAAATGCCAACTGGAACCGTCACCCACTGATTGACTTACTCGATGTAACTGTTTGCTTTTGTGATTTATTTTTTTTTAAATAATGATTTTGTTGCATTCTCCTAAAAAATTTTTTTTTTAAAAATACATTTTTTAATCACCCAAGCACCTTATGTACTAAGTGCAAGTGAACTCGTGTATTTTTCTTCCCCAGTGTAATGACTGCAGACATCCAGCAGAGGTCAGGTTCGCACTTTCTTCCGCAGCGCTCACTCAGTCCGACGAGCCATATTTTTTTTTTCTCCCACAGACTTGAGACTTACTAAAGTTCCCAAAGTTCATTTCAACCGACAGCAGAGCGTAAAGCAGTGGTGGAGGTGGAAGCCGACTGACCTTTGAAGAAAGCATAAGCAGCAATGGGGAAGAAAGGCAACTGGAGCAGGGCCTCGCAGAAAACAAAGGATTTGAACCACTCGGGAGGCTCCGTCACCATGGGGTCCTTGAAGTCGGCCGAGTACCACTCCAGGACATCTCTCAGCTGCCGCAAGGAAAACTGTCACCACAAAAACCCGCGCGCACACGGCAACTTGACGTGGAACTCGAGTCCACTTCTCTAAACACTGGCACTCACCGTCTGCGGGTACACGTGTGCAGGAAGCAGCGCCTGTAAGTCGATCAATAGTGTGATCGGAATATGAGATGCAAAGTAGAGAAAAAATATGATTTCTAATACTCGGGTATACATGGTTGCTCGATCGAGAAGACCGCAGCAGCAGACAGTCGGGAGCGGGTGAGGTAAGGTTCACCCGGTGGGCTTGGTCTGACGCGAGGTTCGAAGATCAATCCTATTGGCTGACAGAGGGCGAGGGGGGGCGTTCCCCATGGCCTTATCCCGCATGGGGAAAAACTGTAGATGCAGCGTTCAATTGTTCCATTAAATTGTCGGAATATTTTAGTTGTATGACTGTAACAGATGTTTATATACACAATGCACAAGTTGAATACATTACAGCGTCACAACTATTAGTTTGAGACATTCAGGCACACTCTAAACACTCTAAATGTGGTGCTAATTTTCTGTTGGTCCCGCTCGTCACTTTAAATCTTGGGTCGTAGAATTACAAAATGAAGGCGTGTATGTGAATCAGATTTCTCTCTTTTTTTTTTAAATCTATTTTGATGATGGTTGTTTCAGGTGTGCTAAAATTATATAATGTGTGCCTAACAACTGATCTTTATACTCTCGTTATTTGACTATGTGTGGCATTGAGATACCAGAAGTTATTGAAAAATAGATAACTGCTATCTCTGCAGAAGTTAAAGAGATACAACACCTGAATTACATGACAGATTATTTATTTACGCAATTGAAGGATTATATAATAAAATATAAAAATACATTCATCATCATTTTTTCTTCTTGCTTATTTATTGTCACATGTGATTAATGTGCAATACCACTTTAAAGGATAAGTTACACAGTAATTTATATGGGTAATATGTGACATACCATGAACTGATTTCAATAACTTTCAATAACAAATTTGATTTCTTGGCTTTTAAATTGCATTCATATTTTCCATCAAAGCACTGGCTGCCGGGGGACATTCAGTTCCATGATATTCTGAAGCATCTTTAACCAAAACCTGTGGACTCAGAACATCCACGTAGACCTATAAAAAGACAGAGAAAAAATATGTCACAATAATGGAAACAAAATGTTTATTTTTCAAAAACACATGAAGTGGTAAATTTCTGCCTAATATGAAGGTTGTTGCATAAGACAATTGAGATTTTCAAGTAAAAAATGTTCATAGTTGCAGTTATTTCATGGAAACCCACTGAATGACATACGTTTAACAATGCAGCTCAAACTGGTTATTGAGGGAGTTGGTTTTGTGTTATTTAATTTAAGCATTAGAACTTGTGAGAACTTTAAAGGTCTACGAAAAGCAGCAACCACCTATCTATCCACCAATCCATCTATAGAACAACAGTTGCACAGAAAAACAAAAATGATTTTACATTGGTTGATGCACCGCAGATAACAGGGTGTTTTCATTTATTCATTTATTTTTATCGTTTCCTCACATTTCTGGTCTGCATCCTTCAGGGTTTGTGTTCTTATGCCCAATACAGATGTGATACACCACAGCGTCTGAGGTCTCCAGATTTGGATATGGCAGTGTGCCTGAAAGTGGAATCATTTTAACATGTCATGTGTATTTTAAAATGAAACAATTATACCAGGCATGATAGGTAATACTGTAGATGCAAATAGCTCTTTTTTTTTTCTTTAAGTGATTTCAAAGAAACCTCCATACAGTATATGTAGCCTTTTGAGAACTGAAGCCACCAACTCACCGAATGTCTGCATCTCCCGCAGCACAACACCAAATGCCCAAACATCTCCTTTAAAGCTGTAAAAGTTGTTCTTGAAGTACTCTGGTGGGTGCCAGCGCAGTGGGACTCGCTGTTTGGCAAAAGCATGAAATGTGATATTACACGAGGACAACAAAACTGAAAATAATTATGAATTAAATTGTTGAACTCTAAAATCTGTTTGACATTGTAAAACCTTTTGCTGGCCCAGAAATCTTTGAAGATGATTGTTAAATGATCCATTGCCCTTGTGGTGGAAACAATTTTGAAGTCTATGTGCAATTTAATCACTGCCTGTCCAAGACTAAGAGAGAGACTTTTGAGAAGTGTTGCTTTCTGTTGCAGAGGATGTGGTCAACAAGCTGTGGTCAGAGCAGAAAGAGTGACAGCCCTTCTAAAGCACTCAGTTAGCTGCACACTAGATGTCTACAAATTTTCATACATTTATGTATGTGCATACAGTGTATGCATGGGGGCCAAAAATGTTATTTGATTCGTGGTAATCAATCATGAAGTAATTTTTCAGATAGATTTTTCATAGCCTCCAGGTGCTGTGGCTTAGTTGGTCAAAGTGCCTGTCTAGGACCCAGAAGATCCTGGGTTCAAATCCCAGCAGTGCCTTTTTTAAATGTGAAGGCAGTCTTGATTGTTTAGCCTAAACTTAACTTGTGTAATAATCGTCAGCAAAGACAAAATTGAGCAAAGCAGATGTCACAGAGGGATTGAGTCTTCAATTTGACGTCAGGATGTGTTGCTCCTTGACTAAACAGTTGAGATGCAGATAGCGTTCACAGGGGTTCAGTCCCATGGTGCTAATCAAGACTCTTGCCAAAAGCAACAGTCACCTTCACATGGATTGTGTCTCAATTCAGGGTCTGCATCTTTCGAAGCCTGCATTTGAAGGCCAGTTGCGCCATAGCACTGCACAAAAATTCACCAAAATTCGAAGGACGCTCCAAATGTGCCCTTGAAATACACCCTATTTTTAGCCGATTTGAAGGATGCACCGCTACTATCCTGCGCATGGTTGGGTGGCGAACCACTGGTTAGCTTGATGCTATAAAAACATTACTTCTGGGGTTGGCCAGCAATAGGGAACGGCGGTGATGCAACCAAGAAATACGCCGAAGGCTAGACCGTCCCATGTGGTCACCGGGGAGGCGGGTTTGGGTTCGTCCTTCTTTGGAGGACCAGCCTTCCGATGGATGACGCTTCCTTCGAAGGATGCAGACCCTCCAATTGAGACACAGCCATGGTCTTCCCAAATGACTGCTGTTGAGATTAAACAAGTCAAGATTGTGCTCTTGGTTTGTCTGCATATTGAAAAATTATTATTAAATTATTATTATAATTGATATTATTAAATATTTAAAAAGGCACTGCTGGGATTTGAACCCAGGACTTCCTGTTTATTAGAGAGGCACTTTCTCCAACTAAACGGCACATTGCTGCCTCCCAAAGGTCAGACCTAGACTGCACGTAGTTTCAATCTTTACAAGATAAATCCTACAGCTGCGATGAACTGAAGGACTGCTTTCACAGCCCTTGGTTGATTTCCGGTGGGACTCAAAAGGCTCTTTAATGTGCTTTATACATAATCTTTCGCTCTTTTGTGTACTTGCTACACTCCATGAGGACATTCTTCACAGTTTGTTGTTTCTTACACGCTTCACAGAGTCCGTCTTGATGCCTTCCAGTTTTGAACAGGTCCCAGGCCAGCCCACAGTGCCCCAGTCTCAGCCTTGTCATTGTCACTGTATGCCTCCCCCTGACCCCAAGTAACTCTGCCCCCTTTTAACACTGTTCCGAATACGAAAGTAATACCTCCCCTTCTTTACCTTTCCCCACTGCTCCTGCCACTCTGCTGTTATTCTTCTTCTGATAACTGCTCTATACTCTTACACTGCTACAGCAATTTCCACATCCACCTCCCTTTTCAATGCCCCTTTAGCCGCCCATCTGCCACCTCATTCCCCTCCACCTCTACATGAGCCGGCACCCAGGGAAACCCAACTTCCCCTCCTGCCTTCTCAATTTTATACACCTGCACCAAGAGCTCCACCATCAGGTCTGACATGACTCCCAGCTTGCCTTCCCCCATAGTCTTTAAAACAGATCGCCAGGAGCTTTTTCAGGAGTCTGCTTGCAACCAGGTCACTATAAGTTGTGCTTCCATTTGTCTTGATTGACTCCAGTATGCTAAGGTCTATTTAAGGTGGCACCACTGGCCAGTGCACTATAGGGGAACTCTCCACCTCCCCAACACCAGCCCCTCCATTTCTTGAAAATGAAGCACTCCTTCCTAACACTTCCTCCTCCATACTCCCATGCATCCTCCAGGACTGATTTTGCTTGGTTCTCTCCTTTATACCTCCTTAGTTTACTTATGTATTGCATTGCCAATTTTATCCTTTGACTCCCCAGTGGAGCCTCTTCATTTCAACAAGTAAGGCTGGGATTGGGGTGGTGCGGAGGGCCCCAGCACACCCTCAATGCCTTTGCTCTGTTTGTTTTAGAGTTGTTTTAGTTGCTGTACCATAGCTCAAACATCCATAGTATAGTCTTGATGTTATTGCTTTATATATAATTATATGTGTGTCTTGGCCAGCACCCCGAGTGCTTCCAGAGAGAGACCTCATCACATTAACTTGCTTTTCACATTTAGCCACTATACTGTCAATATGATTTTTCCATGTGAGCCTTTCATCAAAAGCACTCCCAGGAATTTAAACACTTTTACCCTCTGAATTGCCTTTCCGTACGTAGATAAACCTTGACATTCAGCTTTCTTGTTACCAAACACATCATACTTTGTTTTTTCTACGGATATCCTAAAACCCCACCTGCTACCCCAGTCTGCTTTTTTATCTATTGCTCTTTGCATTCTTTAAGTTACATACTTGATGTTCCTCCCACTTTTCCACACTGCTCCATTATCTGTGAACAAAGAGAGACCAAATTCAGGTCCAATATCTTTAAAAATGTCATTTATAATGACATTGAATTATACTGGACTAGTAATGTTCCCCTGTGGTGTTCCGTTTTCAATGCCTGTGCCACTAGATACAGCCCCTCCCACCCTCACCTGTATTTCCCTGTTCTTAACGTTACAACCGGCTCTCAAGCCGCAACAAAAAAGGGGAGATGTGCACACAGTTTCCAAAATGATATAAACTAGTTTATTAAATCAAAAAGTAAAAATGTATGTGTGAAAGTCAGTGTTGTGTCAGTAATGTGTGTATGTGAGTGGATGTAGTGGATCATACAAATGCGTGTTGTCTGTGTGCAGCAAAAGAAGCATAATGAAAACTCAAAAACAAGGCAGCTGGAAGCCAGGAGAGGGGGGGCGAGAGAGAGAGAGAGAGAGAGAGAGAGAGAGCTAGTAGATTAGATTAGATTAGAAAGATTAGACATTTTTATTGTCATTGTATAAAATACAACGAAATTCAGTGCACTGACATACTGGATCATAAAACAAGGCAACATAATAAATAAAATTCATTAAAAGACACTAAAATACACAACAATACATAGAGAACATCCTCTAGTATTCCATTTCTAAGGTGCAAAAGGTGCCAGAGTGCAGGTACAGGGTGATAAATTGCAGTATTACATGAGATATTGTTGTGTGGTGCAGCTGTCAGTGATGTGTCTTCAGATCAGAGTTGAGTATGGTAATGGCTTTGGGATAGAAACTGTTCATGAATCTCGTGGTGCGTGTTCTGATGGACCTGTAACGTTTTTCGGAGGGTAACAGTTCAAATAGATGGTTGGCAGGATGAAACGAGTCTTTGAGAATGTGGTGTGTTTCATGCAAGCATCTGGAGTTGTAGATGGTGTCCAAGGTAGGTAGCTGTTGATTAATGATGTTCTGGGCAGTTTTTATAGTCCTTTGCAGTGCCTTTCTGTCTGCAGCAGAACTGCTACCATACCAGGACAGGATGCCATAGGTGAGGATGCTTTCAATGGAGCAACGGTAGAAGGAGTACAGGTGATGTTCTGAGAGATCGATTTTCCTGAGTGTGCGGAGAAAGTATAGCCGCTGCTGTGCTTTCTTGACTATTGCTGTGGTGTTTATTGTCCAAGATAAGTCCTCTGATATGTGTATTCCCAGGAATTTGAAGCTGGACACCTTCTCCACCCTCTCCCCGTTGATGAGTAGTGGAGTGTGTGTTTTCTGTTTCTTCCTGTAGTCAATTATCAGTTCTTTCGTTTTCTTTTAATGTTGAGGCTCAGGTTGTTCTCTGCGCACCACTCTGTCAACCTCTGAACCTCCTCTCTGTAGGCAGACTCATTGCCTTTAGTGATTAGTCCCACCACGGTTGTGTCGTCTGCAAATTTCACTATGTTGTTGGTAGTGTGAGATGGAGTGCAGTCGTGTGTGTACAGAGAGTTGAGGAAAGGACTCAGCACGCAGCCCTGTGGGGCTCCTGTGCTGAGTGTCAGAGTGGTAGAGAGATGCTGGCCCATTCTGACTGCTTGTGGTCTGTGTGTTAAAAAGTCCTTCACCCAAAGGCAGAGGCTGGGCTGTATCCCCAGGTTGGACATCTTGGAAAACAGTCTGCTTGGGAGGATAGTGTTAAATGCAGAGCTGTAATCCACAAATAGTAACCGTGCGTAGGTCCCCTGCAGTTCCAGATGGCGCAGGACGGAGTGGAGAGTCATGGAGATGGCATCGTCCGTAGACCTGTTGGCTCTATATGCATATTGGTGGGGATCCAGGGTGGGTGACAAGGCAGTTTTGATGTTTTGAAGGACCAGTCTTTCGAAACACTTCATGATTACAGGTGTCAGTGCTATGGGCCTGTAATCATTTCGGGTGGTTATTGTAGCCTGTTTAGGAACTGGCACTATGGTGGATGTCTTCAGGCAGGTGGGGACAGCGCACTGCGATAGAGAGAGGTTGAAGATATTAGTAAATACTTCACCTAACTCTGAAGCACAGTCTCCGAGGACCCGTCCTGGAACACCATCAGGACCAGCTGCTTTCCTTGTGTTGATCCTGCGGAGTGTGTGGATGACGTCTCTGGGCTGGAGCACGAGGGCCTGACTACTGGTGTCTGGGGTTGGACCGATGGGAGTTGTGTCCTCCACCTCAAAGCGGGCGAAGAACCGTTTCAGCTGCTCCGCCTCTGAGACACTGCCGCTTGACAAGTTGCTGCTGTTATTGCTTTGCCTGGTGATGTGTCGTATCCCCTGCCATGCCTGGCGGGGGTCAGAGCTACTGAAGTGGTCCTCAATTCTCTGTCTGTAGGCTGCTTTAGCATTCCTGATTCCCCTCCTCAGGTTTGACCTGGCAGCACTATACTGCTGCATGTCACCAGATCGGAAGGCTGTGTTGCGTGTCTTTAGCAGGAGTCGGATGTCCCTGGTCATCCACGGCTTGTTGTTAGGGAAGACACGGATCTGTTTTGAGGTGGTGATGTTGTCCATGCAGCATCTGATGTAAAACAGTACAGAGGAGGTGTAGGTGTCGATGTTGTCATCCTCAAATACAGTCCAGTCTGTGTCACTGAAGCAGTCCTGTAGCTGTTCAGAAGCCCCCTCTGGCCACACTTGTATGACTCTGGTTGCTGGTTTGGTCGTGCAGATGCGTGGTCTGTATGCTGGAGTCAGAAACAGTGAGATGTGGTCAGACTGCCCCAGGTGTGGTCGGGGTGATGCTTTAAACCCATGCTTAATGTTGCTGTAGACATGGTCAAGTGTGTTTTTCCCTCTTGTTGGGCAGTGGACATGTTGGTGGAATTTGGGTAGTACAGTCTTTAGGTTAGCTTTGTTGAAATCACCTGCTATTACATAGACTCCATCAGAGTGGTCCCGTTGTTGTTTGCTAATGGCAGTTAGCAAGGAGTCCAGTGCTGATTTGGTGTTAGCATCGGGAGGTATGTAAACAGCAGTGATTATGATGACTGTGAACTCTCGTGGCAGATAAATGGGGCGACATCTTACTGTTAAATACTCCACATCTGGCGAGCAGTAAGTGTGCGTTATGACAGCATTTGTGCACCATTTGGTGTTTGTATAAACACAGAGCCCCCCTCCTCTGCTCTTACTGGAGTCTGATGTCCTGTCGGCTCGGTGTGCTTGCACGACCCGATAGCTTGATAACCTCAGCCGGGATATTTGGGGTAAGCCACGTCTCTGTGATCACCATGACACAGCAGTCCTGGATGTTTTTCTGTGTTGATATGGTGAGTTCCAGCTCTTCGATCTTGTTGGGAAGTGATCTTGCATTCGTGACGAGGAGGCTCGGTAAAGGGGGCTTATGCGGTTGTCTGCTTAGCCTAGCTCGTACTCCGGCTCGACAGCCCCGCTTTTGCTTTCGATCCTGACGCCGCCTCTGTCGCCTCCCGATCGGGAGAGTAATCCACCATGGGGATTCCGGTGATCTGATGAGCTCTGTCGGTATGTCGTACCCGGTGCTCGTTGGCTCCAAAATGCAGCCATTTCGCATGCTAAGTAGTTCATTTCAGCTGTACCTGGTATAAGGTCGTTTGTACGCCTCACTCAGAAGACAGTTTAGTAACCAGTAAACTGACAATAGTATCCAGTGCGAGTAGTGCTGAGCCGCTGCGTGTACACGCGCCGCCATCCCATACTTGTGCCAACCATAGTGCTGAGGGAGGCGGTCCTAAATAGGCTGTGCACCGGCCAGGTGCACCTGGTTAGTCATCAACACCTGAAAGAGACACACACAACCAGTTCACAGCAAAGGGGAGGACCCAAGGCCCCCATGGCCGTAACACTAAGTAATTCCTGAATCAATGAATTTGAAAATGCATGAGTTTAACATGCGTCTTTGAATTTCTGTATCATACAGTTTTATAATTACCCCCTCCTTCCACAACATATAGGCTTTTTCAGGATCCAAGAACATTGTCATCAGTCCTTCTTGATTTACCATGACCTTCTTTATGTCAGACTCTAATGAGAGGACTGGGTCTAAGGTGCTCCTACCTCTACGGAACCCACTTTGCTTCGGAGTAAACCGCCGTTCTCCAGTTTTGATAGGTTTCAGTCACCATTCTCTCCATTATTTTACATATCACTGTAGTAGTGAATGCAATTGGCCTGTACGACCCTGCCTTTGCGGCATCTTTCCCTGGTTTTAAAATTGGGACCACTAATGCTTGCCTCCAGGCTGCAGGGAGAATTCACCCTTCCATATACTGTTTATAACTGTCATGGAGAAGAACAAATTGACAGCATCACTATTATCATCATTTATTTTCAGTTTGGATGTGTGCTGCCTGAATGTCTCATTCCTTTCCCTTATACCCTCCTCCCCAATATTCCTAACACTATGCACATCCTTAAACTTACTCTCACACATCTTTGCCTTTTCTACATCACTTGTAGCGACCACCCCTCCATCCCCTAAAACTGGCATTCTCTTTTTCCTCACAACCTCTGGCATGCTGTGAACTGCAGCCCATACTTTTCCCACTGATGAGTCCACCCCTAACCCTCCACAGTATTTCCTCCAACACTCCTTTTTTGCAGACTTGATCACTCTTCTTGTCTTGGCTCTCAACCTTTTGTACTCTATCACGTTCATTTCTGTTTTTGCCCTTTCTCAGTGCTCTATAGACTCGATTTCTATCTCTGACTGCCTTATCGCAGTCCTTATTCCACCATGGGACACTTATTCTTGCAGCTGGGGTTTTCTTAGTAGGTATACACCCATGTGCTTTATGTATCTTTTTTATTTGTTTTTTATTTTTGTATTCTATTTATGTCTGATCACACTGAGCAAACTCATGGTTACCTTCAGACTTTCCACACCTCCTGACTCCTCTACAAGCAGCTGCTGCATGCCCAGAACGCTGACAATTATGACATTGCAGTGGGGGGCGGTTATATTCCTTCACCTGGAAGCTGGAAGCTCATGAATCCCAAGTAGACTCTCAATGGCATTTTATTCACTTCTTGCTTAAATGTTAGCAGCACCCCCGTATACCCCGTCTGTGAATCTCCGTGCAGCCTCAACCTCAGCTTCCTGCAGGTTGCTAACAATTGTACTTTCATTCATGTCAGGGATAACATAGATTACTCCCTTTACAATTTGCATACAGCCTTCAAGCATGAAGCATTCAATGGGTCTGTTTAGCAAATGGCAAACTTTCCTTGCCTTCTCTCTATGGGCTTCGCTCTTCCACAAGACTAGCACATTTACATTTAACATCATTTTCGCATTCAGCACGGATTCCATTTTGTTTTTAATATCTTCAGTCAGCTTGAGGGGGTCTAAACCTTTATCCTCTCCTAAAAACTTGAATCCACCCTTGTTTCCAACCCTCCACTTCAGAGGCTTTTTAAAAAAGTTCTGGACGTACTACAGGTTTTTGTGCGTTTGGACCTTTTATACATGAGGCCCCAGGCGTCTTCTATGCTGAGAGCACGTGGGGGCTCTGCTTTTGTGGACGCAAAAGTGGCTTTCAGGGTGGAGGAGCTCGGGTAAGAGAGGAGAGCTTCATGTGCTTGATGTTTTGATCGAAAAAGTGACTGTATTTCGACCGCGTTGGAATCAAACCAGTCTTAGTGATGCTTTCTTGTGTGACCAAGTGCTTCTGAGGCTGCAGTGTAAATTGTGTGACGCAGAGTTAGCCAGTCATTGCAATCTTCAGGGATTGTGTGGAGGTTCCTTGTGTGACAGTTGACAGTCCTGTCACTATGCCTCCAATTGATCACGCGCCCCGGCTACATGGCCAAGGTGATATCGCTTTGGATGAATGGTTACTGTGGGAGCCTGGTGTACGAAGTCTGGCCGAGCCCTCTGCGTCCTGCCACATTCCGGTATTATTGGCAGGATCCATTTAGCACTAGGGGTGGGTCCATGTATTCCTAACATGTGGCAGCCTGTGCGGAGCACGAGGACGTGCTTGTGAAAAGAGGGGTAGAGATGTGACAGTTGACGGTCCTGTCACTATGCCTCCAATTGATCTTGCGCCCTGGCCACTTGGCCTTTGGACAAATGGTTAGTACGCATGACTATTAACCGGGAGTCGGAGGTTCGAAGCCCGCCCGAGCCCACTGCGCCTTGCCACACTTGCAAGTAGCTGCCTGAGGTTGGCTTAGGTAGTGAGACTGTTCAGAGATGCACAGTTAAGTCTTCTGGTATGGACTGTTTTTAGACAACAGGATTGAATGTTCATGTGGAGCTTGGATCTGACCATGACATGGTCGGTCTAACACTCGGCTCCACGCATGACTCGGGTGGTAAGAACATCCTCTCTGCTGTCTTGACGGACAATTACATAGTCCAGGAAGTGCCAGTGTTTTGAGCAAGGATGTTGCCAGGTTGTTTTGAGCCTGTTCCTCATCTGGAAGATGGTATTTGTGATGACCAGGTGTTGTCCTGCACAGAGGGAGAAGAGGCGCAGTCCATTGCTGTTCATTTTCCCCACTCCATGCTAGCCAATGACCCTTTTCCATACCAGATGTTCTGTGCCCACTCTAGCTTTGAAATATACCATGAGTATGAGCCTGTTTGTTTTCGGAGTGTTCTGTATAGTGTCTAGCATCCAGTAAAAGTCCTCTTTGATGTTGTTGTTGGCGTCAAGAGTTGGTGCATAAGCAATGATAAGGGTGGTGGATTGACCTTTTACGAGGGGAATACGGCAAGTCATCAGTCTTTCGTTGATGCCAATGGGGGATTCTGGAGTGTTCTGCTGTAGTCGGGTTTTCATGGCAAAGCCGACTCCATGGATGGCCCCTTTCAAGAAGAAAGTGTATCCCACACCTAGCTCTGTCAGGGAATCCTCCCCATGTAGTCTAGTCTCGCCGAGGACTGCAATATTGATGTTGTACACAAGCGCTGTCACATACCAGCTCAGTGGTCTAGTGGTAGAGTGTCCGCCCTGAGACTGGTAGGTTGTGGGTTCGATCCCTGGCCGAGTCATACCAAAGACTGTAAAAATGGTACCCATTGCCTCCCTGCTTGGCACTCAGTGTTCAGGGTTGGAATTGGGGGCTTAGATCACCCAATCATTCCCGGGTGCAGCACTGCAGCTGCCCACTGCTCCCTCAGGGGATGGGTCGAATGCGGAGGACAAATTTCACATCCTTCGGCATGTGACAATCACTGGGACTTTAATATGGTGGGCCTGTTGGGTATGTTGTCCAGCAGTGTTCAGACATTGCATGATGCTGTAGATAGATGTTTATTTCTTTGATGCTTTGTTTTTTGACGTTTGGATGCTCTGACGATAGCGGCATACCATCCAGATACCATCCAGACTTCTGTGGTGATTTGGACATCACCACAGAACTTGATTGACAGGGGAATGGGAATGGAATGGGGTTGGGAGGTGGAGCAAGGAGCTCGCGCAAAGGAAGGGATTAAGATTAAGGTTGACCTCCAGCCGCATGGGGAAACTATGACGACCTTCACCTGGCTGAAATTGCAAGAGACTGCCGGTGGTCCGGTCTTTTGGACCTCGCCTATGCCTGTCCCCAGGTGCAGATTTGACTTCATGATTTAGTCCTCTAGCCACTGTACCTATCAGGGTTCACCCACATGGCAGTGGGGCAGTGGCGAGATGGTGGGGCCTACTGCTGCCCAGCGATCCCCTCTCTTTCAGCCTGGAATCGCAGGACTCCAGTTACTGTTTGTTGCCGTGCGGAGGCAAGGTGAGTGGTCTTGGTGAAGGAGTGGCTACTGATCTCGGAAGACTTACTCAGACTTACTCGGCTTCCTTTACCCCAAGGGGTGGGTTGATCAGCGGCAGGTGCTGAGGGAGAGAAGTCACACACATCTCTACATGTAACGGCTCTCTAGCTGCATGATGCACTATACACATCACTTTCACCCTGCAGACGGGCCCGCTAACACACTCTTTCGATAGGAGGGGGTAAACATCCTTTAAAAATCCCCAAAAATGTGTCTGAGATAAAAAGTGGAGCAGCGGTTACATTTGCCTTCTTGTTTCTTGTGGTAAGTTTTGATGACCCCTGATGCTCACATACATAATTTGTAATTTTTCAAGCGCCATCAAACTTGAATCTAAAGTAGTCAAGTTGTTGTTTTATTCTAAAATAAAAACAAAACAAGCTATTTAAAAAAAAAAAAATTCACAAAACATATCTAAGTATGTTCTATTAATATGAGAGTGATCTAGTTAATTGGCTGTCCTTTGTTATGTTTGCACCCTTGATTTTAATCCATTACATCTACAGCTAGAGCATATTTACTTTCCCTCTGGCATTTATTTTGATGGAGCGGTCAAGTAAAACTTCAAATACAAATATTGTATATATTCACTAATTTGCGGACATAATCCATATTCCCACCCGCAATTCATACTCCTACTCATCTCACAAAAAGGCCAGCTGAGGTTTTATCATGTTATGAAGCAGATAGTAATTGCAATGATGTGGGTTAGTGGGTCACTGGAAATGCTGCATGGGTTAGGCAAATTTACAGCACCCCAGCCTGTCCTATCGAAAGTACAAGGTCTCGCAACTAAACCAGACTGCAGCATTGTGAAGGCACTATGATATCAAAGGTGGGAGCTGTCACACTGTAATGCATGATGTGTAATATCAATGTTTTGCAGTCTTCACCTCTTTGGAGCAATTATGGAAGATATCAAACATCAGAAGCATTGCGGTGAACCACTTTTGCACATAACCCAATCCACCCGTTTCATTGCTTGAAAGATAACGCGGATGATGTCACTGAAAATATTCCAGATGCCTGAACTTGAAAAGTCGATAGTCACACATAGATCCAAACATCACACGTTTTAAACAAAAGGCATTTCAAACCAATTGGAAAAAACTGTGCAATTATCTTGAGGTTTTGCTGCAGGTCCAGTCTTCTCAGCTTCAAGTTCTCTCAGATGCTAAAAGAGAAATATAAGAGGAAGAGACATGGTTTGTTATTATTATTTTTTTATTTTGTTTTTCCCTTTAAGACCTTTAAAATAACTCCGATCTTAATTAATCTTAGAATGAAACCAAAGAAGTACACAATAAAGTAAAATTGATTAGTACAACAGCATCATAGTTGATACCATCATCTTTGGTTTCTATTCAGATATTAACCAATGCATCTGGCCTAAAGCCAACCTACTCAAACTTTATATATCTGGTAATATCAGAGACAGTTCTCTGGTAATATCTACACCAAGATGTATAAAGGAAAAGCTACACACACGCAAACAAAGAATCTTTTCCGTATCCTCCTCTATTGAGCGGATGTGCAACCTACTGTTGATTAGCGCTAACAGGACAACACAAATATTGCATATATATATGTATGTATACATATATATATATATATATATATATATATATATATATATATATATATATATATATATATATATATATATATATATATATGTATACATACATATATATATATATATATATATATATATATATATATATATATATATATATACATGTATATATATATATATACATATATATATATATATATTTATGTATATGCAACACATTTTAATTCTTTATACAGGTCCAGGTGTCTGTCTTGGAGGTGCTTTGATAAATTTGAGGTGTTCACTACTTTTGGATCTTTGGATTTGAGAAGTCAAATCAAAAGAACCTCCAAACAGCACTTCTGCTGTTTCTACTTATTTAAACTGGTTGCGAATGTTCTGCAATGCCATCTGAAGGCAGTTTACATACGTCGGGGGTCTGAAACTCTATTTACCTGGGGGCCGCTGGAGGCAGAGACTGGGTGAGGCTGGGCCGCATAGGGTATTCCACAAGAAAAGCTTAGTTAAAAATAAATAAATAAAAATAATAATAATAAATAAACAAAATAGTAGACATGTTTTAAGATTTGCAGCCTGTTTGGCTCTCTGATCTCCCAGATATTTTGCATACTCCTCATGAAATGACATTTCAAATTGTATTCCTTGTGCACCACAACTTTCTCTGTGTAAATAAGACACATCGGGGTGCCCCTGTGCTCAACAAAGAAATATTGCATCTCCCACTTTCTCTGGAATTGTCTTTGCTCATCACCAACCTTTCTCTTCACTGCAGGCTTTGAAAAAGACGTTTGGGGCTGTGGAATTTATTGGCGGAGAACGTCATTTCATCAACGTGCATCATTTTCGCTTCTTTTTCCAGTAACAGCAACACGGTGGTCGGTGGATAATAGCCCAGTAGCAGTTTCCTTTGCTTTTGCATCTGATGTTAATGTCTTTCATGATGAAATGAACCTCATGGCATTTGTAGATGGTAGAAAGTACCGGGATAGCGAGCGCAAAAAGGCGACTGCTCCCAGAGTGTTGTCCGGCGTGTTGTTGCAGGAAAAAGAAGTGAAAATGACACCATGCTGTTGTTGTTGTTGTTGTTGTTGTGAATGTAAAATAGGATGAAAAAAAAGGAAACAAATGACATATATAGAAATCTATGTAGTATTCATCATGTGAGGCAATGCAAATAAATAAAAAAATATATAATTATATATATATATAGTTCCTTACTTTTATTTTATCTCACCGCGTACGCATCATTTTGATTTATCTTGTCAGAGAGAGACATATTTACGTATAATGTCTCGCTGGGCAGCAACTTTTTTGTGAACGAAACGCGCAGGGACGAACATCCGCGTTTGCCTAATACAGTAGAAACGAGGCAGCCAGCCAGGCACGGAAGAAAACTCTACATGGCAACGCTGCTGTAACTTTCACTCATTGAGAAATGTTTCTCTGCTTGCATCAAGCCCTGTCGATGTCCCGCCCTGAGAGCCATATACCCCACTGTGATTGGTAGGTTTGTTAAGCTCCGCACACAACACTGTGAAGTGCCATTCTTATAATACTCGCGGGCCACACTAATATTAAACTTTCATATTAAGGTGCGGGCCACAAAATATCGTCTCGCGGGCCGCGAGTTTGAGACCCCTGACATACGTAGAATTACAAGCGACGATGATTAAAAAAAAAAGAATACAGCCAGCAGTGTTTGTGTGAGCAAGTCTCTGTCTCTACGAAGTCTGTGTGTGTGTGTGTGTGTGTGTGTGTGTGTGTGTGTGTGTGTGTGTGTGTGTGTGTTGGCCTTGGCACATGTCTCAACCAAGGAGGCAGGTATAGAAAAGTCATACTGAAATGTTTTTATTTTTTGATATCAAAAGAAAGGCCATCTCTGCCCAAAAATCTGCCCAGAGGATGAGAAATTCCCAGACCAAATTTTTCATCATCATTCTTTAAATGGACATCAAAACCAAACAACCCAAACTTCAACTCCCTGGAGCTGGCTGGCAAGTTATAAGTGGGGGACCGCAGCATAGTGAAGAGTATCAGCAAAGGAACCAGCAGGTAGGGAGCATAGATGGAGAGCAGCAGCAAGCGCTCCTGCAGTGTCTGGGGACCAGGTCGCGGCCACACTGGGAACTCATAGAACATTATGTGGCTCAGGATGGGCACCAGCGTGATGGCCTCGTGGACAGAATACACAATGGCAGGCGTCCGAATCCACTTACAGCCACCTGTGAGACAACATGGTCAGTCAAAAGGCTGAAAGAGATTTGTATTTTCTGACCTAGGGCCAGTTACAATAGTTGCTGTTGCTCAGTCTTACAGGAATGGAGGAGGGAAGAACGGATTTTGTTCACTCAATCAACACACAATGAACATTTTTGTATGGGTGCTGGTTAGGCAGAACATACATCAGAATAATGTCTTTTATTAGATGCAGTGACACACAAGCAAATTAATGCAGTGCAACTAATAAGATATTTATCTGCTGCACAGCTTGTGGTATTTTATCCCCCAGAATTTAAAATTGTGTCCTGATTTTCCGATTAATTCACATCTGAATAAAAACGTTTCACTAAAGTGGTCAGACTAAGTTCCCAACATGCATTGGAGTGCTATCATTCAGCAACAGTAGGAAAAAGTTCAAAGTTCATAATTATTCTATTACTTCCTCCATCAGGTGCCAACTGGAACCGTCACCCACTGATTGACTTACTCTCACTGTTTTTGCGATTTATTTATTTTTTAAATAATGATATTGTTGCATTCTCCTAAAAAAGACACACCTGTTTTAATCACCCAAGCACCTTATGTACGAAGTGCAAATAAACTCTACGTGTTAGTGTATTTTTTTCCCAGTGTAATGACTGCAGACATCCAGCAGAGCTCAGGTTCGCACTGACTTTCGCAGCGCTCACTCAGTCCGACGAGCCATATTTTTCTCCCAGACTTCAGTTCAGTTTCAGTTTCAGTTTCTTTAATTGGGTTGCAGCACATAGGACCCACAAAGGTAAAAACATGAAATGGCACAATATAACAAACATACGTCACACATACATATAATAAAATAGTAATACAAATATAAATATCATGAACTGTAAGAGAGATAAAAAGTATTTTTTTTAAAGAAAAAACAACGTCTACCATAAACTAAGCTACTGATACTGATTAAAACTGTTAGAAAATATATATATAGTACTCCAAAATGTGCATTAAGTCAAATAAAGTGCAGTCCCACACAGTGCAATGGCCAAACCAGACATCAAACGGTAGACAGCACCTCTCTCTGCTACTGTGAGGCATTCAGTGCTCGGATGAAAGGAGGCACAAAGGAGAATTTGTGTCTGTTTTTGTGACTTACTAAAGTTCCCAAAGTTAATTTCAACCGACAGCAGAGCGTAAAGCAGTGTTGGAGGTGGAAGCCAACTGACCTTTGAGGAAAGCATAAGCAGCAATGGGGAAGAAAGGCAACTGGAGCAGGGCCCCGCAGAAAACAAAGGTTTTGAACCACTCGGGAGACTCCGTCACCATGGGGTCCTTGAAGTCGGCCGAGTACCACTCCAGGACATCTCTCAGCTGCCGCAAGGAAAACTGTCACCACAAAAACCCACGCGCACACGGCAACTTGACGTGGAACTCGAGTCCACTTCTCTAAACACTGGCACTCACCGTCTGCGGGTACACGTGTGCAGGAAGCAGCGCCTGTAAGTCGATAAATAGTGTGATCGGAATGCGAGATAAGAAGTAGAGGAAAAAAAGGATTTCTAATACTCGGATAGACATGGTTGCTCAATCGAGAAGACCGCAGCAGCAGACAGTTGGGAGTAGGTTACGTTCACCCTGTAGGCTTAGTACGATCCTGGGTTCGAAGATCAATCCTATGACTGTCCTATGGCTGGCAGAGGGTGAGGGCGGCGTTCCCAATGTATTCACGAGGCGTGCACACCAGAGTCCAGAGTCCTAGTAACTTTATTGCTCTGCGTCTTCACGTAACACACTGGTTGACTGGTTGTCACTTTGATCACTTTAGCCAGTGGCCCCTCTGTACCAGTTTGTTTGCCATCTTTGATGACTGCACCCTTGCTGCCTCACTCAGCCTTTTCTCCCTTTTTGCCTGTGCTTTCACTTTCTTTTCTGCAGGTGTAACTGGTCATTTTGGTATTATGACAGACAAGGTGGTCATGGTTGAGGCTGTCCCGTTCTTGGCTTTCATTGTGGACTTAATAACTGCAAGGCTCTCAAAAGTTTCCACAAAGTTTCCATCTACACATTTCCATACATTTATGCATGTGCATACATGCATGGAGGTCAAAAATATTCTTTGATTTGTGGTAATAAATAATTTAGTATCTTTTGGATCCACATAGCCTCCAGGCGTTGTGGCTTAGTTGGTCAAAGTGACTATCAACCAGGAGTCTGAGGTTTGAAGCCCACCTGAGCCCACTGCGCCTTGCCACACTTGCATATAGCTGCCTGAGGTTGGCTGAGGTGGGGGGGGTTAAGTCTTCTGGTACGGGCTGTTTTTAGACAACGGGGTCGAATGTTCATGTGGAGCTTGGATCTGACCATGACATGGTTGATCCAACACTCAGCTCCACGCATGACTTGGGTGGCAAGAACAGCCTGTCTGCTCTCTTGACGGACAATTGCATAGTCCAGGAGCTGCCAGTGTTTTGAGCGAGGATGTTGCCAGGTTGTTTTGAGCCTGTTCCTCATCTGGAAGATGGTGTTTGTGATGACGAGGTGTTGTCCTGCACAGAGGGAGAGGAGGCGCAGTCCATTGCTGTTCATTTTCCCCACTCCATGCCGGCAAATGACCCTTTTCCATACCAGATGCTCTGTGCCCACTCTAGCTTTGAAATATACCATGAGTATGAGCCTGTTTGTTTTCGGAGTGTTCTGTATAGTGTCTAGCATCCAGTAAAAGTCCTCTTTGATGTTGTTGTTGGTCAAGAGTTGGTGCATAAGCATTGATAAGGGTGGTGGATTGAGCTTTTACGAGGGGAATACGGCAAGTCATCAGTCTTTTGTTGATGCCAATTGGGGATTCTGGAGTGTTCTGCTGTAGTCGGGTTTTCATGGCAAAGCCGACTCCATGGATGACCCCTTTCCAGAAGAAAATCCCACACCAAGCTCTGTCAGGGAGTCCTCCCCATGTAGTCTGGTCTTGGTGAGGCCTGCAATATCGATGCTGTACTTTGCAAGCTCCAGGGCCACAAGCGCCAGAAACCCAATCTTCCACTCCTTGGAGCTGGTTGGCAAGTTCTCACTGTTGCTGCTGACGTGTTCCCTTTGTTGTAAGTTGTAAGTGGGGGACAGCAGCATAGTGAAGAGTATCAGCAAAGGAACCAGCAGGTAGGGAGCATAGATGGAGAGCAGCAGCAAGCACTCCTGCAGTGTCTGGGGACCAGCTTGCGGCCACACTGGGAACTCATAGAACATGATGTGGCTCAGGATGGGCACCAGCGTGGTGGCCTCGTGGACAGAATACACAATGGCAGGCGTCTGAATCCACTTACAGCCACCTGTGAGGCAACATGGTCAGTCAAAAGGCTTAACATTAACAACAACAACAACAACAACAACAACAACAACAACAAAAAGGTTGCTCCATTTTGCTCCATATGCATTTTCTGAATTTGGTGTGCAAGAGGTAGGGGAGACCTTTGCTTGGCATAAAAGAGAGGAAAGAACTTGGCTGGTCCAGATGATGATTTGCCTCCCTCTGGCAGGGCCAGAAGGAGGTCTGGCTGGTCCAGAGGGGGAGGTCTGGCTGGTCCAGAGGGGGAGGTCTGGCTGGTCCAGAGGAGGAGGTCTGGCTGGTCCAGACAGAGGAGGTCTGGCTGGTCCAGAGGGAAGAGGTCTGGCTGGTCCAGAGGGA
Organism: Nelusetta ayraudi; assembly: GCF_046127955.1. Lineage (NCBI taxonomy): Eukaryota > Metazoa > Chordata > Actinopteri > Tetraodontiformes > Monacanthidae > Nelusetta > Nelusetta ayraudi. Next base: position 5,671,825 of record NW_027466098.1, on the reverse strand, counting down.
GGAGGTCTGGCAGGGCCAGAGGAGGAGGTCTGGCAGGGCCAGAGGAGGAGGTCTGGCTGGTCCAGAGGGAGGAGGCAGGGCCAGAGGAGGAGGTCTGGCAGGGCCAGAGGAGGAGGTCTGGCTGGTCCAGAGGAGGAGGTCTGGCTGGTCCAGAGGAGGAGGTCTGGCTGGTCCAGACAGAGGAGGTCTGGCTGGTCCAGAGGGAAGAGGTCTGGCTGGTCCAGAGGGAGGAGGTCTGGCAGGGCCAGAGGAGGAGGTCTGGCTGGTCCAGAGGGAAGAGGTCTGGCTAGTCCAGAGGGGGAGGTCTGGCTGGTCCAGAGGGAGGAGGTCTGGCTGGTCCAGAGGCAAGAGGTCTGGCTGGTCCAGAGGGAGGAGGGCTGGCAGGGCCAGAGGAGGAGGTCTGGTTGGTCCAGAGGGAAGAGGTCTGGCTAGTCCAGAGGAGGAGGTCTGGCTGGTCCAGAGGGAGGAGGTCTGGTTGGTCCAGAGGAGGAGGCAGGGCCAGAAGGAGGTCTGGCTGTCCAGATGGAGGAGGTCTGGCTAGTCTAGAGGAAGGAGGAGGTCTGGTAGGGCCATGGGAGGAGGCTGGTCCAGAGGTAGGAGGTCTGGCTGGTCCAGAGGAGGGAGGGGGTCTGACTGGACCAGAGGAGGTGGTGGCTGGCCTTTTGGTTTTCTTAGCCTGTTGTACCAGTTTGTTTGCTATCTTTGATGATCTCCTTTTTTGCCTGTTCTTTCGCTTACTTTTTCTGCAGGTGTAACTGGTAATTTTGGCATGATGACAGACATGCTAATATTCTGTTGGTCCTGCTGGTCACATGCAGGGGCTTTAAACCTTGGGTCGTAGAATTCCAAAATGAAGGCGTGTATATGAATCACATTTCTCTTTTTATTTTGTCTCTTTTGACTATGGTAGTTTTAGGTGTGCTAAAATTATTATATGTGCCTAACAACTAATCTTGATACTCTCATTATTTGACTATTTGTTGCATTGAGATACCGGAAGTTATTGAAAAATAGAGATTTGCTTTCTCTGCGGAGGTTAAAGAGAAATAGAACACCTGAATTACATGACAGATGATTTATTTACGCAATTAAAAATTATATAAATAAAATGAAAAAAAAAAATACAGTGAAATCATAAACACATCTTATTTACTAGCCAATTACAGCAATGGTAGATTTACATCATAATTTTTCTGCTTATTTATTTTGGCTTTTAAAATTGGCTTTTTTAAATTGGCTTTCAAATTGCATTCATATTTTCCATCAAAGCACTGGCTGCCTGGAGACATTCAGTTCCATGATATTCCGACTCATCTTTGACCAAAACCTGTGGACTCTGAACATCCACGTAGTCCTAAAAAAAAGAAAAAATATGTCACAATAATGGAAACAAAATTTTTATTTTTCAAAAATACATGAACTGTTTGGTAAATTTGTGGAAAGGCTTGGCCTTCTTTTTTTCTCACCGCGTCATTTTCAATGATGGTCTCCAGCTCGCCAACAATGTTCATGAATACGGGTCTCAGGGAATATGGTTCCTGCCAGCACTCATGCATAATATGAAGCCTGTTGGATAAGACAGTTGAGATTTGTCAAGCAAAAAATGATGATGAATAACATGACAAGATTAACAATGCAGCTCAAACTGGTTATTGAGGGAGTTGGCTTTGTGTTATTTGGTTTAAGCATTAGAACTTGTGAGAACTTTAAAGGTCTACGAAAAGCAGCAACCACCTATCTATCCACCAATCCATCTATAGAACAACAGTTGCACAGAAAAACAAAAATGATTTTACATCGGTTGATGCACCGCAGATAACAGGGCGTTTTCATTTATTTTTATCGTTTCCTCACATTTCTGGTCTGCATCCTTCAGGGTTTGTGTTCTTATGCCCAATACAGATGTGATACACCACAGCCTCTGAGGTCTCCAGATTTGGATATGGCAGTGTGCCTGAAAGTGGAATCATTTTAACATAAAATTAAACAACTGTACCAGACATGATAGGTAATACTGTTGATACAAATAGCTTTTTTTTTCTTTTTTTCTCATTTCAAAGAAACCTCCATACAGTATATGTAGCCTTTTGAGAACTGAAGCCACCAACTCACCGAATGTCTGCATCTCCCACAGCACAATACCAAATGCCCAAACATCTCCTTTAAAGCTGTAAAAGTTGTTCTTGAAGTACTCTGGTGGGTACCAGCGCAGTGGGACTCGCTGTTTGGCAAAAGCATGAAATGTGATATTACACGAGGACAACAAAACTGAAAAGACTTATGAAGTTAAATTGTTGAACTCAAAACTCTGTTTGACATTGTAAAACCTTTTGCTGGCCAAGAAATCTATGAAGATGATTGTTAAATGATCCATTGCCCTCGTGGTGGAAACAATTTGAAGTTTATGGGCTTTTTGAAAACTGCCTAAGAGAGAGACTTTTGAGAAGTGCTGCTTCCTGTTGCAGATGATGTTGTTTTCCCCCCAACAAGCTGTGGTCAGAGCAGAAAGAGTGACAGCCCTTCTAAAGCACTCAGTTCAGCTGCACACTAGATGCAGTAAATGAGATGTCTCATTTACTGTAATGAGGGAAGTGCAAAGTTTACATCTACACATTTCCATACATTTATGCATGTGCATAGATGCATGGGGGCCAAAAATGTTCTTTGATTTGTGGTAATCAATCGTGAAGTATTTTTCAGATCCTCACAGCCTCCAGGCGCTGTGGCTTAGTTGGTTAAAGTGCCTGTCTAGTAAACAGGAGATCCTGGGTTCAAATCCCAGCAGTGCCTTTTTCAACATGACGGCAGTATTGACTGTTTAGCCTAAACTTAACTTGTGTAATGGCGACGTCAGGATGTGTTGCACCGTGACAATGGTCCTTGGTTAAACAGTTGAGATGCAGATAATATTCATAGGGGTTCCAATCCACAGGGCTGATCTAGCAAGACTCTTGCCAAAAGCAAGTCACCTTTACATTGTCTTCCATTAAACAAGTAAAGACTGTGCTGTTGGTTTGTCTGCATGTTGACAAAGGCACTGCTGGGATTCGAACCCAGGATCTCCTGTTTACTAGACAGGCGCTTTCACCAACTAAGCCACAGCGCCTGGATAAAAGAGATTTCGGATAAGCAGTTGATGGTGAGGTATAAACAAGAGATCCTGGGTTCAAATCAGTTCAAATTTAGTGAGATTGTGACATTTTATTTTAAACTAAACCTAATCTAACGTTATAGTGGAAAGACAACGTTATGGTTGTTCCTATCAAAAGTAGATGTATTCCATACAGGGATAGAGGCCTCAATGGTTCAAAGTCAGGATGTCGGGCACCTGTTGCCAACAGCACCTTGAAACAAGGTCCCTCTTATGGACTGCTTCTCTTCTTTTGGTTGTACTAAAAAGATATGAATGCACTGATGCTTTGTTGTAGTAGGAGACAGGTGCTTTGGACAAAAATAAACTAAATTTTCCTTTTCTCAGGATAGTTAATGTAGGCTGAGTTTAGGCTAAAAAGCTGTGATGCACCTACGTTTCTCTAAAAATACACTGCTGGGATCTGAACCCAGGATCTCCTGTTTACAGGCCAGACATTTTGACCAACTAAGCTACAACACCTAGTGTTGACTCTGCGGGCACCGAACTGTTCTTATTCAATTTTCATGTCCAATCAGGTATGTAATTCCTCTTGTCAAAAGCAGATGATACTGAACCCCTTCATTTCAAAGTGCTGTGGCTTACTTGGTCAAAGTGCCTGTCGAGTAAACAAGAGATTCTGGGTTCAAATCCCAGCAGTGCCTTTTTCAATATGAAAGCTGGCCTTGACTTTGGACAAACATACATCATATCAATTTCCCTTTAATTGGGATAGTTGATATAGGTTGAGGTTAAAGCCAGGCAAACTATGGCCCGGGGGGAGGCATATGCGGCCTGTTCAGCTGTTTAATCCAGCACCCCGAATTTGAAGGAATTATATCAATAGTAAGTAAGTCATAAAATTGCTGTATTTCATTCATTTTTCAGAGCCATTTCATTTGCCCTCTGGCAAATTTTAGAACCTGTTGTGGCTCACCAGTCAAAAGGTTTGCCCACCCTTGGGGTTAAGCTAAAGAGCTGTGATGCACTGAAGTTTCTCTAAAAAGGTTCTGCTGGCATTTCAACCCAGGATCTCCTGTTTACAAGACACAGGGCCGGCTCGTGACATAGGCAGTATAGGCTAAGGCTAAGGGCGCCGTCCATCCAGGGGGCGCCACTACACCTTACTTTCCATCGGGAAATATCTAAATATTCGATATATTCAGCAAGTGTTATAAACTAAAATGTGTTGACATTTTTGTTGATATCTGGTTAGCGCATGTTTTCTTAGCTTGTAAGAGTTGATCAAAATGCTATTCCTATTCTACCTTACATACCTTACATACTACCCTACCCTTATATATATATATATATGTGTATATATAAATATATATATATACATTGTCAATACTGTTTTTTTTAGTAACTTATTGTGTGCAGTGCCTTACTTACAGTATATTGTATTTATAAGTTATTCATTTGTCATTTGTTTACACTTTTCATGTTGTGGGTATTAAAATCTTACACTTTTTGTAAGCTATTTATGTTGTATTTCATGTTCTTTTTTTTTGTATTTCTTTCTAATTTGTCCAAAACCTTTTGATTGGGCTATTGCTTTCTGTTAATAAAACAATGTTCAAGATTCAGTTGCTTTTGAGTATGCACACCAGCAGTGTCATTTACTGCAACGCAAGGGAGGCGCCACCTAAAATCTTGCCTCGGGTGCCGCATTGGTTAGGGCCGGGCCTGACAAGACAGATGCTTTGACCAACTAAGCGACAGCACCTGGAGGCAAAGAGGTGTATAACTGAAACACAGGTAAAGGGTCCCACCGTTTAGACAAAGACCTTCCTGTTCACTAAAGATCTACATAAGGAAAACTAAAAAATACATTAGCAAGATGAAGGGATAGAGTAGACAAGGGTTCAAGGTCAGGATGTTTTGCTTCCTAGACATCTGTTACAGTGGCAGCTCGATACAGCCCCTCTTGTTGACTGCTTTTTTTCCTTTGGGTTTGTGGTGTCTGAAGCTTTGGTCCTACTCCTACAGGCCTCTTGCCTGATAAGACAAACAGACGTCTGGTTAGCGCAGTTTCTGTATAAGGCTACTTCCCCAGGATGGTTTCATGTCAACTCCCTAGGAAGATTGTTTAGACAACGCACATTCCAACTCTGCTCTGTAACTTTCCCATCCCTCCGTCTCCTGTTTCACATCTATCTCTTTGTCCTCCTTATAAGGAAATCTGCATAATGATGAGACCTGTGTGTATAAGAAGGTGATGTTCGAACTGTTCTGATGAGGTTGAGAGATTGTGAGAGTTTGTGCACATCTGGACACACGACCTCCTCAGGCGCCTGTTTGATACATGACTTCTTTGTAATAAACCTGCTTTATGCAATCAAGTCGGTGTCAACGAGGATTCCTTCAACATCCACACTCCACTGCTGCAGCCTGACGAATCCACCGCAGGTTGTTCTCAACAGATGTGAATGAATTGATGGTTTGTTGGAGTGCCATACAATTCCTGCGAGCAAATTTTGTCTTTCCTGAGGATAGGATTACGGTGGGTTTAGCACCTACTGTTAATTGTCCTGTGGCCCAACTGTTTTCAGTCAGAGTCCAGCACGGTTCAAACAAGGTTTTTTTTCTGTTTTCTTTTTTTTGTTTTGTTTTTTTACTTTGTCAAATTTAGTTCTACCAAGAGGGGAGTGCTGGTTGCGACAACACGGACATCAACATCATCACTATGGTCCTCATACTGCCAAGTGAGCCGCCTAACAACATGAGCCGTTGAATTGAGACCAACGCTAGAATGATGGCAACAGCCAAAATTTTGCAGCAATATTCTTGATTTTTTTTAATAAAAATTTGCTGAAGATCTTTTTGGAAGTGCTTACTCTCCAGGTGCTGTGTCTTAGTTGGGAAAAGTGCCTGTCTAGATAAACAGGAGATCCTGGGTTCAAATCCCAGCAGTGTATTTTTAGAGAAACGTAGGTGCATCACAGCTTTTTAGCCTAAACTCAGCCTACATTAACTATCCTGAGAAAAGGAAAATTGAGTTTATTTTTGTCCAAAGCATCTGTCTCCTACTACAACAAAGCATCAGTGCACCACCACTCTAAACTGAGGCTCTGTTTGCCCAAAGTCACTGTCTAGTGCTCCAATAAACCTTCAGTGTATTGCACTTAGAGTTAGCTTTCATATTGAAAAAAGGCACTGCTGGGATTTGGACCCAGGACCTTCTGTTTACAAGACGGGTGCTTTGACAAACTAAGCCACATCACCTTGGAACAAAGGGGTTTTTCAAAAGATGCTCATTCAATTTCAGTCACTTCTCAGTAAGAAGGTCCATTCCACATTCGTTCTGCTGGTAGGGGTCTGGGAACCAGAACACCCCACTTTGAACCCTTGTGGATTTGCACCCCCCTTACCTTATACCTGATCGTCAACTGCTTATCCGAAACCTCTTTGAGCCAGGCGCTGTGGCTTAGTTGGTGAAAGCGCCTGTCTAGTAAACAGGAGATCCTGGGTTCAAATCCCAGCAGTGCCTTTTTCACCAAGGAACGGTCTTCCTCAAATGGGACTGTTGAGATTTCAGTAAGCCGTCAGTCAAAGGTTTGTCTGCAAACTGAAGAGGGCAATCCCAGGATTTAAACCCAGAATCTCATATATATACAGCAAAGTGACTTTTACCACTGTTGCATCGAAACCATAGCCAGAATGTCAGCAGTAACATCCAAAACTTTGCAGCAATACTAATTCAGAACACTGAAGTGAAAAATGTCTTCCATGGCCAGGACCATTTGTAGCGGTGCGGGAGAGAGCATGTGCGTGTGTATGTGTGCGTGACGTCTCACCCGTGGGTTTTTCCATCGGTAGCTGCGGCGGCTCGCCATGCTTGTCATGTCCCGGGCCAGTCCGAACTCACCCAACTTCACCTCCCAGGGAAACTTGTTGACCATGATGTTCCTCAGAGCCAAGTCACAGTGCACAATCTGCCGGGGAAAAAAAAAAAAAAAAAATGCTTTTATTGTCTTTATTACTTTTCGTTGAAATAATTCCATCTCTGAGCGTTACCATTTTGGAATGTAGATGCTGCACAGCCAAGGCAATGTGGTAGGAGGCGATGGTGAGGAGGCTCTGCAGCTCGGGGTCTGAAATCAGGTGAGCCCTCTGGGTCTGCAGGAAGGTCCTCAGGGTGCCACAGCTGACGTATTCCATGATGAGAATGTAAGGCTCTGCAGAGTGTGAGGGTGAACAGGGTTGATTATTAATCATGGAGCGATGGAGCTATGGTTCAGGCAGACGACTCAAGTGACCAATCAGCTGATGGGTGGCTATCCTCAGCTGATTGGTCAGGCTATTTAAACCCTCCCAAGTTCCCCAACTCACTGCCGCACTGCCAGTGCCTATGTGTTTTTGTTTTGTTTCTTTGCAACCCCACCATCTACCCAGCAACTACCAGTAGGCTCTGTTTTCATATGTATTACATAGATGTATTTATTATATTATTTTCGCAGGTTTTGCTTCATTGCTTCTATTCTAGCATCCATAATGCGAAATAAAGATATTGTTTTCAATCCGGATGCCTAGACGTGACTGAACTGTAGTGAGGAAGAAAGGCCCGAGGGCAGTTTTATCCATGCGCGTCACTCTGAGTGTGTGAAGGCGCCTCACCCTCAGCAGTGTTCCAGTCCAGTAGCTGCAGGATGTTTTTGTGATGCGACAGTTTTCTCATGATCGAAATCTCCGTTTCCACATATTTGGGCCGGACACCTCAGGGACCAACAGAAGGAGAACGATGAACTCAAAGCTCTTCCACCGGACAGAAAAAAATGCAGCTGTCCGTGTAGATAGAAGACATGTACAGTAGAAGTAATTGGGGAAAACAAATCAAAACAAAACCTATCCCAATGGAGCAAGTTCGCATGATTAATCATTCAATAATATAGAGTTCTCCAAAGATTAAAAAAAAAAAAAAAAAAAAAAAAAAAAAAGCTTTGCAGGTCAATTACAGGTTTTAAAAGCAGGCAGAAAGTACTAAAATAGATTTGAATAGAATAGAATATATCTTTCTTGTCAGAGACGAGACTTAAAGGTTGTACAAAATTGGTCCTTCATGAGTCGAATCCTACACGAATGGAATCTGAGCACATTCTCGCTGACCTGATGGAATTAGCAGAAAAGGACAGCTACTGTGGGCGACAGTCGTTGAGTTTTGACACAAAACAATACATATTCATTTCCCAAATTGTATTTCTCAGGTGCTGCTTCACAACTCAACTCAGAACACAAGAAAAAAATGAAGACAGTGAGGCAGCTTTTCCTCCAAAAGCAATAAGTGTTTGGTTACGCTGTTGAGTAAAAACCTGAAGCCTTCAGAACATTCAGGATTCTGTGTGTGCAGTTCTCTGTCTAGACCATGGGTGTCCAAACTGCGGCCCGCGGGCCAACTGCGGCCCGCAGTCCATTTTTAATTGGCCCGCAAGAAATTTTATAAATGGAATAGAATATGGCCCGCACTTCAACTTTTGCCCGAGTGTGTTGCACTTCTTCGTTTTAACACCAGGGGGAGCTGCTCCCACTGAGTGCAATGCAGTTCCCACTTTAGGTGAGTAAAAAATATATTCCACAGTACCCGTGTGTGTGTGTTAATAAGCATGCATGTGCAGGTACCCACGCGACAGATATCAATAATGCGCATCAATTCTGTCACTACCCTGCTTTTGCGCACCACTTTCTGAGATGCGTTTTTCTTGTTAACACACAGAGTGCACACCGCTGTGCACAGCGTACACACTGCACACGCAAAGTCAGCTGATCTCATCTGATGCAGATTTCCTCCTTGATCGAGTGACATTTGTCAGGATTTTTGACCCGAGTGGCGTCGGATCAGCACCGCAGCTGGATGGCCCGGTTTACACACCCAGCGCAGCTGACACTCAGCAGAATAATGCAGCACTCCAGTTATTAAGTCCAGTCCAGTCTGTTAATGTTGACAACCGTTTCAAACGAACGTTAACAGCTGTGTTGCTAAGCCTAATAACTGAAATAACAAGCTTGAAATGTACCCGTCCCATTTTCCCCTTCATTGTTTTTTCTCTGTACTGTAAATCTTCTGTCTAAGAAGAACTCTGAGGCTGCTGTTCTGAGAATGAGCTACCAAAGCTTTTTCTGAATAAGTCAATAAAGATCCATTTATTTCTAACTTTAATACACTAAAGTTAAGGCTAAATACCTAATTTCTAGTAAGTGGCCCAGCCCCTCCTATATTTTTATGTATGTGGCCCTCAGTGAAAAAACTTTGGACACCCCTGGTCTAGACTGACTGGGATCAGAGGTTAAGAGTAACAGACAGTGTGGATGCATGTATTTTTTTCCATTCACAGACTCATGGTCTAGATAAAAGCTAGTTGTGGTTTAGATTTAAAACATTTTTTAGTTAACACAGCTACCACCGGAAATATGTCCTATTCCGAAGTTCTTTGTTCTTCTACTATTCACAATGAGCAGAGTGAACAGGTCACGTCCCAGCAGTTGCCTGGGTATCCACAAAGACGATCTTCTAGCTGACCTTCTCTGCTTTGACTAAATCTGTTCTCGCCTACAGCAAAGACTGTACTTTGTCGTGGAGGCCGAGGGTGTTTTGGTGTCTGGGGAGTGCTGTAAGGTACAGGATGGTTTACAGAGTGAGTTGTCGGACCCGAATGACTATTGAAGCCAAGAGAGCCCTGAGGACGCTGGGAGTGAGTTAGAACTCCTGGTGCTTTGTTTTTTTTTTTTTGTACTTCAGCTGCTCTCTTATTAGGGTATTATCAAGATAATGTTTTATATATATATATATATATATATATATATATATATATATATATATATATATATATATATATATATATATATATATATATATATATATATATGTATATATATACATATATATACATATATATACATATATATACATATATATATATATATATACATATATATATATATATATATATATATATATATATATATATATATATATATATACATATATATATACGGCAGCACCTGTGCTGTTACTTTTGAGTCCATGACCTTTTTTCTGGGTTTTTCCCACCCGCGAGGTGAGCTAAGGATATGCGACACTCATGAAAGCAGCTGTGAGGCTCCGACAAGCCAAACCTCTTCACTAATTAACGAGCCAACGATACTGCGCATTGAAACACAATTCCAGAAAATGTCAATCATATTAAACAATACCATGTTTATGAAAATAATATTGGGTAGATTGTGGTAAATATATTTAAAATAATGAATATCTATATCTATATCTATATCTATATATATATTTATATAAAATAAAATAAAATACCTAAAACATATTTAGGGTGTTTTTTTTTTACTCTCTTTTTGTTTCTCCCAAGACGTTATTCCTCTCCTACAGCATCCGTTGCAATCAAGTGCAAATTGTCAATGATGCAAATTGTCAATGATGCGTCATTTGGCGACTTGTAGCGACTTTCAGGACTGCCAATAGCGACTTTCCTTACTGAGGAGTTGGCAACACTGATGCAGACTGCAGAGTGCTCAAAGAACATGAACAAAGTAAAACAAAGAAAACAACTGGAAGTTGCTGTTATTTTTACGATACTATCACCATTCGCTTAAGGATATTAAAATATTTATGTTTACAGAGGAAATGCTGGGCATTTATTTTGCAGGACACACAATTCAATTTAATTATTTCAATACATTTTATTACACATGATAGATAGTGGGCTAGCGTTTTTATTTTTGTGGAATAAATTTGGGTCGCGTCTTCGCAATAAGGGGAAAAAAATTGTGGGTCCTGAGCCTCCGCCAGTTGAGAAGCACTGGTCTATCACACCGCAGTCTACCTACCTTCCTTGCTGATCTTGCAGGTGAACATGCTGTGGCCCCTGCACGTCCCCCTGCTCATCCTGGCCTGGTAGAAGATGCCTTCCTTCCCGGCTTTGATCAGCTGCAGCAGGTTCAGGTCTGACTTGGTGAAACGAGGGGCCTTGGGAGAGAGACGGTGGAACGGGGGGGGGGGGGGGGGGGTGAAACAAATGCCGCGTGAAGGCAGTGCATGTGGAAGTTCCTGTATGACAGAGTCAGTAGGTCATCAGCACCTGCTGCAGGCCTTTCCACAGTCTCCTGGAGGAGGCCCGCTGCGTGCTGCCGCTCCGCACGGGGGGGGGAGGGGCGGCTCCCCCGCCGTCCCCCCCCTCGTCCACCACCACCACTGGGAGAGGTATCGCGGGAGCTTCCAGCGGGGGGGCAGGCATCTGCAAGGAATACTTGTTCAGCATGCTGCGAGGGGTTCGGAGCAAGGAGCGATACCTGGGACAGGAAGTAAAGTCGTTGAATTCAATGTGGAAAAAAATCAAACTAATTGAAAAAGTGCACAGAGTAGTTTAAAGTTCAAATAGAGACACGGGGTAAATGTTGATAGTTGCATCATTTTGTATTAATGTGCCTGTAAAGTTGACAGCATTGAAAATGAGCGGAACCTCAAAAGTAAGAGAGTGAAACACAAAAAGAACATTAGTGCAACAAGGAGGAGGTAAAACACAAGGAAAGAGAATGTATGAAAATGTGAAGAATAATAACAACATACAAATTAAATAATATGCACTGGTATATATTAGAAAAGTTATAATAAATTCAATCAGCCTCTATTCATTATACTGTATATCAAAACCAACAGCCCAAGAGGAACAATGTTATTTTCATACCAAAAATCATTAATGGTGCCCTAGCAGTCATTGCGTCTCAGCACTCATGAATACAAACGGTCAGAACTTTGCAGATGTTACGCATCCACTTGATTGATCATTATGACACTTCGGGGGCAAGGTTCAAACATTAAAGTGACGCTCACAAACTACTGACATCCCTGATGTTGTTGATCGAAAGCCTTGAACGCGTCGCCTCTTCAAGCAAACCACATACTTCATGTGCAACTTCAGTAAGCCTCAGGAAGCCTGCTGTTATTCTTAGTTTATCCCCCCCCCCCCCCCCCGGTGTGTCTTACCTTCTGAAATACACCATCCACAGCAGCGCGAACACCAGGCTGGTGAAGGACAGGACTGCAATGATGACGTATTGCAGAACTGACGGAGCACCAGAAAAGCACCAGACAGGTCAGGTCCAAAGCGATGCAAGCAGAGCAAAAGCGAAGGGCAACGTCGTATTTTCCAGGGCCTCACCTGGACAGGAGGTCTCGTTGTCCATCGTGTCACATCTGTGTGATGTTGAACTGAGGCGAACTGGATGGTTGCTGATCACGAGGCAAAAATTCAATTCAACAGGATTAACCTTAAACGGCGGGTCGATTCCACGACCTGGGATCCTCTCTCCCCTCGACGCTTCGCTTCGCACGGCAGCGCCAGTCGCAGTTTAACTGCGAGTCGCTCCGAGGCGAGGGAGCGTGTTGAGGTGGAAGCCTCCCGCTGTCAGCAAGCAGGGGCTTCGTCTCGACCACAACACAGGCAGAGGAAATGAACAGAAGCTGTTTTTTTTTTGTTTTTTTTTTGTTTTTTTTGCTCCTGCACAAAACCTGAGTGACGGCAGTGGACCAAGTACATGAGCACCTAGCTGGGGGGCGGGGGGGGGGGGGGGGGGGGGGGTGCTTGCAGACTTTTTCCTACAATATTCACATTCTGTACTTTGGTAAGAGTACAGATACTTGTTTAAAATATACTCTGATAAAAGTAAAAACACTGATTCAACTCCTCTACTCAAGTAAAAGTAGTACTGTTTCGGAAATGTTTATCCATCCATTTTCAATACGCACTTCTTCCTGAACTCAGTGTTGCGAGGGCACCCGAAATGTACTTGAGTAAAAAGTAAAAATGATAAATAAATAAATAAATAAATAAATAAATATAATAAAACATTTCTTTTTTGCAATTAATGAAACAATCGCAGCGGGTGGAAAACTGATGGCTGGATGACAAATTCCTGAAAACATGTTAAAAAAGCACCAACACTAAAAAATAATCAGGCCTAAACTTCACCTTTTGATGGAAAAGGTGCTAATTACTACTTTACCATCGTAAATGGATGGATTCTGCCTGACTCACTCTAATGAGGTCCCGATCTAACATAAATAATGAATGAAGACGCAGAAGCAGAAACAGGATGTGCTGCATGCTAATCAAGTAATAATTACTGTTTCTCTAAATGTCCTACAGCACTCCGATGGGGTTTGAACCGTTTACTTAATAAGGAAACTGTAAGTAAGTAAAGGTGTGACTTCCAAGACATGAGACTCGTCGCTTCAGTGGGTGAATTCAGCAGAAATGTCCGTCCGAGTACAGGAGCGGTTAAGTAGCACGAGCCCTTGCACACGGCCCAGGTTTCACGGAAATGTTCTGCTTGTGGTCGTCGGTTTCTACTGCAGACAGGCCGCGCAGCAGCGAGGGTTGTCGCATGTCAAGAGAGGAGGATGACGGATGAAACTATTTTTAAACTGCAGCGCTGTGACTGCAGAAGCATGCTGACGGTGAACAGGAAGTGGATTTTTTTTTTTTGGGTTCAAGTTTGGATCAGTCGCATGTTGCAGCAAAACCTGCAGTGAGTCCTCGGAGCGACTGGTGCTGCTGGATTCCTGGGTTCATTCGGCTGTGTGAGAACTGAAGTACTTTCTTAAACTTACAAAAACCAAAACAAATGGAAGTTGCTTTAGTTTTGGAGAGTGGAAGGAAGGTCCTGAAAATAAAGTGCCATACAAATGAGAAATTCCATCTCATCCTGCATTGGACACACATTATGGCTTTTCTCCATTTGTCTTGAGAGATGATGGACATCAATTTTATATTTTATAAATCCGAGACGCACCCTCTGGTTGAGGATGCTAATTTTGTTTTAGCATGCTAATAACATTAAAGACTGTAGGTTATTCTGTTAATCTACAGCAATGGCCTCTTGTCTTAATCTGTGTTTGGGCTACTTATATGGGAACTTTTTCTTAAATAAAACTTGGATCAGTTGTCTGTCCATCTTCTGCCATGCATACAGTTTGAAAGAGGTTCCAGGCGAAGTGTAAAAGCTAAAGAATAAAAACAAAACAAAAACAAAGCTCACACCGGTGATGATGAATGGATGAAGCTCAGCAGGAATTTAGAGATTTCCCCACTAAATATTTGCATCCAACCAAATTTTTTTTTCAATATAATCATCTCAATCATCTTGTAATAATGGGTAGAATGAAGGGCCATGGTTGACGACTCGCGCAAAAA
>NW_027466098.1:5540000-5655000 GCF_046127955.1 Nelusetta ayraudi | reverse complement strand
GTGTCGTCCGATTGGGGGGGGAGGGGGGGGAGATTGGGGTTTGGGGGTGCTAAGTTTTTAAAGGACGTTTCCTGAAATGTGTGTGTGTGTGTGTGTGTGTGTGTGTGTGTGTGTGTACCTCAACCTCGGCATTTCCGTTGTTCGATATTAACACTGTCACAGACGTTTTTCTTTCGCGGGGGGGCGGGGGGGGTTGGCGGAGGAGGGGTAAAGCTACGCTGACGGACCGTGTGAAGCGATGAGGTAGTACATGACTCGTGTTCTTTTTCCCAGGTGTCGGGATCAAAAAAAAAGAAAAGAAAAAAACAAGATACCAAATTTCGACATCAATGTTGGCGTCAAGTGTGGCGCCCCGACGAGACGAGATACCTACGGATATTTTCTTTTTCTTTTTTTTTCCTTCTATTTTTTGGGCTCCATCAACACGTCTCCTCAGTCAGTCGTTGGCCTTAAAAATTTTTTTACAACGTGGCTTTGTTACATTTAGTCCGACTCCTCCCCAGACTCTGGTCATGTGATTCAGAGTGGAAAATGCGCACGGCGATCCAACACTGGGCCTCACCGACGGACATTCAGAGACGTTCGTGCGGCCGAGTGCGGTGGCGAGGGTTGGCCAGCAGGTGGTGGTAGAGGTGTTGGAGGAGGCGGACGAGGAGGGAAGGTGTAGTTTCGCCAGGCTCGGCCAAAGTGCCACTTTAGTGCTTTCACCGGAGCTCCGGAGACGAGACGTCGCACTGACCGTCGTCGTTGTCGTCGTCGTCGTGTGTACAAAGTGCTCTGACTCCAGACGGGAGGGACCGGCCGCGGTTCCACCCGAGTCCGACTCAGGTCCGGACCGATCCAAATCAGGTCCGACTCGGGTCCAGACTGGTCCGACTCGGGTCCAGACTGGTCTAAATCGGGTCCAGCTGGTCTAAATCGGGTCCAACTTGGGTCCAGACTGGTCCAAATTGGGTCCAACATTGGTCCAACTTGGGTCCGACTTCCCGTCTTCCAGTCATTCGGGGGAGAGGAAGGAACTCTTCGGGATGATTCGGCGCTTCCTGCCCAGTGCGGGCAGCAGGGGGCGGCAGTGAGCGCGTGTGAAGCGCCGGCAGCTGGAAGACGAGGGGGTCTGGCTGGGAAGGGGTTGGGGGGGAACGGGGTGGTGGTGGTGGTGGTGGTGGTGGTGGGGGGGGAGGTGTCACTGGAGAACGCAGTACTTTTTGTAGTCGGACTCAAAGTCCTCGTCCATGCTACTGGTGTCGGCCATCTTCTTGCCGTCGATCTTTGGCAGGAACTTGGAGTAGTTGACGCCCTGCTTCTCGTAGAAGAGGATGTAGGCCGAGTCGGTGTCGATCTCCTCCGAGTGCACTTCCTGCACGGGCACAAACAAAGAGGACAGGAGTCTTGGAACTGCTGCAACAACATGACTGGGAAAGACTTGTGGATATTCACTTTCTCACTGGGCTGCACCTTCGCTCACTTTGCTGCTATGTTACTTTATGTTGGGGGTTTTTTCATCGCAGCATTGTGCTGATTTGTGTTCCGATTACGCGTGATTTACTCCAAAAACAGCGCGAAACAGAAAATGACAGCAGGATGTTGGTCTTCAGCAATAACCAAGAACAAACCATACTAATCCCATCTGCTTCCATCTGCTTCTACTCATCAAAAAAAAAAAAAAACTCAGACCAAGAGTCTGTTTACATTTTGATGTTTGGTTTCACTGATGTTATATTATAAAGTTATTTTTCACAGCCTTTCAAATTATTATTTTACAGCAGTAAACAAAGTGAATGTTTGATAAGAGGAGGCATCGTTTGCTGATGCAGTGCGTACAAGTATACGCTATCTGGATATTACAATAACTGTATGATTATGTTAAGAGTTAAATTATTTATTAAACAAATGCGTACACAGTAGCAGGCTGCCACAAATGATGGATTGTTACATCTCAAGTGTTTCTCCTAAATGCCTCATCCGAGCAGAGCAATAGTGGTGACTATATATATACTGTACTGTAATAGTGGTATACTGTACCAGCGGTCCTTCTGTCTGCACTGGGCTGTCTAGAATTCAACAGGTTCCCTTTTCATGTGTCTGACCACTGTAGCACATACAGGATACCGGTACGACGTGATGAAGTAATGTCTCACCTTACAGCTACTGTCATTATAACAGTACCACTTCTTATTGGGGTTTTTGGCATACGTCACATAGTGGCCTCCTCCCATGATTCCAGAATGGCACTGCGAGGGAGAGGGAGGGGCAACAGCGTTTAGTGTCAGACTATCAGGCCGGTCGGCCAGTCAGTTCCCCGCTGGTGCACGTGAGCCTTACTGATATTGCATAGAGGTTGTAGATGGCGTCCAGGCAGAGGTCGTCCCGGTGCTGCTGCAGCAGCGGCGGCGGCTGCTGCTGCTCCTGCTCCGTGCTGCTCTCCACGCTGCAGTCCGAGCTCGGCCCGTTGCTGCCGCTGTCGCCGTTCATCAGCACCACGTCGCAGTGGCTGCTGGACGCCTCGGTGCTGCACGTCGACTCCGACGCCACCCCCTCGCCGCCGCCCAGGTGCTCGGCGCCGCCGTCGCCCTCGGCCAGGGACTCGCTCTCGGAGTTGGCGGCCCCGTCCAGGTTCTCCTTGCTGCTGGAGAGCCGGGGCTTGCTGCCCAGCTGGGGCAGGCGCAGCCGGGCCGGCCTGCGGCCACCGCTGCCCATCTTGGGGCTGCCGGAGGGGCTGCTGGTCCGGCTGAGGGAGGGGGCCGACTTTCTGCTGGAGGCAGGGGACGCTGTTGAGACAAGAGTCACAGGTTAACGCATCCCCACTGTGCAAGAGGTTTAGTCCAGGCGTGGGCAAACTGCGGCCCGGGGGCCACATGCGGCCCGTTAAGCTTTTTAATCTGGCCCGCCGAAACTTGAAGAATTTATTTTAAAAGTAAGTAAGTAATAAAAAGTCTGTATTTCATCCATTTTTTCAGTGTTTTAAGATTCACTTCAATCAAGAGCTAAATACCGTGGGCCTTCAAAGACACATTTTGTTGTAACTTTTGCTTTTGTTCATTTTCAATCAACATTGAAGCACAAGTTTTAGTATTTTTCCTCCAATGAGGTGGGTCACCAAAACACTTGATCCATCTGCTGCTGCTCCAGCCCCTCTGTCAAATCTTAGAACACATTGTGGCCCACCAGTCAAAAGGTTTGTCGAACTCTGGTTTCTAGCGTCGGGGTGCACGTCACGGAAGGAAAAAATGCAAACGAAGCCTCTTCTGTTCCACTGCCTGCTCTGGTTTTACATTAAAAGGTTTTTTCCATTTCATCTGATGGAGTTTGATTTTACCACAACAGCTAAAGAAGCATTTCTCAACTGGTGGGTCGCCGAGCTGTTTTGTTTGGGTCGCGGCTTCATGGGCTTCCCCACTGACGCCCCATTCATTTAAAAAAAAAAAAAAGGGGGGGATTTTAAAATATTTAGAGATAAAATATTGGGTATTTATTTTACAAGACACACTATTAATTTACTACATGACAGAAAGTGGGCCAGCGTTCATCAGGAAAAAACTGTGGGTCCTGAGACTCCACCAGTTGCGAAAATAAAATATTAAAAGACAAAATATAAAACTTTCTGCTTTACCTTTTTTGACAGTGAAAACCCCAAAATGTAAACCCTGACCCTTCACAAAAAGGTGAAGCGTTATGTTTTCATTTTTTCCCTATAAACTCAACTGAACTGGAGGAGCTTGCATGTTGAACCGGAACCAAATGTACACCCACAAATCTGCCCGAACGGGCTTCTGATGACTTTCAGTTTGGGGCTCGGCCCTGTGAACTGTACCTTTAGGAAGGTTGCAGAAGCCTGCTGGGGCAGAGATGGAGGACAGGTTGTCCTCTCCCACCCGCACCAGGTCCTCGCTCTCGCTCTGCGAGTGGAGACACTGCTGCTCCGTGTCCCTGGGCGCCAGGAAGGCGCTGGGGTCGAAGCTCTCCCTCGGGAACTTGACTATCTTCTGCGACTTGATCCAGCGGCCGTTCACGAACTGGAAGCGCTTCAGGTGGACGATCTGAGGGTGAGAGCATGGCACGCGTGCGGTTGGTATGCAACCAGAATCTGCGTGGGAGGTGACACCCACCCACCCACCCTTCCGCCCAGAGGAGGAACCTCGCGCCGCCTACCAGGATGGGCGGCAGCCTCCAGAGGTCCAGCTTCTTGGTGGCCAGCCGGTGCGTCTTGCACTTTGAGCAGTAGTAGAGCTCGTCCTCCCCCAGCTCCTCCTCGCTGGTGAAGGCCTTCAGACAGCTGTCCAGGCTGATGGGCTCAGCCTGGGCCCGGCGAGACTGCTCCACACTGCAGTGCTCCTCCACAATCTGCCGGGAGACCAGCATTAGGACATTAAGGCGCAACGTGTACTCAGAAAATGTATGAAGTTAAGTTAAACCTGCGTTGTTTTAACGCACATACTAAGTTTTAATGTCACTTTATATGGCAATGCAACTTTTGCGAGCTGGCTGAATCTCTTGGGGTACAAATCAACTTTTAAATAATTTGTCAAAAAAAATGTTTTCAAGTGGATATTGATAAATTGTCAAATTGAAAAGTTCAGGCAATATTTTCATGATTGAGGTTTTATGAGGTTACAAAAGGGAAAACGAGACAAGAAAGTGGTGATGCAAAGTATTCAGCTGAGAAGCTTCACTACATGACACCTGCTACCTGTACGCACTGTAAAGCGCTTTGTGAGTTCATCCACGAAAAGCGCTTCATAAATAAATGACATGCTGACTTACAGCAGATATTTTGTTTGACGTCAATCTGTAGCCAGGTTAGCCGACCATGAAGTGGCTTACACTTCAACCAGTCACACTATGAACTGCACCAGATTTATTATCTGGAAATTATCATCATCATCATCATCATCATCATCATCATCATCATCATCATCATCCTCACCATCAAACCGAAGGTCTTAGGTGGTGTTTACTTTGATTGTGTAACTGAGAGCTACTTCATGGGTCCTGAGCCGTATGAAGGGCTACCAGTTTGCTAGATTCTCCTGAAATAACAAACTCTCTGAGTTATATATTATTATTAATGATACTTATCTATGTGAAGACACTTATCGAGCTCATGAGTTCTCAATAATTATCAGAAATGACTTAAAATTGAATTTTAGACGCAGCTCGACGAGCTGTGCAATTTTTTCCAACGGGTCTGCGGGCTCCTCATGAGGTCCTTGGGGGCGACCTGGTGCCCGCAGGCACCACGTTGGTGACCCCTGGTGTAACATTTTAAAAAGACAGACGAGGTAAAATCACTGCAAGTCTAAAAGGAGGTCACAAGGAGGAGAGTAAATGCTGTGTACTGTGATACTGTGTGGTTGCAGCGCCACCTGCCTACATAACCAGCTCGTTACTAGTTTATTTGAAACTTTTTCAGTGAAGCAGTCAGCAACTCGGTGCTTTCGGCTCGAAGCTCAATATTTAGTTCGGTGGTGTGCTGAGCAGGAAAATTGAAAACATAAATTCACAATATTTTCCCAAAACAACAACTCAGCTCTGCTGGTCCGTCTAGAGTGCTTTTACAAGCCATGGTTAAGATCTATTTCTTGTGCTGTTGTGTGTGTGTTTTGTGTATTTACCCTCTCCTGGGAGGTCTGGTAGCGGAGATGCAGGGCAGTGGGGTCCCAGTCCACAGCGATATAAGCATTTCCTACAGAGGCCCTGTCCTCCGTGCACTCTATTGTGCAACCCCGGCAGAACCTTAAAAAACGCACGCAGGCAGATTGTGTAAAAAAACAAAAAACAAACTAACTCGAACAAACACGTTCATCCACACTAGTGTACACCCCTCAACTTGTCTCACCTGTACCAGGGACACCAGGCACACAGGTTGCCGTCCTTGCCAACGACCCGTAAGGTGAAGGGGTACTGGTAGCCCATACTGTCATCACTGCAGATTTAAAACAAAGCAAAAAGACCTATTCTATGACTTCAGCGCGTGGATAACTTCACGAAAACGCCTTTTCCAGTGCAGTGGAGACACTCCCAGTGTGGAATGTTGGGAATATTTGTTCTTAACAAGACATAAGAAACAAATCAAGCTTGAAATAGCAGAGGTTAAACAGCACTGACGCCTGACTGGAGGATCTTATCAGGCCATTACTAATGTTGTGGACTGACATTACAGACACATGACAAGTCTTCAAGAGAGGACATACTAATAATAATAATAATAATAATGATAATAATAATAATAATAATACATTTCATTTATTCAAGTACTTATCATTAAAAATCTATATATACATCAGAAGCTTTACACATTGATCTTCAACCCAAGGCAACTATGGCCACATTTGGTATCACAGATAGACAATATACAACATTAAGGAAAAATTACAAAAACATAATTGCTTTTACGACACTGCTTGCACGTAGAAGAATATTATTACATTGGAAATCTAAAAATCCTCCTAAAGTTTCTTTGTGGTTTAGTGACTTGACACAATTCATTCAATTAGAAAAAATAAAATACACTCTCAGAGGATCCAAGGAAAAATTCTTCTCTGTCTGGGATCCGGTTTTGAAACATCTTCTGAAACTCAAAAATGTACCCACTTGACACCCATTTAGCTGTCATCTTGTATCCATGTTGATGTTTATTATTGAATTCCATGTTAACGTTATCTCTTTGAGTGCACAGCCTGTCTTGACGAGCTCAGGCAATTGTTTGCTTACTCTATTTTTATTTATTTACTTTTGCCTTTCCTTCTCTTTTTTTTATTTTTATTTCATTTATTTATTTTTATTTTTTCATATTTATCTCATTTATTCATACATTCCTTGTCGATTGGTGTCCCAACATGTTCTTGTTGGTGGGGGCGGGGGGTCAAAATACAAAAATAAGCATTGTAACGCCTGTATATGTATATCTATGTTCCATATTGCTGATGCTGAATAAAAAGATTATTAAAAAAAAAAAAAAAAAAAAAAAAAAAATCTAAATATACAGTGTGTGTGTTTGTGTGTGTGTGTGTGTGTGTGTGTGTGTGTGTATACATATATATATATATATATATATATATATATATACATACATACATACATACATACATACATACATACATACATATATATATATATATATATATATATATATATATATATATATATGTATAAATTCATAAATTTGTATGCGTTTATGAGGTTCTTATTGTCACACAGAAAAAAGCTTTCCATTAATAATATGCTTAAATTATTTTCAGCTTCTGCTGCTAATATTGAAGACGCGAAGGCTGCCGTTGCGCCTTGAAAGAAAAGAAAAACAAAAAAACACAAACACAAACAGATGCCAAAGTCGTCTCACCAGTCCTGCGCGTGGTTGCTGGCCTCCTGCGGGGGCAGCGGGCTCGCCAGTCGGGACACCTGGATCCAGATGGCGTCATACAGGTCTTTCTTACTGGTGTGGACGGTGCACGGGACGATGAGTGGCATGCCAAACAGACTGGGCCGGTTCTTTTGGGACGACAGGAAGTAGAGCTCTGTCCGCATCTGGCGAGACAAACACAAGCGTGCAAGTTAGGATTGTTTTTACATACTGTATATATATATATATATATATATATGAATTTTATGTCTTTTCTTTCATTCCCATGACTATTGACATTGCAGGTTCTCACTGAAGGCATCAAAACTACGTATGAACACACATGGAATTATGTAGGAAACAATCAAAGTGTCAAATAACTCAATCACGTTTTACCGTATTTTCCGGACTACAAGCCGCTACTTTTTCCCCACGCTTTGAACCATGTGTCTTATGCAAAGGTGCGGCTTTTCTGTGGATTTTACTTCACCCGCCAGGGGGCGCTTTGGCAGGAGGTGCAAAAACGAATGCAGAGGAGGAAGACGAACGGTGACAGGTGGTTTCGGTTCCAGTGCGCATGAAGAAAAAGTGCCAGCGGTTCGACGTGTGTTCAGTGTGTTCAGTGTGTTCAGTGCGCAACTTTTCTGTTTTGGCTCTCGTCTGTATGTTCTCTTGTCTTCATGCGCTCCGGTGCGTCGCTGCCTCGAGTTCTGGTCCGACTCCATACCAATTACCCGAGGTGACCAGCGGGACCCCGCAAACAGGATCCACGGTGCGAGTCCAGAGTCGCAGGCTCACAGCCGCTGACCTGATCCGCTCCGCGGACCCGTTTCCTGACGAAACACCGTCGGCGTATAGTCCAGTGCGGCTTGTATATGTACACATTTGTTTTTTTTCCCCTAAATTTAGCTGGTGAGGCTTATATTCAGGTGCGCTTTATTAATTATTTATTTATTATTTATTCAAATTCTTCAAAATAGCCACCTTTCATAAAAAAAACATATTTAGAGTTATTAGTGTTTGATATCTATTTGCAGTGGGGTTTTTTTTTAAATTGCATAAGAAGGTGTGTCCAAACTTTTGACTGGTGGTGTGTATGTATATACACTACCAGTCAAAAGTTTGAGGTCACTGACTCAGTTCTGCATTCAACTCCATTGTAACCAGTTTTATGAAATAATGATCTTGAATGCTCTGCAATCATTGTGAGTGCACGAAAATCAGTCAAGACGTGCTTAACAAGTATGAACATTTCAGTGTTGAATGAAAACTATTTCCAATGTCTAACTAAAAGTGATTGAGAGAATCCCAAGTGTGCAAAATGAATCTGTGTGAACACACTAAAAGTCGGCTGTTTTAAGGAGCCGTAACCGATGATGCTTGGTTTCCGTTTTCATGGTTTAGCACAACACAACTAAGTGTGATTATAATACAAAGCTTGTTTTTTTTTTAGAAATGTTCCCCTTTTTTTTTCTTTTTTAGCAATTTTAAATTCAACTTATGTAATGATATATTGCACGCTTGATATTCATTCTCTAAAATCACATTCAATGAGACATTCAAGGCCATCCCATAATGTGTTCAGCACATCCTGACTGATTTCCCTGCACCTGTATCTGGATCTGTACCAGTGATCTAAAATATATATATTATATATATATATAAACACACACACACACACGCACGCACGCACGCACGCACGCATATGTATGTCCAGTACACAGAGCTCTCACCATCTTCCTGTGCATGGCGATGATGTATCCAATGAAGGGGCTATCCTGCACGGGCGTGACATGTCCGTTGGCTACCCCATTGGGCAGGGGGGTGTCAGGGCTGCACGGCACTACGGTGCTGGGACCCCCGTTGGGGATCAGGACGGGCTTGTTGGCCGGACTCTGATCGCCTGCGCAGCCGTTGGCGATCGGGGTGACGTCTGTCAGGAGCGAAGACGGCGGGAGAGGTGTTTGGTTAGAGGTCGGCCCGAGCAGGAGGAGAGGGGAGAGGGCAGAAGAGGGCGGGAGCGGGCGCACCTGTTAGCGTCGGCGAGCTCACTGACGTGGGGGAACCGGGCACGGGAATCTCAAAGGCGCACAGGAAGCCGTTGACAGACAGCCGGACCTTCTGGTTATCCTGGGGGAAGTTCTGAAAGCAAGGCACGTGGATGTCAGCGTATGGCAAGCTTTTTAACAGAGGGGCCGGAGCAGGAGCAGATGGATGGAGTGTTTTGGTGATATACATGATGGGATAAGTAGAAAACCCGTGCTTTGATGCCAATTGAAAATGAACAAAAGCGTGACAATAAAATGTGTGTCTATGAAGCCCCACGGCATTTAGCTCTTTACTGAAATGGCTCTTCAAACACTGGGAAAACTGATGAAAAACAGCTATTTTATGACTTATTTTACTGTTAATATAAATTCTTCAAGTTCGGCGGGCCGGATTAAAAAGCTAAACGGGCCGCATGTGGCCGCAGAGCGAGGCACTATTCAAACAGCAGCCAGCGCACAGGCTGACATCATCAATCTACTCAGACACACTGATCTGACAAACATACTGTACAGCCAACACTGACATTCTCTGACAAGATGATGGCGTTACTGCGCATCCGGTTCGCCCAAGTGCAATGACATTACTACTCAGTCCATTTGGAGCCGACTGGC
Organism: Nelusetta ayraudi; assembly: GCF_046127955.1. NCBI lineage: Eukaryota > Metazoa > Chordata > Actinopteri > Tetraodontiformes > Monacanthidae > Nelusetta > Nelusetta ayraudi. Next base: position 5,645,001 of record NW_027466098.1, on the reverse strand, counting down.
TTAAAACACTGCAGTTGTGCAACCAGTTGAAATTCAGGGCTCTCGTCGCCGGTTGGTGACCTCAGCCAAAAGCATCTCGATGGGCGGCTGCCATCTAGGACAAGGAAACTCCATCCGATTGGCCAGGTACAATGGCACGCAAAGTGTGCCAAGCTCGGTTGAGTTGAAATACTTTTACATTGATACTCTATGACATTTTGGCACGCCGTTACCTTTTGTTTTATTAGTCCAATAATTTACAAAATAAAATAAAAAACAAAGCAAAAGAAAGACAACTGTATTACAAAATTGACAGCAAATAAACAAAAAAAAGATGCGCAAAGTGTCGATTAACTTAAGCCATCGCCTCAGGAAATGCAGTATTTTGAACCACAACGAGTTACTATGACATGTACTTGGCAAATTAGGTCTTCAGCAGACATGAGATGTTTTGGGGCAGCAATGCTCACGACACCTGAATCTTTTCCACACAAGCCGTTTAAATTTCTGCCAAGTCACTGAACCACAAATAGAAACAAAGAAAATGCCCGGTTTGTGCCACGCAACAGCCACCACATGAGATATTTAGACTAATCCAATCAAGCTCCTGTTCTTGGCAGCCAACCCCAGTTGTGGCTTAAATCCAGACATAACACTGAATTTGCATTCAAACACAGGGTCCTCGAAAGCAGATTGCGAGGCTCATTCCGTCTCGTCACTGCTCAAAGGTTTACGCAACCAATGCAACAGTTGGAGGCGATCATTGTGTTTTATGGTATTTGTGCGCACTGTCAGAATGTGTATTAAACAAAAGACGCATCAGGGAGAAATGCTATTTTCAGGTTTTCACAAAATCCAACTGCCACTGAAGTCATGCAGACAAGAACAAAACTGTAGACTTAAAAAAAATAAAAGCATACAGGTAGTGATAATTTAGGAGTTTCCTCAATTGCAGATATGATTAACTGTTAAAAGGTTGTAATGACGTTTTGAGCAGAAAGCCCGGAGCAATTCACCTCCATTATTCATGAGAAAACATTTAACGCCGTAGCGCAAACAAAACGTGCTTGCAACATTCAAAAGAAATAAATTGTAGCCTGCTAACTTGCATTCATAATGACACTGATTTGCGCAAATGTACAACAGAGGGAAAAAAAAAAAGGTTTTCTGACACCCTTGAAACTTCAGTCAATCCCTATTATTGACATTAAATATTTACCACAGTTTCGAATCAATTTGTCATCTGGCTGCAGCATCCACTCCTGAGCTGGATGGAAGAGTGCACGTGCAGCAGTGGGGGGTGGGGGGTGGGGGGTCAGTGTTGGTGACTGCACTGAAATAAACTGCACTTTGAGACTGAAGACTGATTCTTAGCGCAATACAGCGCATCATGAATACATGAGGGGCGTCCAAAAACTTTTTTCCACTATCCTATTGTCACTTCTTTTTCCGATCCAGTTGTGGCCCAGGATGGTTAAGCGTGTTTGAACGTGGTTCACAACACCTGCAAACGTGGGGGAAGCGATCGAATCTGCATCGTCCATTCCCGTGTGTTTTTCCACCTGCACCTCAAACTGTCCACCAGCCACCAATTAACTCAGGGCAGACGGTAAAACCGGAGCTATGAATGAAGAGTGAAGCCCTACCTTGATGTTGGAGGTGTGGACCTCAGCCAGGAGGATCTGCTCCGGCTTCAGGCTGCACAGTTCGCTCAGCTGCTTCTTCAGGCCCGTGTACTTCTCGTCCATGTTCAACCTCAGGCCGTATCGCACGGGAGTGGTCCCGTCCAGCTTGATGACTGTGGACGCAACACCGCTGGTTGAGTTTCCCCGCTAAAGCGCAGGAAATTGTTTTACAAGAGGCGGTCAGCAGGGACTCGGTACCTGTGATCTCCAGGTGCATGGAGCTGTCCATGGGCAGCGGCAGGGACAGGAAGTTGAAGGGGTCGAAGCGGGCGCTGATGTGTCCGCACGTCTTGCACTTCACCTGGGACTTGAGCTGGCCGTGGAAGAGGTCCACCACGATGGAGCGGTTCCTCCGCAGGTGGTTCTCCCACGCCTGCGGCGGCGGACACACAAACACGAGACGGCGCCGGCGCTTACAACAGGATCCTTGCGGTCGCCGACGGTGGGCGGCCGCGGCTCGGGCCGCCCGCTAATCGGAAGGTCGGCGGTTCGATTCCCCGGGCAAGTAGGCTAAACCCAACAAAATGTGCAAATCATTGGCCTCCTGTGTGGCGGCAGCCACAATGAATAGACTAGAAAAGTGCTGTTTATGACCACGTTACTGGACCAGTCTGGACTCCGGTGGAGCAGCCCTGTGCTGTAAATGATGCAGCAAAACTCTGAAAGTGATGTGGTAACAAACGTTTAGCATTAGTAAAGTGTCACAAAGTATTCTATGATCATTGATAACACATTGCACCAACTTTAATACACACTTTAATACAAGTAATTAAACTGCATTTACTCACAGTTTTTGTTACTTTTCCAAGCACATCTTTTACTTTTTAATTGTGTATTTATTCTTAATAAATTATAGATCAAGGTTAGGGACGGCTAGATAACCCTAACAGCACACACTCTTTTCATTAAATATGATGAAAAAATGTTAATGTTCAAATATTAAAAAGTGTGAGGAGAAAAAAATCTGGTCTTTGTCGAAACCTCTAGTGTCATCAATTGCTTGCTGCAGATCGGTGGTGGAATTACGGACTGGTGGTCCGAAGCCACCATGGGGGGTCAGTATAACAGCCCAGAGGCAGGACGAGCTAAACTAAACCATACCAAACCACAACTGACGACGCCAGAACCTCTTTCTGTTTGGCTCATCTCCCTCTCACACTGACGCACCACAGGTGCTTTCACGGAGGCAGGGTGAAATATGAGGCTTTCAAGGAGTCGGGAATAAAGAGAAACCCCATTTGCCTTTCATCGCTGTGTTAAGCTGTAACTATCCTGTGAACAGACTGCAGCGGCAAATTATAGACTTCCTCGCTGCCTTTAGCTCTGCTGTTGCTCAGAGACACGCCTCTGCTTCGTCTCTCATCGACAACTTTCTCCACGCGCAAACACATTTGATGTTTTTTTTTTTCCCCCTCCGTCAGCATGGGGCTGTTTATTACAACCATGAGATAGGCAATAAAGGAGGTGGATCTCCCGTTTGAGGAGAGCTAATAAAACTTGGGATCAGAGAACAGGGCCCTGCTGCTACAAAGTGTTCATCCGATGCTGGAAAAGGATACGCTGAATTCAGACTGTGCGGTGGAAACGAGGCTGGGCTGGAGCTACATGGTGCGAGTGGCTTCATGTCACTTTATTTTCTCTAACGCGACACACACCAGATTTCCAAGCAGGCAAAAGTGAACATTCGCTAGCAATGCAAATCACATGTCATTGAAAACACAGCAGCAGTCCATTTGAATGAACCCATTAGACTTGATAACCGTACATCCATCGTGCTAATGCGCTCACTTTGTTCTCTGATGCAACACCTTATATTTTATTTGATAGAACTAGAAAAGTGCTAAATAAATCCAATCCATTGTAATTATTAACTAAATTGCAACTTAACTAAAAAGGAATGTGACTGCCTTGGCCGGCAGCTATTTTATTTATTTTTTGTTTATTTTGCTGTTTTTATTTACATTTTTTGTATAATGATTTCTTGGGATAAAGGTGCAGATTAAAGAATACGATTATTCTTCTCTCTGCTCCCTTTCATTCAAGATTCAGGGAACCTTTTTATCACATTAAATCGATCTTTTCTTTTACAAATGAATGAATTAAAGAATTAATTGTGTTAAATGAATTAGTTAACGTTATGAAGGTTTTGCAGTTTTGGTTAAAGGTCCAGGGAGGAAAAGGAAAAGCTACAATTCATCAGTAAAGCAGCGTGTGCGTCGTTACCTCGAAGGCCACCTCCCAGTCGGGCCGCCCGTCGCTGTCCTCCAGCTCCACGTAGGGCTTCTCATGGACTCTGTTCAGGTCTTCATGGAGGCCGTCCAGCAGGAAGGCCAGCAGCTCCTGCGAGTCCTGCTGCTGGAAGCCGTTGAAGCGCGGGGCGTACTTGGCTATCGTCCACTGCAGAGCAAAAACCAACATGCGTCACCAGTTCTAATGCGACGTCTCCCCAGAGCTCTCTCGCGCAGCGGCGCCGGCCGGAAGGTTTCGCGGATCGGTCGCCTACCCGCAGTTTGAGCGGAGCCACGTTCTTCTGGGTCCCGCTCCACAGCTCCATCACCAGGTCGCCGTAACACTTGGCCATGTGGCCCCGCATCCCGATGGGGTTGGTCCTGTACGTTCGCAAGACATGGGAGCGTCAGGGCCACGCTTCCGGAAGGGAAAGGGGTTAGGACGGTCGTTGCCTTGAACGTCACCTGTTGAGCTCGTAAAGGTGTCTCCCGGAGATGAAATATTCCGTGAGGGGCTTGGTGTTGCTCACGCACTGGATGCTGGAGTTCATGAAGCAGGTGTTGCCCAGGTTGCTGAGGCCAGTGGCACCTTTCTCGGTGGGAACTGGTGAGAACACAGTCAGAGCACTGCTGTCACACTTGCCTACAAAAATGTCAAGTGACATTCATGAGAAGCCTCCACATGTATTGTAGAGAAAATGTTTGGTTCTGCTCTTAATCTAAGCTAACTGTTTATCATAACTTGCATTTTCAGTCGGTTGTGATCAATTCATAAGGTATAAGGTTCATTCATTCATTCATTCATTCATCTTCTATACATGCTTATTCCTATTCAGAGGGTCTGCTGGAGCCTATCCCAGCTGTCTTAGGGCGAAGGCAGGGTGACATCCTGGACAAGTCGCCAGTTCATCGCAGGGCCACATAGAAACAGACAACCATTCACACTCACATGCACACCTACGGACAATTTAGACAATTCAGTTCAAATGACCGCACATGCATGTTTTTGGGAGTGTGGGAGGAAGCCGGAGAACCCGGAGAGAACCCACGCAGACACAGGGAGAACATGCAAACTCCACACAGAAAGGTCCCAGGTCCGGGCCCCGGAATCGAACCCACGACCTTCTTGCTGTGAGGCGGCAGCGCTAACCACTGCGCCAAACAAAATGATCCTAAGATAACTATTTTAAGAAGTGTATTTTTGCTTTTTGTTCCTCTCTCTTGAAGGAATAATTCAGAAAATTAAATCTGTGTCATAAAAAGACCAAACCAACAGTTTTGCAGATTTGGTTTGAATATATAAATAATATAAAATTCCGTCAATTACAAGCAGAACAGACTGGCAAATAAATGTATCCTGTTCTTCCTAAGAGACTTTATTTGTACACAGCCACAGCCTCCCACAACAAAATCACGAGATGGCTGAAAGACCATGAGGGTGGCCTGTTACCTCCCTGCTTTGCAGTCAGATGTATGAAGGGTTCTAGATCACCACATGCTGCCGCTCACCTTTGTGTCTGTCCATCTTACTGCTGTTGGCGATGAAAGACATCTCCTCAGGCCAGCTCATGTCCTTGTTCCTCACTGTGGAGACACACAGATACATTTGAGTGACTAAACAGACGAGTTACTTTACTTTTGGAGCACTCACATTGACAGGTTGATGTTTTTTATAAAGACAACAAATTAGAATAAAACGTTATCAGTCCAAAGATTGACTGACTAATTTATTTGCACAGGACAGAGTTTCCCAAAAATCCAGGCACTGAGAGAAGTGATTCATGTTCTGTACCTTCGATGACCAGCTGCTGCTCATCTTGAATTTTCAGGCTCTCCAGCGTGTGGTCTTCATCGTCCAGGAGAGTGAGGTAGGTCTGAGGAACCATAGATAGAAGCCAAGCTCAGCCTCTACTGGAACTTTGAGGCGCAATTCCAAACTACAATTCCAGAGCTAAACATTTTGAACGGCTGCAGCCGTTGAAAATAGTTGCACCTTGTTAACAAAACCAACATATCTCACTCTTGCCTTTCAAGCTCTTCTTCACGCAATGGACTTGTTGAGTGGAATCGATTAGGAACAGCCACTCTTGCCAGATATGACTTAGATATACACCACCGCTCTGAAGTTTCAGATCACTGACGGATTTCAGCATTGAACTCCATTATCAGCAGCCTCATGAAATAATCTACTGGAATGCTTCAACAGGATGTGCTGAACACATTATGGGATGGCTTTGACAGTTGTTGCCTTGAATGTCACATTGAATGTGATTTTAGAGAATGAATATCAAGTGTGCAATATATAATTACAGAAGTTGAATGCTTTAAAATTGCTAAAAAAAAAAGAAAAAAAGAAAGAAAAAGAAAAAAGAAAAAGAAAGGGAACATTTCTAAAAACAAGCTTTGTATTATAATCACACTTAGTTGTGTTGTGCTAAACCATAAAAACGGAAACCAAGCATCATGGGTTACGGCTCCTTAAAACCGCCGACTTTTACTGTGTTCACACAGATTCATTTTGCACACTTGGGATTCTCTCAATCACTTTTAGTTAGACATTGGAAATAGTTTTCATTCAACACTGAAATGTTCATATACTTGTTAAGCACGTCTTGACAGATTTTAGTGCACAATGATTGCAGAGCATTCAAGACCATTATTTCATAAAACTGGTTACAATGGAGTTGAATGCAGAACTGAGTCAGTGACCTCAAACTTTTGAAGGGTAGTGTATACAGCTCAAAACAAAAACAACAGCCAACAGATGAATGAAAAACATGATAGGGGTAAACACATGAAGAGAGGGTCCAAGGACTGGGCCCTGAGGGACACCGTACAGACGAGCTAGTTGCTTTTAGAGAAAATCCAATGGATCGATCAAAAGCTTTGTCCGGCTTTTCAATCCACTGAGAAATAACATTCTTCTTTGAAAACAAAGTACTACACACACTCTCTTTCTTCTCTCCACTTTCCACATATTCTGTGTCAGCCCACCTCACTGTTGTAGAGCCAGAGTCTCATGTCCTCCTCCTTGATGCGGAGCCTTTGGGACAGGTACAGGTGGATGTCCTTGATGGTGCCCATGCGGCTGAAGCAGCCCGTGTAGGCGAGCATCCTCTTCAGGGGAGCGTTGGGAGACGGCACGCTTCCCGCTGAGGATCAAAAGCACGGAAACGTTCACAAACACAACACAACACACGCACGCAATTTATTCCTCCACAAACAGGAGGCAAAAATTGATCAGTGCACTTCGGCGACGTTCTCGGGTGGGGTGGGGTGGGGGACCGGAGATTAGTTGTAAGGAAGCAGCAAGAAAGGATTTGATTGTTGAATCATTTCAGTGCAGTTTGATTGGTGGATCGATTTAGTGGATTTTAATCAAATTAATAGATTAATCAAATACAAACCTAAGACTATTAGTCCTGTTATATATGTGTTCAGAAACACCACTAGGCTAAAAACAAATTTTAAAGTAATTAATTGAAACAAGCTGTTTCAACATCTATGCATTAATCCTTTCATCGGGTCCGTCTTCACAGCTTTGCTATTTGAACATGGAATTATGTGAACTTTGAAGACAATGTTCCGTATATGCTCAAAATTACCATGACTTGAGATTAAAATAATCCAGCGATGTTATTAATGCCGATAGTCAGCATTTATGACTAACTAGCTTTGTTCACTTGGTCCAAGAAATATAAAAAAAAAATGGGTCCCAAGAAATATATATTAAAAAAAGAAGGTACAATTCTAGCAAGTGTTTCTATTGATAACGAAAAAAATATGCATTGAAGAGACTGGCACCTATATTCAGCATCTTAATGCACTGAAGTATAATAGTTGAGTACAAATAGAATAAACAAGTATGGCCACGTCGGCCCAACCCCAAGCCTTCAATATAATGCTAAAGGTCTCCTTCGTGACTGACCAATATAATAATCTGTAAAAGTCATAGACTTGCTTGACTGCTCTGCTATAATCTACAGTAAATATGCTGCACAATCAGGTCCTTGAGTGCCAGAGGATATTGCTGACACACCACTGCTCAGATGAGTCATGGTAGAACCAAACGCTCCATTGACAGACTACAATGTGGTGACTGAACTTGATGACGTTGCTTCAACTCGGGATCCGTTTTCTCTCCATTACTAAAACATCTCATGTTAAAAAAAAAAGACATGACAGCAGTGCGCCAATGGCTCGTTCACAGCAGAGTATTGCGAGGCTTGATCTGCTATTTGGTTTGTATTGTGGGCATTCAACCGGGATTGAATGGGAATGTATGTGAAGTGAAATGGCTCGGTTGACAGCTTTTAACTTCTAACTACAACCAAGTGACACGATCGAGCTGATGCTAAACTGCTCAACTGAATCAAGTTAAATGTTGTCTGTCATAACACACGTGTCATATCTGTCTGAATAACACTCCAGATGGAACGTTGCATATACCCATGTGGTATCTTTCCCGTCTCCATAAGGGAAAAGAGCTTCCAGACGACAGCTGGGAGGAGGAGCGTGACTGACAGAATGTTTTGTCACATTCAAGCCAGGAAGACAAAAACAATCAACGAAAACCTACCACACAGTAATTGCAAAGAGTAAACTTGCATGACTACTGTTGATCAGCAGGCTGTGAAAGGTGGAAGGTCACTGGGAGACTGGTTCCCTGATTTAAACTGAGTGGTCACGTCAGATTCTGGAGAGATCACTCGGAACAAATCAGACGTGAGGTTTACTTTGAGATGGATCAATTCTATGATGTTTTAGACATACTTTACTGTTTGTACACTACTCCACACTGCCACTTTATGTTTTAACCATTATTTGCCTTAGTACTATTGACTTCTGCAGTACTGTTTTATCCTTTCATATTTTGCATTTTATTTTACATTCAATTTAGATTTTTTTTATGATTAATATTTACTGTAGAACTGTGGGGGGGTTTGAGAGACACAATTTAAATTCTCTCTATGTCCTACACATACTGCAGGATCGAAAATAAAGCTACCTTGAACCTTGCAAGGTTAAGAATCATGACCACTATTATTTCTTTCATCAAATTAGACAAAGGTGATGAAGGTTTAACAAGTTAAAGTACACAGGTGCTACAGCCAATACCTAAGCCACGCTTCCTATGTTTTATTAGAGTGAAATTAACACATTTTGTATGACCTCGAGCGCAAATTCCATCCTGCAGGTGAAAATGCATCTCCCAGAAAGGCTGTTTCAAATAATGATTCTGCGACACAAGTCTGCAGGAGCGTCACAAATTCGACACCTAAAAGCATTTTTGTTCTGACTAAAACACTTCACTCAGGATGTTGCACCCACACACATATGGCACTGGATAAAACTCATATAATGAATAAAAACTTGTGACTTGTGCTTTGACGAAGGCAAATTAAGAAGCGCCCGGAACTTAACGGAATAAAGACAACAACTCAGTTGTACACACGCGATTAAAGTGATCAGCATTTTATAATCTCGTTTACCCATTTTTCTTCAGGGCAATAAGAAGTATACCCATCACATCTAGCGTCAAATAGCAAAGTCTGTGAGGACAGAAGAGGTTTGATTGGTTGCACTTGTCACTGCAGAGCACAACCGCAGCCGGATCAGCGCCAATTTAGTAGGATTACGGGGAGGTTTTTGCGGGTAGCTGGCCGTCACGTGGGAGCGCCAGTCTTGCTGCAGGCTTACGTTACCTCTCGGTTGGGGCATATACGTTGGGAACATTCGCAGGCTGGTCATACCCATATTGACCCAGATGTTGGACTGAGGGGTGCGCGTTGCCGGCTGCTGGCGGAGGAAGAGGAGGTAGCGGGGGAAGAGCTCCAGCTCTGCCTGGCCTGTCTTGCTCTCCAAGATGACCTGCAGAGAGAAAAAAAATGAAAAAATAACAAATCCAGATGCTTTTTCTTTTATTACAAAGGTTGTTTTAAAAATTCTTTTTTTTTTTTTTTTTTTTTTTTTTTTTTTTTTTGGACAAACCCACAGTCCAAGTGCTGAGGGTTTAGTCTGAGGCGCGGCAACGCCCACCTTCACCAGCAATCTTTGCGCTTGTTTAGTCTCAATTGAAATCCAAATGACAAATTCCACTGCAGCCTAAATATTTCGAAAACCTGCCTGACGGACGACCACACCTGAGCTGGTTTTAAAACCTCGTAATCATCGCTGCGAAGGCCATCGGAAACCGAGCATTTCTTTTCTTTTCTTCGTCTCATGCGATTTTTGACATTGAATATTTAAAGGTCCACAGTGTCAAATTTGGCTTGATTTATGAATTTTATATTGGTAAAAGCTTAATATACATACAATATAAATGTATACTCACAGTACAATAAAAGCCATTTGGTTTTGCAATCCATCTCAAATCTCTCTCTCTCTCTGTCTCTCTCTCTCTCTCTCTGTATGTCTGTATATATATACAGACATACATACATATGCATGTTTTATTTTATTTTTTGTTTTGTTTTGTTGTTTAGTTGATGTATGGTAGTATACGTATGTAATAATTGTGGTGGTAATTGTGATGTCTGTAATTTTGTCATTGAAAATGTAATAAAAATATTTGAATATAAACACATACATAAGCATATATGTGTATATATCTACCATCTTGCACCACCATATTTCCAGGTGGAAGCCTGGTGTGGACAATCCAGGTTGCCCCACAGCGCGTTTCGTATTTAGGGTGAATACGTGCATCCTCAAATAAACCAATGAAGAAGAAGGTGGATGCGGTATCAAGGTTTGGGTGCACAGACCACTGTAGTTCACTGGCAAGCCCAGGAGAAGGTGATAGAGTGAAAGAGCGTTGCAAACTAAAATGTAACCACTTCATGTTGCTGTTTCCTCTTCAAAATCTCCAAATATTACACACTTAACCTTTAAATATTTAATTGGACATCTTTAACATCTGCTCTTTTATATTTGCACATTGGCCAAGAGGCAAGACAGAGGCAAAACATTCTTCTCTCTGTGACATAAAGGCGACCATTGCCGCTCGTGCCACACTTGGTGTCACATTCGTGAGCTGCTGAGCTGATGCGCGTCGCCGCACTCACCGGTCGCGGCAGGCTGAGGTTGGCACCGTACCAGTGGTACAGCGCCCTCCACACAGGCTCTGGTACGATCTCAAAGTCTCTACCGGGCACCAGCTGCAGGGAGCGCTTGACTCTGCCACCTTCCATGGTGAGCGTGGGGGCCTGGAGGGACAAAAGGAGAAAAAAAAAAGTTCTTCACAATTCACACACAACAATTTGCACGAGAGACCATCCATCGGCTTGAATTACACGTAATAGGCAGAAAGCCCATCCTGATTCTATGCGCAGCCTGCTGTCATTAGAACAAATTGCAGAGATAAAGACAAAGAGACAGGAAACACCATCTGCTCCCCGAGAGCCTTGGCTGTCACATGAAAACCTTTTTTTCCCCTCCCAAGTCGAAACCACAAATCGGTTCTTGTGTCAAACCAGAGAGGAAGCCGACAAAAGGAGGAATTTTTTTTTGGAGGCTTCTTGTTGTGAATGAGATGGAGGGAAATGAGCCGGGGAAAATTTGCATTTGCCGTCTATCAAAAGGCCGGGAACACATCTGGCTTTTTACCGCACGGCTTTGTGCGGCGAGCCGGTCTATTTCTGAAAAGAGCGGAGCTTCAGTGAAGCAGATCCAGAGAGAGCTCGCCGGCGCTGAGACTCGGCACGACTGTCAGGTGTTCAGGAGAAGCCCGAAAAAAAGCTGTGAACGCGACGTGTGATCCTTGCTGCATAATAGTCTCCTGATGAGGGAGGATGGGGCTTCGCTTGTGCAAACATTAGGTTTACAAAGTCTGGGGTTTAAAATGGAAGTCTTTCGGATATTTAGTAGGAAAAGAACAAATTATTCCACATGCTGGTGAGACGCCAACACTATAATATATCATATTATATATTAAACATTTTATAATATGATATATTGTATTTATTTTATTTTTTTAACATTATAATAAAATAAATTGAAAATATTTTTTTATTATTTCATATATTATAATGCATTGTTTTGTATTATATTCCATTAGTCGTAACGTATAATTTTCATACTAGCGTTATAATTTGTAAAACATAATTTTTAAATCAATTTCTCAACAAATTCAAAACTTTGCAGTTGCTGAAAAGTGGCTTTTTATTGTACTGTATTTGTGTAAATCACCAAGCTGGAAACGCTTAGGTGATTTGTGTTTTCTCAAGTTAGATTTTAAATGTATAAACAACTCAAATCACAAGCTCATCAAATCAAAGTCGCAAAATGATATTCTGCAGGACAACTTTCAGACAGTCGAGCAGTAAACTGTGGAACTCAAATCCATCAGAAACAAAATCCACCTTAAGAGTTTAAGATCTTTACAAAACTAAAACCTGGTTAACAACAACACAAAATTGTACTCATCTGTAAATAGTGTGAATATTGTGTGAGAAAGTGAGAGAATGTGAAGATCTTAACATATAAATAAAATGATTGAAGTGTATGGTATGGTTTTTATAACTGATTTTATTGTACTTTAACTTTGTGGAAAAGCTCAACCAGGGACTTGGGTTGCACATTAGCATTAGTTAGGAACCTAGATATACAGTTAGACGGGCACGTCCTTGCCTTCATTGGTTCCGTGGTGACCATGGGCTGGTTGTCGATGGCTCCGGGTCTTTGTGCCACCAGCTGGGAGGGGAGGTGGCCGTTGGCTCCAGAAAAACACTGATTGTTGTTGTCTGAAATGTTGTGCTGACGTGCGAAACAGCTCTCTGTGGCAGAGGGAGCGACCTGCGGGCTCAGAGCTGCCGGGACAGAGTGGAAAATGTTTGATGAGACGGTGAATGAAAACACTTGACAAAAGCCAGGTGAGGTGAAAAGGTTTCGCAGTGCAAACAAAACAGGATACTGTATACGGGGCCAATCAACAAAAAAAAAAAAAGGTTTTGCTGACACAAACAAGCTGGACACTTTGTTTTGCGGGTGTGCAAAATGAATGATGGTCCGCCGCCCGTCACTTTGTACAACTTCGAGTGCATACAGTAAATGTGATGATACACACATTAATTATAAACCTTAAGAAGGTGATGTAAAATAACTCTGCTCAGCGGCACTTAAAAATAAATAAAGTTTATTTTGTATTTGAAATTCTTTCTTTCCGTTTCTGCTGTGAAGTGTGTTTGCTAACCTGTTTCTGTGGCCTCAGAGGCGCTGGACAAGGCATCAGGTGACCTCTCCTCAGTGGGGCTGCTTGGACTGTAGCTCCTCAGTCCAGTCAGGCGGTCAGGCGGTATCGGCTCCACACCGGCCGTCGGTGTTCGAAGCGAGCCAAGAATTGATGGCTGCTCCATCACGATGCCCTTGTGGTCCTGCGTAGGAAGAGGAGAAGCAGTGACTGGTCTGTGATTCGATGTGATTTGATTTGAAAGTATGTTTGGAGTCATGTGACGTGATGTGATTGTGTCCTTGTGGCAACACAACTTGGGACAGGGTTTCTGTACAATTGGAACTGTTAAGGCCAGACCAAAGCATGAGTTAACTAGCAATCTTTTGTGGACTGACTAAAATTTCAAATCAGGAGTGATTATTTTACACACAAGTCCAGCATAAAAACTACAGTATTTTGGACTGCACCTTCGCCTATCAACCATTAGTGAAAATTGTTATTTTTGTGGGGTTTTTTTTTTTCATTTATTTAATTAAATTAAGAAGAAGCTCCTGCACACTGTTCAGCTCTCTTACTCTTTATTGATAGTGCAACGTTTCGGTCAACAGACCTTCGTCAGGCATCACATCTTGTGTTTTCTTTACTGGAAATAAGAACTTTTTTCTCATCGTGAGAGAATAATGATGAAAATGCGCGCAACAGGGCTGACAACACAACAACTGCGTTAAAATTGTAAAAGAAAGAAAAATAATAATAATAATAATAACAATGTCTTGCAGATATCCACAGGCTCTTAAAATGTGCAGTTCCTTGGCACCACTCACGTATTTGACGTAGTCCCTCCACTGCTGCCACCACAGCATGGAGATGAGGAACCAGTTCTGACCTTGCTGCAGCCCATGTCTGCTCTCCCGCTCCAGCCAACCCCTGAACACACACACACACACACACACACACACACACAAAGTAGGAACATTTTTAGCTCAAACAACATGCCCTTGCACTTGCAACAGTAAGTACAAGTATTCGATAAAGTAGAGAGCTACAAACCTGATGATCTGGCCCTCTTCCTCTGGAGTGCCAGGCCGGAGGCCCAGGACAATGTGGCAAACCTGGATGAAGACAACAATGCACAAAACGCTGTCTGTATGTTGCCACTGACAGGCTTTCAAGCTGCAGCGCAAGGTGCACTCACCTGGAAAAGCAGATTTAAGAACTCATTGGCTAGAGCGCTCTTCACACTCCAGATCTGGTAGTCCTCCAGGGTCAGGTGACCCATCTGTTAATGCAACCAAAACATTGAGAGTTCAGCGTGGTTTTTCTCTTTCGACTCACGGCAGAGGGGATGAAAACTCAGGAAGGTGGTTAAGAGAAGAAAGCATTATAAAAACCAGCAGCAGGTGCACAGTCTAACATGATGGTGCCATTCTCTGAGCACAGGCTATAAAAATGACATCATCAGCAACAACAGAGAGGCACAGAGGTCAAAGGGCTATCCTCTTGACGGCTACATCAACAAACACTTTGCTGCAAGCTGTGCCTCACCTTGGTTGTGTCGTGCATCTGCAGGATTCCCTCTACGATGTCCGACACACTGCTGTTCAGTTCCTGCAAGCAAGAAAACAGAGGTTCTCACAGTGGGGAAAAGGGCAGTCATCTCGTGCTCAAAATAAGAACTGAAAAAAAAAAGACTAGAAATGATTGATTCAAACTTAAACATTAGCACTTGGAAGCACTGTGATGGGGGGAAAAAAAAGGAACCACCAGGTTCATGTGTACATCTCGGGACTTACAGGAAGTGTGTCTGTGCGATTGTCCTTCCACACCTCCAGCAAGGCCACCACCATTTCATGGAGCTCATCTCGAGACAAAACCCCATCACGGTCCACATCGAACACTTTGAAGCAAACTGAAAGAGGGAAAAGAGCGATGTGATAAACATGTTACCGCACTTTGTGTTTGTGATTCCACGTGTTTCCATTTCTGAAGTAATTTCAAGCTCCATTGGAAGTGCTGAGGGCATACGGAACCAAACAACACCTTCAGAAAACATGTTCCACACTCCTGTAACGGCCACAGAGGAGGAAATAGCCGGCAATCGTCGCGATAAAAAGGACCTGGGTGTGACCGTGGGGTTTATTCATCCGAGACCATTTCAAAGAATATGAGGTCTTACATTTCTGCCTCTCAGCAACAGGCCCCCTGCAGCAAGCCGACAGTCCACAGGAGATTTCTTTAAAGTCGATGTGATTGTCCCGATTCTCATCGAAGGCGTGAAATAAACCTGAGATGGAAAAAAAGAACAACAAACAAAATTAATCAGTAGCGCATTTCATATTTATACTTAAAAAAAAAACAAAACGCCTTTGAAACATTAAAAGCACTTCACTGTTGCATCCATGCACGTACTGAGTGCCTTACCTTCACTTAGTGAGGCGTGTATGGGGGGAGATACCAGTGGGACAAACGTCTCCAAGTCAAAGCGGCCGGTCCTGGACTGGGCTTTCAGCAGCCAGTACCGCTTCTCCAAGTCTATGATGTCCGTCTCCTCCACTTCAGGGAAAAAAATTAAACAAAACTGTGTTATTCAGAAAAACAAGAAAAAAATCTGGGGAGGCTACACAGTTTACACAGTTTGACTCAATTTATTTCCACTTATTTACCATGACTTAGAAGAAAATCAGACCTCACTACACAACGAAGAGTTACTGCAACTGCAACTGGAGTTGATACTCAAGACTCCGTAGTATAAGACCACATCAGGAAAAATTTCAATGCAATGCTATTCACCCTTTGACCCACTAGGGCTGGGCACCGAACTTTGACACATTTGTGTCAAACTCAAATGTTCTAATCACATCGAACATTGAAAAATCCATCATCTTTTTGTGCCAAGTTCCGTTTGCGAGCCAACAGTCATTCGGCATCCGCGTGTCAAGATTTAAAGTCGATGGCTACTTGCTTTAAACATTACAGAGGTGCGAACTAAAGGCAAGACAAACGTATATTTATGTTACAGTGAAACTTGGCATCGTGCGTGTAGCTCCGCTCCATTAAAGGCGGACCAAAGTTTACAGGTTGCAAAGACGCAACATTTGTGCCAAGTATGCACAAAGGACGGGAATACAACAAACTTAATTTGGAGGAAATCCTGAATTGGCCCGCCAGTAAAATGGAAAATTGGAGTTTTGTGCTGTAACAGCAGTGAGTGAAATGCCGGCCAATATTTGGAGGGTCCTCCTGTTTGTTACTCAATACCAATCGAACTTTCCTTAAAATGCAGGAGGCCTATTATAACCTTACAAGATTTTGTGGATGCAAGTCATGACAGTCTAAATTATAACACAGACAGACACATATGTGTATATTTAGCTTTTTGAAAAAATATGAGACCCCCTTAAATTTTGCTTTGAGGCTTTCGCGGGATCTCA
Source organism: Nelusetta ayraudi (assembly GCF_046127955.1). Taxonomy (NCBI): domain Eukaryota; kingdom Metazoa; phylum Chordata; class Actinopteri; order Tetraodontiformes; family Monacanthidae; genus Nelusetta; species Nelusetta ayraudi. The sequence goes on along the minus strand of NW_027466098.1, from coordinate 5,628,506 downwards.
CGGGATAATCTGAACCCCCCCCCCCCAAAAAAAGAAATTCCACAGCATTCCGCACACTGTGTAACAGCAATGTATTTTTGTTGTTCTATCAAAACCAAGGTATCAAAATTGACATTGTACCAACATTTTCTACTTGCTATCCTATCCGCAACTTATAATGAAGTTTCAGTATAACCACTTCCAGACAAACGAACAGCATATCGGAGCAGTGCTCAATCAAAGCGAGTGCTGGGCAGAACAATAGTGGAAGTTAATGTTGCAATTGCAGGAGAACGATCAAGAAACGTCTTGTCAATGCGAAGGCTCTGTGTCGTGCGAGGAGCAAAAACGGCAAAACCAAAACAATCCCAAGTGTGACACCCTGCTTACGTAACGACTGTGACTGGTCAAGTGCCACCGACCGCGCTCGACATGAAGTGTTGTCACACAACAGGACAGATATAGTGATGGGCACCTCTGCCAGGGGTCAGTGAACCAGCCTCCCTCTTTCAACAAACTAATCCACGGCTTAGCGTAATAGGATTCAGCCGCTAGCCAGCCAGCTAGCTAGCCAGCTAGCCCCTTGGCACGGAGCCAATGCACATGACAGGTGTCAAAACAGAGACACCCAACCTAATTGCAGCTGCTTCCCAGTGACTAAAAGGGGACCGTGGCTTCTCAGTCGGGCCGTGAAAACAACCTTCCGAGTCAGAAGGCGACGATGACGAGTGAGAGTGACACGCTGGAGCACGGATCGCCTGCCTGGACTGACGCCTGATTCCTGGTAGTCCAGGGGAGAACACCTGCACCGGACACGTTTCGCTTGACAGGGGGAGCGTTCGATTGGAGCTTTTACTGCGAAAAGGATCAGATGTTTTAACTAAAAGGGAGCAGTGGGTTCAAAATCAATGATTTAGAGCAAGAGGACGACTAGATGGCGATTGCATAGAGAAAATAACGTGAAGCAAATAAATAATTTACACTGAAAACTGAGGCAGGAAGCCAGTTCTGAAGCAGGGGAGGGGAGGGTTGACTACCTTTCAGTCCCAGAGCTCAGCTGGAGACTGCCAAGTCAACAATAAAGGGAAGCCACCCCCCCCCCCCCCAACAAAATAACTGCGAGAAAAAGCACAAGGTCACATGGAAGCTTTTTTGAAAACTTCAGCCCTTGTGTGCGAGATTGAAGAAAGTAATAAATGCGTGTATAGGCTGAACATCCTTCACGGTGGCTGCACTATGGTCTGACTGATAATCTATAAAACTCATTATGTGGATAGCCTCCATTTACCTCAGGTTAGTTCCCCTCCACTGTATGAGGCCGCCTCTGTGTCGTTCTCATATCTTTGTAATAAGGATGGATTTAACAGACTTTAAAGCTCCACTTGCTGTTTATTTTGCCAAAAGCTAAGATTTTAAATCCATTAGTGGTAAATGAGCTGAAGACTTTCACTGCGGCCGGGTACAGGAGCCAAGCGGGACGCTGGGTTCATGTGATCTTGAGCCGTTTCTTCACAGACATGATGGACTTCCCAAGTCGGGTTTTACTTATTTTCCAAAAATAAGTAATTTATCAAAAATCTTTGAATTGCGTTGTCAGTTAGCTTTTTACTTTTTGCACACTAGCCAAATGAAATTACATTATTAATAAAGAACATTTCAGCTTGGATAAGTGAAGCCATAAATTAAAAATCTTGGAATTAAACGCTAAATTAAACTGTGAAAGCAGATCTTTCTCTCTCAAAACTATGGAAGAACAGAAGCCTAACAGATCCAATGAGGACTGTTCAACAGCCTTATCTGTGCATATACCATGTAGTATACATAGTGCCCCACTCCCTGGCAGGTGCCGCGTCTCGCCTCGTACCCACCTAGTGGTGCAACTCTCTCCGAGTGGCAGCAGAGATACCATACCATTATCCAGGGAACATCCTTGGTGAGTAGCTGCCCCAGCCAGCGCGTAGCATCGCAAACGGTCCTACAAACCTGCTACATGCCCAAACCGTCCTGTCCTCATTCCTGGCCGATTCCCTGCTCTAGTCCAGACGGTGAAAACTGCGATAGCATCAGGCGCTAGCCGGCTAGCAGTGAAGTGCTAAGCTTTGCCATGAGTCAAGTGTTAACCCCCGCCGGTTCTGTGAAGAGTCAAGAACCAAGAGTGCGCAAGTCACTCTCTCGGAGACGCGCTGAGTTAAGAGGATAAGCTGGGAGCAGGCAGATTAAAGGCAGCGTCCAGGTTCTCCTAATAAAACACATTTTTCCCCCACCTCTTTTTAATCCGACTCATAATATCCAGTGAAAGTACTGAATTACGACCACTTTTTTTTTAATTGTTCATGCATGAATGTCGTGAAATATACTGATGAGTTCTGTGAATTAAAAAATAAAATGTGTGTGATGTTTTGCTACATGCAAATGAGTGTAATTTAATAATCTCAATATGAATTAGCTCCCATCCTCAACATTCCTGGGATTTACCTCAAATGTACAAATCTAAAAAAAAAAAAAATAGAGATCTATTTTGTAAGTGTAATTGATGGAAATTTTTTAAACATTCATGCTACAGTGATGCCATACCACAGAAATAGAACATTTAATGTATTGAAACAAAAGCCAGCAACAGTGGTGGGTAAAGAAAAATGCCAATGTGTCAGTAGCTTGTCATGTGATCATTCTGTTAGTCATCGTCTTGGTGTTTTTGTGTCAAAATGTGAACAGCATGGTGAAGAAGACTGTTTAAATACAAACTGTCGTTGAGCCAGAAAATTCAGTGACTGATTCATGAACATGAAAACAGTCTGCTGAGGAGGTAGATGGCTGTAATTCAAACCTTAGAAAAAAAACAACACAAATGAAGCACCTCTTATTTCCTTTTGATGATCACTGGTGTTGCCTTAAAGAAAACTTCAAAAGAATTTTTTAAAAACCCGACAACTAGCGTGTAAGAAGTTGCACACTCAGGGTTCTCGAGAAACCTATCAGGTGCACTCTAAGGACCGCAACTTGAGCCAGCAGGTACCATGCTTCTATAATTATCTGCAATATTTTCCCCTTCGGAGCCATATTCTGCTCTGGTTGAAACTGTTAGGACTGCATCCCAGAGCAATAAACGTCCTGTGAAGAAGAGCACTTCAGCGGCAGGATAGGCCACCACACGTCTCACAAACAAGGTGAGCAAAATGTGTGAAATGTGTAGCCCTTTCTAAATCGTGTGTGTGTGTGTGTGTGTGTGTGTGTGTGTGTGTTAATGGTATGGTGGGGTTGGGCTTAAGATAATAGGAGAGGAAATGGATCCAGAAGAAGGCAGCAGTGGAAGTGATGAGAGACAGCGGTGAAGGACAGATGGGATACTGAAGAAGAAAAGCATGTGAATGATTCAGGGTGATAAGTCGGGCCTATGAGTCATTTCCCAGGGTCCCCCCCCAACCCCCCCTGCTGCCACTGATGGGGATGAAAAAAATACACAACAAAGCAGTGCAATGACCTCGCCGACAACTGTTCTGAGCCGTTTATGGCATTTCCTGAGACATCCACACTGGAGAACGCAGTGTGGTGGACGAAGCTGCAGGACGCTGCTTCCTATCCCCAGGATTTGAGACTAAAGAAGTACAGCAGCAGTGCCTCTGCATTTCAAGAGTTAGGGCAACAAATAATTTGCAAACTGAACACTTTCTCCACTTTTTTTTTTTAACCTGGTGACTCAGCAGCGAGATGCTCATTTAGGCAGGAACGACCTCAGCGGCCCAACAGCAGCGAGACTCGGCTCGTCTTTGGAAGAGAAGCAATATTTTCTATTGCTGTGACAGCCTCAGGCCAAACATTTTTTGATAGGATGGAAGCGGCATTCCTCGAGTGCTTATGTAGAAAAGCAAGAGGACTTAAAATTTAAAAAAAAAAAGTAATCACTCTGGCAAATGAGTACAATTCCAAAAGGCAGTGTCTGAACTCAGGGGGTCTCGTTGGAAATTAGCATAAAACGCTGTGTTTTCACTGCAGTGCCGGATTTAATAGCCAGTTTTCTCATCACTTTACAGTCAGACGAGTCCATCTGCTGAACTAGCGGAGGCAAGTAAATAATTAAATAAAGATCTCATCCATTTTTAAATGACGGACACCTTGGCTTAAATGGTTTATTGAATGGATGTGCAAAAATAAATGATTACGTCTGATGTTGTACTGTTGCACAGAATATCAATGCAATGTGACCGAGTAGCATCACATCTGTGGTTCAACATAACAGCACTCTCTGGGTCCAGATTACTTGATTGTTATTAATTACTTCTATCTATCTAGTTGATGTTTTTCAGTAGTTTTAACAAAAAAAAAAACACAGCTCTGAGTTGTCAGTTTGACGGTCTGTCTAGTTTGCCATTTTTTCAGTGTCATCAACTGAGTTTTTCAAACATATTACTATCAACAAAATGTTTTATATCAGATTGTAGGATACCGGCAAGTGTGAGCAAATGTACTGGTTCATTACACCAATAAATCAAACAGTGATTGAGGGAAAAACATCCAAAAAGGAAGAACTGATGAGGCTGATAGCATTTTTGATGAGCTAATTTCCAATAAAAATAATTTATGCAATTCAATTATTGTTGAAAGATTCATGAGAGGGTGAAACAGCAGACATGAGAACCACTGATAGAAAAAAATAAGGGAAAAAGTGTTGCAAAAATAAAAGCCTGTGAACTTACAGTGTGTGACTCCAGCCAGCGTCTGGTAGAAGGTGGGCGTGTCGCTGTCGTCGGTGAGCGTGACACACACGCCTCCGGACAGGAGCCATCTGGACAGCGTGAAGGCCTCCTTATTCTGGAGCAGCCACGTCCTGAAGCGCTCGTAGTTCACTTTGTCGCCCTGCCAGGACGCACAGGAGACGCACACAGGGATCACTGCTGGAGGTCCTGCAGAGCACTGAGTAATTTTGAATCTCGTAATCGCAGCCCCTCGGTGTCTGTGGGATTTTTTTTTTGCGGCTGAAAAATAAACTGACGGGCTGAGTCACAAAGGCCGGATTTCTCTTGATTTGTTTTGCATTAATGAATATTAAAACACCGACTCTAGCAAGTCTCCACACATCAACTGGACAGTTTCTCTTGTTTGACGAACTGTAGTTACACAGTGATTCATTTCATTGCGTTATCTCCCTTAAAGTGTCTCAGAACAATGGCTTTCTTTTTCCTTAAGTGCGTGAATAACACCTCTGCAACAGCTGAAAGCAAAGTTAGCGATATGAGCCGAACAAGAGAGTGTGCAACTGCGAGGTGGGGGTTTGCTTTAAAAAAAAAAAAAAAAAGAATAAAAATTCCGTATTGTGATTCTAACCAGGCTAAAATTAAGTTGAAAGAGGGGTTATCTGAGTGTTGCAAGAGTTTGTGTAAGTGGAAACGCAGGAATGCGCCGCTGGCTGACCTCGCTGAAGCACTTCTTCAGGGAGGTTGGGATTTCTCCATCCAGGACCTGCAGAACCGCCTCGATGTCTTCCCTGGCGGCGTATCCGCCCAGATCGCTGGCGAAGAGACTAAAGAGGTCTGTGGGCGGACGGACAGAAAGACAAGACAGACACCACAGACGCTCAGCTTTAAATCACAGAAATGCAGGTATCCGTCGTGGGAGCTGCGGGGAGGAGAAAACCAGGACTGCATCATCGGTGGTGGATGAGACGACCTCAACGTGGCAACCGGGCAGCGGGAGAGAGACGACGAGGTCAAAGTACGGGCAGAGGGGAAATGTGCGCATGAGAAAAAAACATCGCCTCCAAGTTCCAATATGAAAAAAAGTCTTTCCCAAGGGATAAACTGAGCTCTGTGTTTGCAGCCCGTTTATTTTTTATTGACGTTTGCAGGTTCTAATTTGTTTATTTTCAACAATGTGACATCCTAATGACTGAGGCATCAAACTGTATATCCATCCATCCATCCATCCATCCATCCATCCATCCATCCATCCATCCACCCACCATCTATCTATCTGTCTCTAACACCTGTATTAATAATATGCCTGCTGGACTGTGTGGGTTCATAAATATTTACTTAAGACTTTTTGATAAATACTTAAACGTGAGGACATTTACTTGAAAAACAGAAAAAACAAAGCCTTCAGCTTTTGTCGTCTTAGGGTGAAGAATTTCCAGCTGTTGCTCATCTGGAAACTTTTTTTTTTTTTTTTTTTTTTTTAATTCCTTTCCCCGGGAAGTGATATAAACGATCCCGCTTGCCTCACATTTGAATGCATTTGTCAACATGCCTGCAGACAGAGTTGGTGGTCTTGGCTGGAACTCTACCTGGTCAGCTTGTCCACTTCCAGCTTGATCTACTACAGTGTGATTATGAAGCATGTTACACTTTCCTGGATCCATGTTATATGCTGATAACTTAACAGCAATTCACTCTTTGCTTGGGCTTTATCTGCTCTGACTTCAACAAGGGCAGGAATGCATCAGAGCCGCTTGCCAAAAGTGAGATGCTTTTTTCACGGACAGCGAACGCTGCTGAAAAATGTCACTGACGCATTTGTAAGGATTTGATTACGAAGTCCCTGCTCGCTGTGAACAGTTGCACGCAAGCGCAGCCACGTGCCAGTTGCGCTCAGTCAATGTGCAAAAGCAAAGGAAAAAAGCAGAGTTGCTTTATTGATACAAGACCTTCTGTGTTTAAGTAGCTACAGGTTCTATGTTTTGTCTGCATCTGTAAGTTTCAAGGGCATGTGCAAAATGTGCCCGTAATAAACACAGAGCGACATTGGAGCAGTGCTCCCTGGAGAAGTGAGTACTGGTAGATGGAGGTAAACTCCATAAATTCACATTAGCCTGCGCGACACAACTGCACGGCAACGGCTCTCACTGTGTCTATAGCAGGCAAACTACTGCCCGGTGGAACATATGCTAAACTTTATAAACCAGCCCAACGAACTTGAAGAAATTACATTAATAGCAAGTAATAAATTAGCTGCATTTCATCCATTTTTTCTGTGTTTTAAAGAGTCATTTCAGTACTGAGCTGTATACTGTGGGGCTTCAAAGACAGATTATTTTGTTGTTCATTAAAATTAAAGCACATGTTTTCTCTCCAATGAGGCGGATCACCAAAAGACTCCGTCCATCTGCTCCTGCTCTGGGCCCTCTGTCAAATTTGAAACCCCACCGTGGCCCCACAAGTCAAAGAGTTTGCCCACCCCCGGGTCTATATAGCAGTTTTCAAAGACGTGCACGAGCAACTTACACTTGGCCTTTTCTTCATCACGTCCTCGGGTCAACAGTACCAGACCCACAATCAGGTTGTTGAAGTGAAGCCCTTTAGTCGAGCCTCCGAATGAGGAGTAGATCACCTGGAATGAGAAGCAGAGAGGGCAGCGTGAGGACCGCAGCTTGCAATGTCTCGCTCTGACGGCGCCGCCGCCGACGACACAATCGGCACGCTGGCGGAAGTCCTTCTTTATTTGCGGACGACGGCACGCGAGCGACGAAACAAGAGATTCACGAGTCTTGAACCAGTGAGTCGGACCGCGGCGTCGGTTCGCTTCCGCGGATTTAATTTGGCGTGGTAAAAAAAAAAAAAAAAATCGCTCCTGCTAACGCCAGACCACAAAGGAGCAGCGGTGCAGTCGGTCCAATTATACGAGTCCCGATATGAAGCAACGTGCCTGCGCCATTTTCCAGACATCATTCGCGTGGGAGCAGCAGAACGGTGGGCAGACTGGCACACGAGGCACTGGGTGTCAATTAAGAGGATTACCGTCTTTCCGACCAACCTACCACACCCAAAGGATCATTTGCAACCTGCAGTCATACACAGTAGAAAGTAGAATTATAAGAGCGGGGTGAAAATAGAGATCAGAAAAATTCAAGAAATGATGCAAATGAAGTGAAGTGCACAAAGCCTCCCGAATAGCGTGAACTAAAAAAAATAAGCAGCAGCTTTAATGCTCAACGAAGGGTGTTCAATTCCATTCAAGAGAGATTCCATGAACACTTTAATTGGCGCGATGACGAGACCATTTCGCAGCATAGGTTCCAATTAAACTGACATCCAGGTGGAACACCTTCCCCCAGCACAGCACCACTGTGCAGGCTAGATTTCGACTGCAGTCTTCTTAGCACTACGTCTGGTATCATTGAAAAATCCCCACAAGCCTTCATCCGGCTTTAAACCGGGAGCATGTCAGTTTTTCCCCTCTGAGTGAAGTCTTTACAAACAAAGATATCTCCCTTGCATAGAACTTAGCATGAAGAACTCTGCATTAGTATATGCCAAAAAAAAAGAAAATTACATTTTTTTTTTTTCAGGTAAGAACAACTGGAAGTTGAAACGGCTGCCGAAACTGGGCTGATCAAATCCCACTGGAGTTTGCTGAGGGGAAGCAAAGCCGTGGTCCAGGCGAAAATAAAAATGATGCATTTATCCTCATTAGGGCAAAGTAATTTCAAAAAGCCTCGAAATCGGCTCAGGACTTTGTCGAGCGCTAAGCTGCCTTTAAGTGATAAGAAATTGCCGCGTCTCCCGGAGCGCGGAGCTTAGCGCAGACTCTCGCTGAGCCAAAACACATCACAGGTATCAGTTGCTGCTTCCGAGTCGTGAAGGTGGGGCTGCTGATACGGCTGCTACCATCCATGAGTGTAAACAACCGTTTTAACCAAAAGTACACAAATAAACAGCTCGACCAAAACCTCACCGCCCCGTGCGACATGCAACGCTTAGCCGTTTTATCTTTGTGTAGAAGCGATCGTCCCGTCGTCGTTCTCAGCTGCTCGACGCAACCAGAGTTGTACTGCAACGCTGCGGAAGCCTATGACGCTCAGCACTTTCGAGATTTTCGAGACTGAGCCGTGAGAACAACACCAGTAGACGCACCACACAGTGCACCAGCTTGCTTGTGGTTTTATTTTTTGCAAAATTTGCCACGCTTACGACATCCTCACCACCCATGCGAACCACGGAGGGGAAGTTGCTTCGTCATGTAAACGAACCAAGGTGCAAGAGGCGACGGTCAAACTGACTTGCTTTAGCAACCGACTGGTTCATCGTTACATGTTTGAAAGGTTTGTGTGTACGTGTCAAATCCTTGACTTGTTGACAGCTACACACTCGCTGCAGTCGTCGTGGATCCCCTGCAACGTCCACAACAATTCCGCACAACCGGTGCCAACTCACAGTCAGCATTTTCAACACCAAGAAGGAATCATAATTACTCCTTTGCGAAAACAGAAAGGTCAATGTGAGTTTGCTTGGTCAGGTGTCAAAGACTGTTTCTGAAAAATTAAGACGGCACTGTTGCATTTTAATGGGTCTTTTTTACAACTTCAATTACATCGCAGCAAACCATCTAAGCAATTTAAAGGTCCAGTGTGTAACATTTTTAAGCTTCCTTTAACACTGGAATTCCTTGGAAATATGCTGACGAAAGATGGCAGCTAACTTGGAGCAAATCCCTTGCTCTATGTATTATTCTTATATATAAGAACCTGCACCTGCACCTGCACCTGCACCTGCTGCAGCGCCAGCAGTTGAAACTGTCAGGTATTTTTTTTTTAAATTTAATTTGGTGTATCAACCCTGTTACTAGTACAGTATGAATAAGAACGGTTCTAAGGATAGGAAAACAAAATTATTTTTAATGTACTGCGAATATACACTTTTATTAATGTATTTATGGGCAGTATATGAAGCTTTTACCAATATAAAAATCATGAATCAAGTCAAATTTTACACAGTGAACCTTAAAGTGGCTCGCGGGCGTTAAAAGCCAAAGATTTTTGGACGAGGAGCTGCACGGCAGAGGGCGCAACTCCCGCTGCAGATGCAAATCCACACGCGCAGAGTCGAACCAAGTCAAGCAAGCAAATGCGAGTGGAGGAGCCCCGTGAAACACTGCGATTCCTGCTTCTTGTCACACGCAGTCTGTCCTCCACTTCGCTCAGAGCACGCCTGAAAGGGCCAAGAGCACTCTTTCACGACACGGTAACTCGTGTGCCACTTAAAGGGACGATCTGTTGGTAGAATACGTGCCAGGGAATTCAACCGCTGCAAAACGCCGGTGCTCAACTTGACTTACGTCAGGTCCATCTGTACAACCACGGCAGTATTTCAATCACGTTCACGAAACTATTCAGTGGGACCGGAGTGTGTCTTGAGTGTTGTATTACTTGCGGCATTGTAACAAAGGGTCAAATTTGTATTAAATCACAAGGGCGTGACTTTGACATTATGGTATGTTTCGGTTGAAAGATTCTTGTGTTGCTGAGCTCTCAGCATCTCGCATGACCGGCTCTGATGCTCTTATTTTACATGAAGGATGATCTTTTTTTTTTTTTTTACCGTCAACCAATTAGAACATCAAAATCAATTAACAGCGTAGGCGGAATGGTTAAATATAACTTTGCACAGCTGCTAGTGCCTGGGATAGTTGAGACGTTGAAATAGATTGACTCTACTATCCACGAAGATTGTGTTTTCTAGACCTCCAGTGCTAATGTGTTTTTGATTAAGACGAAATGAACAGACATTTCTTTTCAGATAATGAGTCATGTGCGGTCGCTCAGAAAAGGGTTGCAATGAGGATCTAAAATAGATATGTAACCATTAAGTAAATGCACAAACTGTTGAGAATCTGTCCCTTCTCCTTGAACTGCCCAGAGTCTTAATCTTCTTTTCAATCTTATGTTCTTTATCATCATTCCCATTTAATGCTGCAACAGTGAATTTAAATGGATGGCTCGCATTCCTAACGTCACTTTTAGCCGTAGGTTTTTGCTGGATGGAATGTAATAAAAACGAGGTTATATTGTTCAACTTTTGCTGAACTTTCACTACTTTCCCTGCATGTGTGTGTGTGTACGTTAATGCAGTGGACTGTCATATTTTTTTTTGCTAAAAACGGTAGACTACTTGACACTTTAACTTCAATAAGCAGTAAATGAGTAGGTTTTTTTTTAAGGTTCTGTAAAAGTTTTGTTGATGATTTGCTCATTTAAATCAATGTGCGACTCTGCATTGAGGTCCCTTTTTTTTTTTTTTTTACATAACATTATTATTTTTCTTACAAAATTGAGTTTGCGTAACATTTAATCAAAATACATATTTTCTTTTTTTCCCAGACAATAATTTCAAAACACAATGAAACTAATGTAGTGACAGCAGTAAGCAGATCGGGGTGGGAAGTGCACAAGTGTAGCCATAGTGCTACACTTGTGGTAAGCAACTGGACTCAACTGTACAACGAAGCTATATGCTAAATTTGGATGTGCTCTATGGTCGAGATAATGAAAACACAATGCCATATGACAAAGCTCATGCAAAGTCATGATGGTGAAGTGCAATTTTGGAACTTAGATCTTCTGTTCTGGGTTTTAAGCCTGTGTCATCACAGGAGTCATACGCACGCTACGGACAGAAGAAGCAGAATTTATAGATGTATTAGCAATCATCTTAGACCAGTTGCAATAGTTACATTATGTCTCCCAGTTATCGTTGAAATTTAGTCACGAGTTACATTTGTTTGGTGCGATAAAAGATGGGTGAAAAACATTTTATTCTAACTCCATAAAATCAGTTATGTTTATGGTAGAAAAAAAGTATTTCCATCCTCATATTTCACTATTTCCAGTGATCTTCCACCAAACAGCAAACTCCCTTTAGCATTAAAACCCTTTCTTTATCAAACCAAAACAAGTTCAGCGTCATCAATAGCAGCTACAGCATTATCTTACTTCTTATTGATCGTACAGATTATATAAAGCAGTCAATTATGTTCATGATTGTTTTCAATTACTGAGACTTTTGACTATGTACGAAATCACTATGAATCGTAACCTACTGTTCGTAAATGATGTTTTCTAATGTTTTGTTTATTTAACAAATGAGCACTACAATCTAATTTTAAAAATATAAATAAAATGCTATTTTTAACAATCCCCCTAAAGAATAAACAACTTAAGGACCTTGCGCGTTCCTCAACCACAAGGTTCTTTAATCCAAACATAAATCCAAGGAGGTTGATAACACTGGAAAGCGGGGGTGGAGACAAGGTCAGCGAGAGGAAGTGAGGGAGAGACATACAAAGACACAGAGTATCAATCTGAGTGCAATTTATTAAATTCTGGATAGTGCCCACAGAAGTAGCAGATAGGGAAAAACACTCTGAGTGGATACCATTTTAGATATTGTTAAATAATGAGTTATGGCCAACAGTTTACACTTAAAATCGATCCCCTCCTGCCTGACAAGCCTGCCTCCCCCGGTGAGGCAGAGATAGAACACGGCAACAACGTAGCGCTTATGATGCTGGTCATTGGACTTTTGAATTATATAATGTCGCAGCACAGAGCTGGACTTTGACCCGGTAGAGTCTGTAAAATCTTATCAGTTCTATGCAGAATCCGTCTTCTCAGCCACTTCATGTTGACGATACTAATTTACATTTCTCTTATAAAGACGTAAATGTGGCAGCAAAGGCTGCCTGATAATGACCAACTGTCCTCGATGTCTCTGGAGATGAGGAAGGAAAGCGTGCGATTTGTAAATGGACAAGCTGTGAAGTAATTGGCTACAAATGCAGCATATGCTAACTGTTAATGTTTCATCGCAACGTAAATTCGTGATTACCGACGAAACGTTTTTGGGAAAGTTCACAAGGAGAGAGGTAACTGCGAGTTTTTACTCGCTGTGTGCTACGTGATGAGGAAGTCCAACAGCGACAATAAAAAAGCAAACGCAATATGCTAATCTACGTCTTTTACGGCTCTTCCTTTGACTGCAAGGCACAGAAGCTAAGATCAGCGCACTCCCTTCGTAATGTTATGGGCCCGAGACACCCCAAGCATAATTTAGAGAAACACTGGGGAGCCATGTTGCAATTTAAGTGCGCCGCTTGTGCCTTAAAGCTTTCGCTGTGCATGGAAAACAAGAGGACTGCGACGCTGGAGGAAGTCGACAATCAGAGACTGCTGGTCGTTTGAGCGTCAACGTTGTTGGGCGCCACACGACCAACAATATGTGAAGGCAGGACATTCTGGAGGAGGTTTTACGATGGCTGAGATGGACGCTCCAGTTATAGTGTGTTGTGCGTTTGCTACGCCTTGTTCCAGCTGTTTGCAGGCGCTTTGCGATTTCGTCAGCTGCTGACTTTTGCGTTGAATTTTATCGCATTTTGGTCAACTTTAAAATATGCATACGTACACAACCAGTCAAAACCTGTCACACCTTCTCATGCAATGTTTTGTTTATCTTGCTACACTGCGGATACTGTTGATACTGAAGACACAAATATATGAGCAACATATAACGTGTTTGCGTTATTTTACACTTTGACTGTTTCCTACATAATTCCATGTGTTCATACGTAGTTTTGATGCCTTCAATGGAGAACTGCAATGTCAATAGTTATGAGAATGAAAGAAAATAGATCAAATTCATCGGGTGTGTCCAAACTTTTGTCTGGTAGTGTATATTAAATGTAGCAAATGCATCGTCTCAGCCAAACCTGCAGCAAAAAATGCCTCAGGTGAAGTTTTGGAGTTCTCCTCCAGTGGCACTGTGAGATGGGTCAAGCACAGCCGTGAAGAAATGTTTTTTTTTTTTGGACACCCTCAACATTTCACTCAATTCTGATTAATTTTACTAAAATATTTGGCAGATAATGTTTCAAAAGATTTGGCTGCATAAGAGGCACACAAACTAACAAAAAATATGTCGTCGTTTATTGTTAATAAGACAAAAATAAATCTCGATTCTTTTGGACTCTTGTACTCTGGATGTGTTGCAAGGGGACGTCATCTTGTTGAAACATCCAGTTCTGAGGTGGACCAAACAGTCCAGTAAGCATGTGGGTCAATGTTGGTGACTGCACTAAAAAAAAAACTGCACTTGAGAGACTTGAGACTGATTCTTAGCAAAAAATACAGTGCAACACAAAGGCAAAAGTCCCAATTCCACCCCCCCCCACCGCTGAATTAGCATTCAGTGGCACACAATATAAATTGTGGCTTACCTCAGCAACTTTATGGGGAACTCCATCACCCAGCACTTCCCTGTAGAAGCACTGCTGGGTCATGTAACAGGTGGGGCCGCTGGTTCGCTTGAAGGCATCTTTCAGCCGCTTCAGCTCCACATCGGTAACTAGAGGGAAACAGAAAAAGGGATGTGACAATGATCAACACTGATGGGATTTTGACCGATCAATCTCTCAATGAATGCACTGAACACATGGGCGGGGAAAAAAATCATATTAAACCTGAATCCAGGTCAAAATTCCAGAAAAACATTTGAATCAACACTGTTTCTGGTCATGGGATACTAAATAACATTGTAAAAAAAAATCTTTAACAATGGTGAACTTCTTGAAATAAATAACTTTTGGATCTCACACGCCCAAGGGTAATTAAAAAGCCAATCATTGATGTTGACCGTAAACCACAGCTTGTCAGTGAGCTATTAGGCCGTCATCGAGGTCCCACTGCAAGCGCAGCAACATGAAGCGACGTCACAAACAAATATTTGGACAACAAAGTTCCGTGCTTCGATCCGTAAGACTAACTAAAATAGTTCACTTCACAGTGGTGAGGTGGCCAGACAGACCGACAGCGTCGTGGGAAAGCGTCCCGATTACTGTCAACCGACTGAGCGCGCTTGATCTGAAAGTTCAACTTTGTGTCTGCAGGGAAATATCAATAGAACTGACACCAAAAAGGTCGAACGCAACATTGTTTTCATTTATCAAATATGATAAATCTAAAGGATACATTATATTGCTGTTATATTGTTGTTGTTGTTGTTTTTAGTGCCGATTCCCTTGTGATTCATTTCAGTGTACGAGAACAAGTTACATCATAGTGGCCCTTGATCTGTGAGACGGGGAGTGCAAGATCATGATTTAACCGCCACTATCTGCAGCGGCTGAAGAGATAAGACCGCCAACAGGATGTGTGTTTTTTTTCAGCTTCCCGCAAGGACGCAGAATTGTTGTGGGAAACTGCTGTCACGACGGCAGCATTTAGTTACAAGCACAGCACTGTGTTGTTCGGCAACAAGGCGAGAGTTACGGGTGACACGAGCAGGTGACACACACAGCACTGCAAATCAAGAGTAAACCTGTCAAAGGCAAACCTCTCGACAATGGCCATAAGTCTGTCAGCTAGCGAGAAAATGGAAAAGACCAAAATGCAATTGAAATGAAAATAAATATGTAATGTGTGTTGATCTACATCTTAAATTGCTTTTTTTTTTTTTTTTTAATTAGGCTTAGAAATTAAAATAATACATACATTTAATAACAGACCGCTGCAGTAGTGTTTTGTCATAAAAGAAATAAAGGAGGGAGCACACGGCTACAGAGTGAACATATTTCAGCTTTGTTAGCGCTGGAGGGCCAACGTAAAAAACATGAATCTGCTCACAGCTCAATTTGCATGATTTCATTTCCATACTGAACTGGGAACGGCACTTCTGCAGTAATTTGATGCCTGCTGTGAGGCTTTGGCGATTACACTTCAACGAAGCGGCATCGGCCGCAATGGCTTCGCCTAGGAGGCTGCTCGACGCCAACTGATCGCTTCTACAGTTTTGTGATTCATAGTGAACGAAACTTTTGAACTTTTCAGTGTTCAGATAAGTAAAGAAATAAAAATGGGAGGAAATGAAAAACTAAAGATATCAGGATTGAGGCCGCACATATTTACAAGCCAACAAACTCATAATGATTTAAACTAATTACAAACTTCTTAATTGATAACTTCTTCCTCATAGTGATCTTGATATCTTAATCTTGATCTTAATCTTGATCTTTTTAATTGCATTTTGTTTTAAAACACGTTCAAGTCATGATTATTTTTGGACTACCAGGTTTCAAAATCTTATCATCCACCTGTAGGGGGCAATAAAGTCCATTTAGGCTTTGGTTAGTTGAAAAGACATCCTGCTGACAGACACAATCATCACACAATCATGACGGATCAAACTTTTTTTGATATGATGCAGTTCCAAAACAATACTTTTTTTTTTTTAAACCAGATGTTTTAAAACAAATTTGTAAAATATCAAAAAGACGTTACTGTACAAAACATATCTTCCATTTTAGTGGGGATCGAAACTCAGGATTTTCGCCAAATCATGTTTTTTGTATTCCTGGCCGCTATACATCCTTGGCGCAAATGTTGCCCTTTTGCTTTATTTTGATCCAGTTGAAGCAGAGCCACACTTTACACTTCTTTGGCATGATGCAGAATTCACTATAACGTAAACAAAAGTTTGCAAGTGTCTTCAGTTCAAGTCTAAGCAACTTTAGACTGGGACACACGAATGCCAAATGATCACTGGCTCGCGGACGCAAAGATTGACTTTCCTGGCTACCAGAATTTGGCACCAAAAGATGATTCATTTTTTTCGATATTAGATTGGATCGGAGCATTTCGGTCGGCGCCAGAAATGTACCAAAGTTCAGTAGCCAGTTGTATCAACAACACACTCCTGACATGGGGAAGCATAAAGGAGGGCCATCCAGAGCACCAAGGTTGTTGTTCCGGAGCCTTGTTTGAGGCCTTGGGTTCACAGCGTTCCCTCCGCGCCCACATCAGACACGCACTGACTGGGCGCCACGCTCAGGTTCCTCGCAGGCGGGTGATGTGACAGAATCACACGACAGACTCGCTTGACGTGGGTGGTTCGGTCAGATGGGGAGGTTTGATCCTAAAATATAGAGGTACACACTGGAGTGGGTCTCTGTGAATGCTTTTTTTTTTTTTTTTTTTTTTTCACTTTTTAAAATAACCTCAAATCTGTTCTGCATGGCCGCACGTCTCCACACTTGTAAACATAACAACTATGTCGGCCGTGTGGCGATTCTACGAAAGACGAATGCAGAACCGCAGGGAAATGCAAGGTCTGCAAACCAATGGTTTCAGGTGGCGGGAGCAAGAGATCGTCCTTTAACACAACTGATTATATTTTCGTCATCTCAAGAAACACGGAGCGGAATACAAGGAACACAGCACTGCTACCGAATGAAAAGCTGGTTTGAAAAGTTAGTTGTGTTAGCCATGAGCTGCTACACTGACAAGTTTATTTTTGCTTTGGTGGTTCACTGTAACTGAAGTTACTGATTCATTTCATTTACTGAGTTAAGACTGCCACTTTGAAAATGAATGTACCTACTTGATAAGTTACATTTACATAATATATATATTTTTTTTTAGTTTATTTATATATGGCTCGTCCTTTCACTGGGCAGTGTTAAACTAGAGCTGCTACATTGTTTACAAGTTTATTTTGTATCAGTGGTTTATTGTAACAGAAGTTACTGATTCAGTGAAGCTGCCATTATCTTTAGAAAGTCTACATTGTATCTACTAAGCAAAGAGAGAAGTCATCAATAAGATACGAAGGTGTGCTCACTGTGTTCTTCAATTTGCAAAACAAACAAAAAGGTGAGGAAAAGCAACGCGTGGATTGATCACTGAAGCCAACGGTCCAATGTATTTTGCAACGCACCAAGAGAAAAGTCTGAATCCAATGGATTCACTTTATTCAAGGTAAGAAAAAAGATCGTATCAGGAAAAAAAAAAAAAAAAAAAAAAATCGGGATTGGCAATTACTCATCATTAGAAAATCTGGAACGGGTCGGGACCAAAAAAAATGTGATGGGGACATCCCTATAGTTGCGATGACAGACATTCATCTGCAACTTAATGAAAAAAAAAAAAACGGTTCGGCTAATTAGGAATTTGAGGATACGAAGCGCACACCGCACAGGCACTGATCACAAGCCTTTAGCGAACCTCATGGAGCAGCCAATCATTGATGAGCGCTGTGCACGCTCCTGAAGGGGCGAATAGAGCACCCTTGTGTGTCATGCTGCGTTCACAAGACATGGAGCAGAAAATCTTCAGTGGAGACGCGGCGCAGTCACATCAGTCGCTCCCTGCTACCGTTTCCTTCTCCGACAATGGCCCTGTGATAAGAATCTTAGAACTAACACTCTCCCGGCAAGCAAAAAGGGGTTTTGAAGCCGTTTCGGACTAAAATTATCATGCTTGCGACCTCTCTGGGCCTTAGCACTCTAAAAATATTCTTGGAAGAACTATTTTTGATCTGTTAGAGACTGAATAATCATCAGCATTAGACACACTCCCCCACTATTAATATTTATTTTTTGACAACAGCTGAGCCTGACAGAAAAACATATTTTCTCAGGCACAAAACATTGTGACATTTATGCGACGGTTCTAGCGAGGCGTGATTGGACAAGAGGTGTTCTAATCACTTCATCCACTTCAAATCGTCCGCCGGCGAACCTGACAAGGTTACCCAGAGGGGATTCTTGCATAATTAACACTACAGAGCCCATCGGATATTTTTGTGCGGTTCACTGAGCTTGCATTGCTCTCTGATCACTATGCATGACACTGTAATGCTTTAATGTTGGTGTTCAAGACGTGACTTGAACACGTCTCAACTTTAGACTCAAGTCTCTAAAGAGTCCAAAAGGAAACTTATCAGACATGTGCAGCCACACTGCGTTCAGCATCGACTTCCACTGCTGTGTCTAAATGACCAATAGTGATTCCATAGTCACAATGCAAAATATAACAGTAGGTTAGCTTGACACAACTGTTTGTGTTAGCAAAGGAAAGCACTCAACTATGAAACTTTTTGAAGATGTGAGTATGCAACCCCAACTACGAAATTCAGAACTGTTGTTAATAAAAAAAAAAATTAAAAAATAATAATAAAATTTATATAGCGCTTCTTTGGACACTGCCCCCCAAAGTCCGATGCATGGTTGCGGGTGATGGGTGAGAGGAGGTTTGAGTCAGCAGAGCGGAGGTGACGGGTGGGACAGTGTTGTTGGTGGAGGGGCCAGGTCATGGAGGGACTTGCAGGTGAGGAGGAGTTTGAACTGGATGCGTTGTTGAACAGGGAGCCAGTGGAGCTGTTTGTTGGGAGGATGGGGGTGATGTGCTCCCTGGAGCGGGGGTGTGAGTGAGGAGGCGGGCAGCACAGTTCTGGATGTATTGTCATTTTTGTGGACGAGTGGAGGGAAGACTTTTACAATAATCAAGCCTGGAGGTTATGAAGGCATGAATTAGTATTGCAGCTGTGGTTGTGGGAGAGTGCGGGACGGAGACGTAAAATGTTGCGGAGGTGAAAGAAGGATGTGATTCATGTGTGATTGGGATGACAGGGTGGGGTCCTTTATAACGCCTAGGTTGCGTACAGAGGGGAGGGGAGATTTGGGTCCCATGATGAGGAGTTCTGTTTTATTTTTATTAAAGGTATGATATTTGGAGACTTTGAGTAGAGACCTCAATATCAAGTGGTTACGTTTTACACTGCAGCGTTCACCCTCTCATCCTGCCTCTCCTGGGTTTGTCAGTGAACTACGGTGGCCTTAGAAGACAAACCTGGATACCTGGGCCATCTTCTTCTTTGTCGGCTTATTTGAGGACGCGAGCAGTCACCCTAACAACAAAACACGCCATCAGGCAAGCTTGATTGTCCACACCGGGCTTCCTTAGAAACAGGACGGTGCAAGATGGCAGCTAACTGGCAGCAAGACCCTTGCGATATGTATATTCATATATAAATAAGAGCAATTCTATGAGTAGGAAAAATTGTTCTATTTTTTTTTTAATTGTACTGTGACTATACACTAAGATCAATGTATTTATGGGCAGTATATTAAGCTTTTGCCAATATGAAAATCATATATCAGGCCAAATTTTACACACTGGAAGACATTCATGTATTTATACTTGTATGTGTATAAAGATATGAAGCTGAATATAGTTCCTCAATGTTCAACAGGGGAAGAATCCTGGCTGTGCCCACATTGTTTCGTGACAGGCAGGTGCGAAAACAGTTCCGCCTCTTCCCCACGTGGACACAAGCTCACTCAGAAGTAACAAGTGCTGCTCTGCACACATCTCGCCCTCGCCGTCCTCTACAGCAGTGCTTTTCAACCTTTTTGGATTTTTTGTTTTTACACAGAAAAAAATCCATGGTACACCACCTACTAAAACATTTAGAAATTATAACATAGTCTCTTAATTTATACTCACTCAGTGTGAAACTTTGGGCCGTTTAGATGCACACAAAGCTGGGAGGAATTGAGGGAAAATAGGCGACATTTCTCTTAAAGCACAGTCACTCCACAATTAAGTGAAATTGGATAATTTTCAGCGCACCTGACATTATCTGCCAGTACACCAGTGTGCTGTGGCAAAGCTGTTGAAAAACACTGCTTTACAGAAATGTTGCTGCTGGCATGCCAAGACGTTATTCTCTTCTCTTCTCTCGAATGTAGACTAATGGCCTGCATTCCTTTGCTGGGTCACTGTAATTTCTGTTTGGAAAAATATTTTTGGTGAAGGTCAGGTTATTTTAGATGCATCTTCAATTACTGCAACAACATTTTTTTTTTTTTCATAAAAAATAGTTCCTTCATTGCAGTCAGGAAACCTTGTAATACATGGACGTCTGTTTGTTGTTGCGATCAATTCTGCTAGTGTTCCGTTAAGGGATCACAGCACATACAGCAATTTCTGGTCAACGCGTCAATTTTTCTGGAAACCCTTTTTTATTTTTTTGAAGAGGACAATGCACATAATTAACTTCCTGTCAATGTGCCAGTGTTAGCCAGAGGTGTCATTTTCAACCGCAGTCCTCCGGCCTGATGTTAAAAACCATTATTTACATAGTTATAGATTGTTACAGATGATAGATTGATCAATCCCAGTGACACCCTGGCCAGTTATGAATAGAGACCATTTGGTTAGCTGAGCACTATAGACAACACGAGACAGTATTTGCTCATCTTTAGTTCAAGTAAGCAGTGATTTCACAGGGTGAATAGGCCCCTGCTATTGTGGACAACTTGTGGCTTTTTGATGTTAAACTGGAGGACATTACTGCAATCCACACTGTATGATGGATGTAGCATGGGATGTGATCTCATCTTTGAATTACAAACTGGTGCTGGCTTGGAGAACCACTTATCGAGCCAATGCGTGAATCCCAAATGGGTTGTCCTGATTTTCATCCTTTTGACAAAGGCAAAGTGAAAGCTGCAGACAAGCGGAGTTTTTGGCAGCTTTCACAAAAACAGAGCTTTGCTAAAATAAATTCATTAAAAAAAAAATCGTAGGATCAGTCTGCTTTAAATGCAACAGGAGGTGTTCATAACTGAGGGAACCTCACTCTCATTCCAAATGCTTCCGTTTGCTCTTTCCTGGATAGAAATGCAGAGGAACTCCAATAGATTTTGAAACTGTTCACTCTTATATATCAAATTACGCTGATTTTATTTTATTTTTTTGGTAAAATTAAAAAAGTTATTTTAGAGGCACTCGTTCCACTGTCGATCTTCGAGGAAACTCAATGACATCAAGGCAAAATTGAATACATTTGAACAGCTACTTGTGGTTGGCAATCTTTACCTTTCTTTCTTTTATTTATTGGTCCCCTGTGGGTTTCTGGTGTGAAACGAAAGCTAAATTCAAAAGCAGGAGCTATGCATTAGCGATGACAGAAATATCAAGTTCCACTTGTCTTGGTTACAAATAGTACAACAAGATAATAGCAGAACTGTTTGCGTAGATAAGTCGAGATGGTAAACAAAGCGGCGTACACTGCAGAGAACAGTGGGCATTGTTGATGCTGTGTGATGCAATGGGGGTATTCTTGGACACAGAGCTACATTAACAGCAAAGCTTTCAATTCAGTGTGTGCTTGTGTGTGTGTGTGTGTGTGTGTTGTCCTGATACGGCTTCAATGCATCTGCACGCAGGCAAATTTGTGTGCAGGCAAACAGGTCACGCTACAGCAACGAAATAAGGGCAGGGGCTTTGGTGTGCTGCTAAATAACTATTAGATAGACCTGTCAGCTATTTCCCCAACTACTAGAAGGCAGCACAAAGGATATAGGGAGAGGGGCTGAGAGAGCATTTAAGTGGAAATGGACAAACTCCAGCTCTCCTGCATTAAGTTTGCACGTGGTCCATTTTTAGCACTGGGGTGACCTGAGATCGACCGGTCCGGAGCTGTGTTTCTGAATCGTTCTGCAGCTCTGATTTCAAATGCGGTGGAATAATACGAGAGTGACCTCACGCGGCTTTGTGGTCATGCACTTAAAATATCGGCCCTCGCATTACATTGACTGCCATTCTTTTTGAATTGATCTCGAAGTGCAGCCCTCACCAGGTGTTCCAAATGTATTCACCCTCACAGGTAGCATTTTCAGAAATGTTCCACTTCCCTAATTCAGTTTAGAGGGACCAAGGCCGTTCTCGTTCTTTGCTGTGGTGATGGACAGGCTGACGGACAAGGCTAGACAGGAACCACCATTGACTTTGATATTAGCAGATTCATAGAGCAGGCAGGGCTGGAGGAAAACACTAGCAATGAGGGTGTGTCCCTAGGTGGAGCGGAATGAAGCTGCCTTAAGACCGAACAGGCGTGCGAATGTGAGGTCGCAGAGAGCAGAGGCGAGGGAGGTGGACTTGGTGGTCAACGGTCCAGAGCGACGAAGGGAGCGTTTGCAAGCAGGCTGGAATGGGTGGAGGCAAGTGTCAGGTGCAGTAAATAAGAGTGAGCGCGAATGAAAGGAGAGGTTGTGTGTGCCGTGTGTTTTCAGGGGCACTGAGGAAACGACGAGAGGCGGAACTAGAGGTAGCAGAGCTTCAAATGTTGACCTTCTCTTTAGCACAGACAAGGATGGATAGGATCAGGAGTCTGGACATGGACAGAGGAGGGGAGGGTCAGTGAAGGCATCTGTGGCAACCCCTGAACAGAACAGTCCAAGAAAATGAAGACGGACTATGAGTGATCTCCCCTCTAATGCTGAACTATACTGTTGCCGACGAGACAGAGACACCCCGAGTGGGTTGTGCTGTCAACACCGGGGGCATCTGGGACAACATACAAAACATTCTGAATAAAAAGCAATGATTGCTTCACAGAAAGACTGAAAGCAAAACAAATTTTGCTTTTGACTTCTAGAGCCAATGACGAGTCGAGAGTGCGTGGTAAAATCCCCTCGAGGCTGGAAAGTCCACTGACTACGGGGAAAGTCACACCAACACCAATCCTTTAAACATGTGAACATCAAAAGCTAAACATTCACACCTGCCAGTTTGTGACAGTAGCGACTGCAGCACATCCGCGGACACCACACTCAACAGTTTCATATGCTGATTGCAAAAATCCAGAACCAGAATATTCCAGACTCCAAATCACAGTGTGATGCGACGGCATGTGTATGTCCTGCCATGGGTTTTCTCGCAAAGCGCCGACTCCCCATTAGTCGAGTGATGCATCAGCTATACAAACACGACATCAAGTCTGGTCTTAAAAGTTATTACAACAGGTGTTACCATTTAATAATGTCGTGGTACAAATCCTAAAGGTTATAAAAAACAGACTTCAGCTCTTCAGCATGTCTTTTGGCGCTACTGGCACGCCATCAAACACACAAAGGAGGCGTTTGGATTTTGCTAGCTAGTGTTAGCAGTGAGCGGCCGGCCAATCACAAGGGAGGGGACTATTCATTTTGGAGGGCCAAAATGAATTCACTGCATCTAGAACTGGCCAGACCAAGGTCCCATTAAATCAATGTTCTCAGATCAACACTGCAGTAGAGTGAAGGTTAAATAACAAACATGACAAGCATAAGAATAAATAAAAGAATGTGATATCACCGGAAACCAGCTTACGTTTCCCTTTTTGGATACAAATGACTGGATTCTCACTTGTACGTACGTCGTATTCAGAAAATGATCAGAACAAGAAAGCTGGCTGGTAACCATGATAATAGAGCTAATAAAAGGTATTGAAAGTGTCACTGCAGTCTGCTTAACAGCACAGTCAAGTCAAACCAGCTACTGCTCTGAATAATGGAAACTGAATTAATCCGTTTCCAGTTCATCGCTCTCATTCGGCACAAGTCGTTAAGAGAAAAAGGCATTGCCTCAATTGTCTTTCTTGACTTCTTTTTATTTTCTGCAAGTTTCTGGCCTAAAACACCAGTGCAAGAACAAATGTTCCTTTTGTTTAAGGGAAACGGAGCTGGAGGCAATCATGGACTACCGTCAGGTCCAGGGTTTGATCTGGCCAATGACTAAAGTCAAGTGCAATGTTTGTAAGTCCCTATCAAATGTGTTGACAAGGTGACTGCAGCGATATGGCACCTACAAAGTGAGACTTGAAAGTAGATTTAAAGGCATGGAATGTTCACTGCTGGAGACCGGCGGCAGGAGCTCAACACTGAAGATGTCCCGCCTGCCTACCTGCCTGCATGGAGCAAGCAAAAAGGCCTCCTGTGGATTTTAAATCTAGTCACTTGCCAGAAACAGGAGTGAGGCGTAGAGAGTGGATGTGGGCGGACCACCAACTGTTGATTGCGCCGTTTTGCAGCAAGTGGGTCTTCCTTATAATTTGAGAACTGCCGATGAAACGGAACAATTTGTTTTTTTGAACAGGGGACGTCGTGCGAGAGGACCGATCTCCACGCCTGAGCAGACAGCAGCGAACTCTGCGTGGTTTACTGTAATCATGCAGAAGAGACAGCACACACACACACACGCACACACACACACACACACACACACACACACACACACACACACACACACACACACACACACACACACACACACACACACACACTCTGTCTGTCATCTATGCTCATACCAAAAGGCGTAGTTAAGACTGTGTGCTCATGACTTGTACCCATTGCGGAACCAGTCCGGGAACACCAGCTGGTTGAGGGGCGTGTCCCCAGTCAGTCGAGCCAATCAATACATCTTAGCTTCTTTAAAAAGAAAAGCATGCAAATATTTATGTTGACCTACGCAATTCAGTTAAAAAGGATCCAGATAAAACTAGAAGACATTAGATATTCTCTTCCACGTTCAAAAAGAACATTGTGGATAGCGTGGGGACCCTTCCTAAAATCATTGCAGATCAGGTGATGCAGTACTTGACTGCTTAACACAACTTCACTGTTCGTTCCGTTTTGCTTTTCTTTGTTCTTCTTCTTGAGTTATTAGGCAGGCTCTGGATGTCATAATACACTGGCAGTGACGAGGGGTGGGATGGCAGGAGGGAGGTGGTAGGTTACATTTGTTCTGAGTTACCTGGATTACAACTTGTTCTACTTACATTACTCCTTTGACAGATACTGGTATACCAGTAGAAATGTTCCCTTTTTTCATTATGACTTTGATATAATGACATTGCCCTTTCTTCTTGTGATGTGTGTGAGGTGTGTATATCCTTTGCATATACAAGGATATATCCTGCCACAAGTTCACCTTTGTAATGACCTGTTGACTGCATTGTTTTTCATCATCTGAGAACAAAAATCTTCGATAAGAATATTTGGATGCAAAAAAAAAAATTGTCGGCAGCAATATGTATGTATTTTAGACCAACAGACTTAAACAGGCTTGTGAGTTACCGCTGGACTAAAAATACACCCCTGGAATACAGCGAAACGCCATGCAAAATGTGCGGCCATCTAAATGACAGCCTGCCTCATGTTTCCATGGCGACCGAGGGCCTCTGTGTCTAATCTGCATCCACGAAACCGGTGAGCCGGGGCCAATTCAAAGCAGAGGTCCGTCACCTCTGCTGACTGTGACACTAAACACTCTCCGTGACCGACTGACAGTGAGGCCATGAGTCAGGAGTTACAAGCCGTGACCGGTGCGGGTGCTTCATTCAAATGTGGCAACCCACAAAGGTTCCGAGGGACCATTAGAGGGCTCTCCAGACTTACGGGATCTAGAGCGGCCTTTCGAGTATGAAGATACCGCTGTACTGGTATTAAGAGCAGTTCTCAAAAATACGTATGAGCCCCGAGGTATATGGCGCCCAGCCTCGACTGCGAGTTGACAGATAAACACTGTGAACGGACGCATCCACGCTTCGCAGTTTAAACAGACGATGGGATAATGGACAACTGTGACCTGCGGATGACACAGGCCAGGTTCCTTGGGGGGGCGGCACTCTATATGTTAATCACGTCACAAGTCACAGATTGTTCTGCTATTCATTCTCTTGACTCTGTTGTCTTTACTTTTGTCTTTTACACAGCGAGGGTGAGTTCAGAGAACAGAGTGGAATCCAAAGTGCGGAACGTCGGCTGTGATGTTTAGCCGCACCATGTGTCAGAACGCCTTTCTTTAATTACAGCAGCATATACAGTGCAAAGGAGGAAAAAAATCATTCATCAAATAAAATACTTATTTACATCTCTGTGGACAGTTGAATTATTTCCATACTATTTATATAATATTGGATATAAATACATGTTCTATTGCACCTTAATGGAACAGTTTTATTGCGTGCAGTTATACAGCTTGATAACAGCTCATGACTGGATTGACCTGTGTGGGGCCTGCCGTAGCCACAGCTTAGGTCAACATGTTCCTCCGTGTGTCTGGCTGAACAGCGCAGGTGTGGTGGGGAGGAATGCACGATTACAACACAACACACTAAAAGGTCCACTGAGCACTGGGCCAAGGTTGCACCACTCTAGAGAACTTCCTCCTGCGTTAACAGTTTTCATCTCGTCAGTAGTCAGTTTACGTTTTTTTGAAGTATCCAACATCATCATATTAATAGCCCCAAATAAATACTAACCCATTAAGACCTGAGGCTTTAAAGGGACACTTCAAAGGTAGCAATGCCCACTGCTGTTGATTCATTGATGTCAGCCCAAAGCACCCTCGTAAGATCTAGAAAGGCATTTACAAGTCCTCTATTGTGTTCGTAGCAGGAGTGTGTCCATGTTCTAACAGGAGAGAGCTGCAACAAGGAGAACAGGCAAACCACGCAGAATGACCCCAAGCTTGGAAATCGAACCTGTGATCTTCCTCCTGTCATTCAACAGTAGCAATGACTGGAAGACTATGCTGCAGTTACAAAGTAAATATATTTTGCTCACGCACTAAAGGAGAAACACTAACAAAAACAAAAGGGCTGTGTCTCGAGATGTTCAGATAAGCAGGTGCCAGTTGGTGCCAATGCCAATCTACACGTTTAGTATGGCTTCTTTGGATTCAACCAAAATAAAAACCCTCAAGACCAGGAAACAATCAGAGAAATGACTGCTGTGGCCTCACTTGGCTGCTCATCCTGCCCGTCTAACTGGCCAGTTAAACAAGGAGGTCACTCTAAACTGTGGCCTTCTGGATCATGTCACACAACAGAAGCACATTATGAATGCATCACCTTCCTTGAGTGTTTTTTTCTTTGAGACATTCTTTTATGGCGAAGGACAGAATGAGCACGACGTACTGCTCAGGGCAATCAAATATTAAAGAGAAGAATTTCAAGCCTTGCATTCAGAAAGCAACCCTGACAGCCACGTGAAATCAAAATACCGCAACCACTTCCTCAGCGAGATTCTGTCCAACCTGTAACTTACTTGGCACAATAGCAAGGTTTCACATGACTGGAAGCCCAAAGAGTCCCGTGCCTGCGGCTTCCAGTCCCTAAATATATCACATGTGCAGATAACTCGGCACACAATTCACTACTCAAGTGAATCATGATGCAAGCATCGTCAAACGTGATTCCGGTGACATATGTTTCTCTGTGTATCTGACAGAACAGCGCCGGTGCGGGAAGTGATGGTTACATGATTACAACACAGCATTAAGCGGGCTCATTGGACTGAGGATGCACATTACTGGAGAGGCCGCGATCGTAACTTGGATTAATGGAAATGGTTAATTTACTCACACTTTTAGAAGCAGAACTACATTTGATTTCATCCTTAAAAAATATATATCAGTATACAAATGCCTGCAAGTAATTGTTGTCACAGGTCCAACGTGTAAAATTTTCAATTGATCACCTAACATGAAAATTAAAATAGAAAACAAGTTATTCTGTATTTTATTTTAAGAAGTCATTACAATTTAAAAAAAAAAAAAAAAAAAAAGGTTGCTTTTTCAGTACAAAGTGAAGCATATCTATTGACAAAAAGCCTTCAGCCTGACAACACACCTGGCATACGAAAAAATAATACACCAAGTGAGCCATTAGAAAACGTAGATTAGCATTAGCTCCTCACACATTGCCAGTTAATGTGTTTTTGTTGCACCACTGCTCCAACCCCACTGTTCTGTATGCCAGACACAGACACAGCATGCTGCAGGTATTGATGAAGGTGAAATGGGAAATGTGCGCAAGACAACACATGTATTGCGAGCTGGTGCGTTAATTTGATGATGTATTATCGCACTGTGTGGCTGTCTTTGCATCAACACGTTGACGAAGAAGAAGAAGAAGAAGAAGAAGCCACTGTTTCAAGTCAAAGCAAAGGCAGGGCCGTTCTTTCTGCAAGATGCAGGATCTCTGTGTTGGCAGTGGTTTACATAATTAACTTTATTATAAGCTTGATCTAAAGATCAAGGTGAAAGCTAATATTAAATGGTCAATAAAACTGGTAGTTTGTTTTTATGATGGAAGGGAAACGAGTGAGGAACCAA
Organism: Nelusetta ayraudi; assembly: GCF_046127955.1. Classification (NCBI taxonomy): domain Eukaryota; kingdom Metazoa; phylum Chordata; class Actinopteri; order Tetraodontiformes; family Monacanthidae; genus Nelusetta; species Nelusetta ayraudi. The sequence goes on along the minus strand of NW_027466098.1, from coordinate 5,600,044 downwards.
AAAGAACAAAACAAAATTCAAAATTATTGCAAATAGCCGCTACAATTTGAGTGAGATTTGGCGCCGTCAACCCAGCAGAATCGGGCGTGAAGGAAGCGGGAATGACACGGGGTCCTCTGACAACGGGACGCTTCACGAGCATTCCCGTCGTTTGAGACCACATAAAAACCCTCAGCTTGTAGTTCGCTGGTGTTGAGCCGGGTCGAGGAATTAGGAAGGCCGTCATGTGACTGGTCAGATAAGGCTGAATGGCTGAATAATTCCAGCGTGTGTGTGTGTGTGAGTGCGTGTGCGGTCACATGCGATCGTCTCAGCGGGTACAGCGACCGGTTGGAGGAATGTCCGCACGCTACCACATGCGAGGGGGCCGGCGCTGGATGCAAAGGCAGCAGGGGCAAATTAAGGCTTTGCAAAAGCAGATACGAGAGTCCAGTGTGAACATGTGCGAGGGGACGACTGAAAAAAAACAAACATTAATGTGCAAATGTAAACAGTTTTGAAAGGTATGACCCTAGCGCCATTTCCTTTTTCCTTGGTTAAATGTGTAACAGCTCGCTGGAGCCTGGAATCCAAGACTGGCAAAGTTCATCTGGTGTCAACTCCAGAGGTGAAGTGTGACAAGGCTATGAGTGGCAGTGACATGTCTCATGTGCTGCTGCATAGAGGGACACGTCTTGCATACATGCAGCCACAGTCAGACTGTGACTCTGATGGGAAGTGACTGTTTTATCAAGATTTAGTTCTGCATATGACCTTATAAATATGAAGGGGGGAAAAAACCCAACATCTACCAGCTCTCTTAAAAAAGACACACAAATCTGCGTAGGTGGCGGCAACCTCGGCCTCCTCAGTCCCGGCTGATGACGAAGTCCTTCAGTGTTGCCACAGGCTGCATCAGTGCATTCTGAGGAACGAATGTATCGACATTCGTCGAATGGCACGATTTTCTTGTCGTTTCATCAAAGACGTTCTTGGCTACTGCAGCTAAAGCTAGCTGAACCGCGTGGACACCTAAACAAAAGCAATCTGTCAACTCTTGTTCTAGCAGGCATAGTCATGCCAAGTGTTGTTGACCTAATATCACATGGCCGTGCTCGAAGTCCGCTAGACGACGAGCTAAAACAAGACGTCTGGGGGGCATTTTTTCTTTGGGAGAACTTGTCTCTTGCGAACCGGAGCTAACTAAATGGCTAGCAAAAAAAGATATGTAAGCTAGTAAATGCATTATTCGAACACAGCTCGCCACTGTCTTGTTTACTGTTAGCCGGAGTGGTTATAACTAACCTAGCCGAGTGGCGCCCTGTTGTTTCCCTACAACCATCACATCACATTCAACGCTGTGTTTTGACAAACACTGTCATGCCAAGCCAGCCCATCCCTCATCGTGGCTACCGCTAGCTCCACAAACAATGATTGCAATGCAATTGCTGTTGACAAACAAAACGTCACTACTGCAGGCGCTACCAAAAATCTAGCAATTTAAAGTGACTCGCTAATGACGCGGGGAACACGTCTCAAAACACCAGACAGCAGCGCTTTCATACATATGTAAATAACCAGGGAGGTTCAAATGGGGTAGACTCCCCAGCATAATGTCAAGCGACACACAATTTAAAGGTTAGCTCCAATGAAACCAATTTCACTGCAGCCATATTATATTTACTGCAATCTAGGTCTAAAGAAGGTTATTGCGCAAATAGTCTTACACCTAGAACGCATATTTTCTAATTATAATCCGTAACGATTGTCGGATCATTTTAAAAGCGGACTTGAATGTTGCTGGTAATACGTCATAGCGCAATGTTGTTGTTGTTGTTTTTTTTGGTTTTTTTTGTTGTTTTTTTCAATTTTCATGTGGTATTATGCAGAAGAACTAGCGACACTTTAACAGCGATATTTAAAGCGTTGGTCAACACGTCCTCTTCTGTGTGTGTGTCGGGGGGTTAGCATGTACGCTGACAGTTAGCCCAGCTAGCGCAACACTGGTGGATTTAGCCCGCCGCTAATTTCTTAGCTTACCTCTCTTGACAGCCTCGTCATACGACAGGAATCCTATCCTTGACTCTTTGGCCCCCATGCTCCCTTCATTTCATGTCCATGTGAATGGGGGGAAAAAAGGTATGGAAACGGACTCGTTCCAAAATTGCAAGTCGCCCTATCCGTGAAATGTGTTCGTGGTGATGGTGGTGATGGTGTTGGTGGTGTGTGTGTGTGTGAGTGTGGTGAACGGGTGAATGTTTTCAGCGACGCCTCCATTCGGTCACATGATCCGACTCTTCGGGTCAGTTGATCAGATCCTTCCCAGCAGAGGAATTAAAAGCACGACACTTAGAATGTTGACAGACGCCGCTAACCCCACTACTGGGATCCCTGTTTTCTCCAACTATGTATAAAACTGCTGCTTGACGCAGGACTGCTCATTTTTACCCGATATCAAAGCTAGTTGTGCGTGTAAGGCGATGAGCGCCAACCGTCCTCACAGGAGTTCAAGCAGCACCACCTAGTGGTCACTATGCTTAACTAGAGGTTAACTGATAAAACGCGTGCCTGCCTAGACTTGTTTTTAACCACGTCGAGACAAGGATATATAGACTGTTTTTCGGTGTGTGTGTGTGTGTGTGTGTGTGTGTGTGTGTGTGTGTGTGTGTGTGTGTGTGTGTGTGTGTGTGTGCTTTCATTCAAAATACGTTTTCTGTTTTTGCAAGTACAGCATAAATTTCGTAATTCTTTTACTAATTTTTTTGTATCGAGCGCCCAGCCGCTAACCTAAATTCTGAACGTCAAATTCTCTCAGATCAAAGTATGTCAAAGGAAAGAAAAAAAAAGAATATTGGGATATTATCATTAGGCTTCCGCAATCGGGGCAACTGGTGATTTGAGTGTGACGGTGTTGGGTCAACTTGGGGCAATTAAGGCATTCAACTGAGTCATTTGTTTCTGCAGTAACATCAGATGGCGTCACATCTGATGTTGTGTCAATTTATACAAGTAGCAGTATTCTACTATCAGCCACGGGGCACCTCGGGAACGTTCTCAACTATGTTATTGCAGCATAGGAACACGATTTTAAGACATTTAAAATTCATTAATATTAGTTTTCCTTTTTTCATCCATTCATCCATCCATCTTCTATACCCGCTTATTCCTATTCAGGGTCATGGGGGTCTGCTGGAGCCTCTCCCAGCTGTCTTAGGGCGAAGGCAGGGTGACACCCTGGACAAGTCTCCAGTTCATCACAGGGCCACATAGAAACAAACAACCATTTACACTCACATGCACACCTACGGACAATTTTTGAGTGTTCAATTGACCTCACATGCATGTTTTTGGAGTGTGGGAGGAAGCCAGAGAACCCGGAGAGAACCCATGCAGACACAGGGAGAACATGCAAACTCCACACAGAAAGGTCCCAGGTCCAGGCCCCGGAATCGAACCCACGACCTTCTTGCTGTGAGGCGGCAGCGCTAACCAACATTTCAATAGAATAAAAATAGATGACCAACACTGTTTGACACGAAACTCTGAAATCCGAAATCTGTTATTTTCTTTGAAGCATTCTTCCAACCAGAGTCAGGAGTCTTCTTTAGTGCGTGAACGGCGGCTTTATTAGTCACGCCTGCCTGATCAGCAAGGCCTGAAAACAGCTTGTTGCTGGAATTAGCGGATTTATTGTTGACAATGGTCTGTGTTGCACGTGTTACAAAGACAACGCGCCTCAACAAAGAGTGTGTCTCAGGTTGGTTTTCCCATATAAATGCCATGATTAGATTTTCCACAGTCTGGAACAGTGGTCTCCAAACTTTTTTAGCAATGGGCCACATGACGGAACTGCATCATGTCGGGGGCGGGGGGTGGTTGGAAATGAAGCGCTAACGCGCTAACGTCCCGGCATTTTTTATTTTATTTTATTTTATTTTATTTTTTAGTTGAGGGGGGGGGGGCTGGTTGGAAATAGCGCTAACATCTTTGTTGAGCGGGGGAACGGGAGCGGGAGCGTGCTATCGCGATAACGTGTCGGCAAAGTTACGTGGCGGGGTGGGGGGGATTATGACTGCCTTCACGCGGGCCAGACAGAGACACGCAGCGGGCCGGATGTGAGTTTGGGGAACTCCTGTTCTGGAATGTGGTTTGGATCACTTGACAGCTGGAAACTACGAATAGACCAGCAACATATCTCTCTCTCTGTGGCAGCCTGCTACGTCACACACAAACAGCATGGTGTGAAGTCCCAGTGATCCGTCCCCTTTCACTCGCACCGACTTTCACGTCCACCTTTATGTGAATATGACAAATATATAATATAAGTATGGTAGCAAAACCTTTTGTTTAACAGCTTGTCCATGAGTTCAAGGTTGGTTGCATTACGATGAAGTTTTGTGACGAGAGGTGTGTGACCAACGAGGGCACACCTTCAGCCGTGTGTTTACACACCATTGACTTGCTAGACACACTTTTCATATGAAAAATAAACAATCAAGAAACAGTTTTCTGAGCTACCAGATCTTCAGGATTGAGGAGTACTTAAGCAGGTATGACCACATTAATATATTAACCTTTGTAGCATATATTCCTATGTTTGAGACCAGTATTAAAAAAATAATCAGTAGTATTTTCATTGACATTCTATTTTTTTAAATAACGAACTACTTGAATATTTATGAAAGGTGCTTTAAAGGAAGTCATGAACTCAATGCTTACTGGAAGCGTTCACAATAAAACCTCCTCATTCCTCTCTTGACCTCCCACCCTTGATTTGAGAGTCAGGATCTTTTATACGCCTTTAAAAAGGCATTTCTTTTCACTTGTCACTAATGTCTCCGTGCCTTGTTCTGAGTAGGGACAGTTGGCTATTGGTGGGGGTGATCCTCCTTTCAGAAGAGTCATAAGGATGACTTGTGTCACACTGTTGACTCTTTTGAGTCTTTTCAGACTCTTTTGACTCAAATTTCTTTCTTGCTCCCACAATTATGCCACTGGTTCCTTCACTTCATTTTTGTAAAACCATTCAGTTTCATGCTTTTGTGTATGAATTATTTAACCATGTTCTTCAGCTAGCTCTTCACGATAGGGAAGTTAAAGGTTCAACTCCTGAAAATTATTTCTTATTTCTTATATTTACTTTGTACCGTCTGTAGCAGACCATATTCCAAAAAAACAAAAACAAATGAGTCTTATCTACATTCCAGCAAAAGAGGACGTAACAAAGTGAGCTCACCACCATGAAACACTGTCAAATTATGTCAGTGCTGACGCACTGCGTGACAACAAAGTATCCATATGAGATAAACTACTTGACGTTGCAAAACCACAGCATTACAGTAAAGTCAGTCACGAGGAAAGTGGCTGCTTTTACTGTCCTGTGACTATCATCTATCACCAGATAGTTTGAAATGTTCGCTACTTGCTTACTGCGTCTTTTTTTATTTATTATTTTTATACAGAGTACTTCAACAAAATGATTTTTTTTTTTAATGCTTGTTTACGCAGGCCATTCCAACTGTTTTGCAAACTCATTTTATTTTATTTTTTTTAATTTATCTGATTGTACCTGGAGAGCGTTTGGCGAAATTATTACGTTTATTTATTTTGTTTGTTTGTGTTTTAATTACAAATCACAGTGCTTGTTATGTTTAGACTACTGTTGAACAAATCATAATGAACTATAATGTCATATTTCAATGATGCAAGACGACATTGTGTTAATTCTGTCCTCATGCAATTAAGTCATGTCAACACTTTGATCCTTCTCTCTCTCACACACACACACACACACACACACACACACACCTCAATCTGCGAGTGACAACCAACTGACCCCCCTCACCGCCCCTCAACCGACTGTTCCTTGAGTTATGATTCCACGCTCGAATCATATGACCTCCAGCTGCCGGACCATCAAAGCGTTCGAGCGCGTTCATTTGGAGCTTTATTTCGGGTGACACCAAGCGTTGGAAAAACGAAACAGCAAAATTAAATGTGAATCCAGGATTTCTGGAATTGCGTGTGCTTCATGTCATTGAAGATTTGAATGAAAGGAAGAAGAACTGAAGAAGAGATAACATTTCTATGGTTTACAGTATACGTTTATGGGCTGTGTCTCAATTCGTCAACGCCATTCCCTCCGGCTGGCCAACCCCGGAAGTGACGTTTTTATAGTATCAAGCTAACCATTGGTTCGCCATCTAACGATGCCGTTGGATGATCAAATAAATAAAATCCTACGTTAAAAACTGGATACTTTATGTGAAACTTAAAAATATTTAGATTTATATGTCGTGTCTTAACCAGTACATGCCGCTAATTTCAGCTGACTTCCCAGGATCCCACGATGCTTTGCAGCAGCACGCAAAGCACCATGGGATACCCAAGTGCGCGAAGGATAGTGCGGTGTATCCTTGGAATCGGCTAAAACTAGTGCGTATTTCCGAGGGCGCATTTTGAGCGTCCTAAGCATCCTCGGGAATTGGGACAAGCCTTCGCGCAGTGCTATGACGCAACTTCCTTCCAAAATGCGCACTTCAAGGGCGCAGAACCTGAATTGAGACACAGCCATGGTGTACAAAATCCCAGGCCTGGGTCAGTCACGTGATTCACGCAGGACACGCAGAAGCTTCAAGACGTCATAGGTCACGTGTTTTTCCTTCGCCAAGAAGGAGAAGAAGCAGCAGCAGCCTTTATTAATTTCTTGCTTTGCAAGAAAGGTTGCAGCCTTTTTTTTGGTGTATTTTTAATTTAATTTAATTTAATTTAATTTAATTTATTTTGTACAGCTGTTGTGTTTCATGATACTCTAGCTGTCGCGGGACTTGCTGCGACTGCCGGAAGTGCCGTAGCCCGGTGCCGCTAGCAGTCGCGGCACTTGTTGCTGTTCGCCGGAGTTGCCGCTACTTATGCCACTGTTTACCCCCGTGACCCCGAACTCAGGACGAAGCGGGTATTAAATATGGATGCATTGATTGATGTGTCATGATGTTTTGTTTTGCAATACTGATATGTCTGAATCCTTGTCTTTAGCACAAATGAGGGAAGAACGCGCAAACGCGCCACCTTTGGCCAGAAGCGTCTGCAGAGCGTCCGCGTTGACGCTCTGCTCACGCTCCAGCACCCTCCCACACAGGACGCGTTTTACGAGCAGAGCGTCTCGCGCAGCGGCTCGATCGGTTCACGCGAGGATTGCAAGATCGCGCGACAACCCAAGTAGTTTTCGCGTGTTTTTTAAAGAAAACAATGAAATAAAACGTGTGTAAAAAAAAAAAAAAGAAAAAATAATAATAAACCGAACTGCTGGCATCATACAAAATGCAGGTATTTAAAGTATAGATGCATTTTGTTCATCATAGTTTGAGATTCAAAATGAAATCTGTTTTTGTTTGACGGCCGACCTGAACAGCGTTGAAGCCGATGCGTCACGTTGATGTTTCACAGTAAAGTACAGCACTTATAAATACAAAATCCAGCACATTGTGTGTTGTGATGAAAATCAACCGGATCCACCGTGTTTTTACATCATTGACTTCCTGTCGGAACGATCCCACCTGCTCCTTTTGGCGTTCTTTTCCAGCGGCTCGCGTTTTACTGCTTCTGTGACGCGGACGCTCTGCGCCTGGTGTAAACCTGCTCATTGACTTTAGTGGCGGCGTTTCACTGCGTCGACGCGGACGCTCTGCTGACGCTCTGCAAACGCTTCTGGTGTAAAACGGGGGTAAGTCCTGCCGGTCGCATATTTCCCCGTAGCACCAACACGAGCGTATATTTTTTTGCGTTCTCATGAGGCTGCTTCTTCCTGGCGGGTTGCAGAGAAGATGGCAGCTAACGTGCTTTTGTACTGGCCGAATATCATAGGTGAGAAATCATAGTCTTCATTTTGGACGCGTTATCAATTGACTTTGTTAATTGTGGAGTTTTTGTTTTTAAATAGTAAAGTGGCGTAACATCTTTCAGGTATCCAGACTACGATGATTAAGTGCCGTCCAGCGCTTGTTGGACCTTAAAACATTTGCGGCGCTGCACGTAAATGGACTATAATTTTGTGTATTTTGTTTTACAGGCTACGTGCGGTTCTGCATTGTTTTAGCTTCCTGGGCTACTTTCGACACGCCCACGCAGTTCATCGGCCTCTACTCGCTCTTTATAGCGCTCGATGGTAAATTCGCACGTCTACTTGTAAATGTTTAATCTGCTTGTCCATAACCGATACCAACCGATAACAACAAGACTGATATCTCGTTCATCCTAATCTCCTATCAATTGGGAATGTAAGGGCATGCTTCAGTGTTACTGAAGATCTAACATACCAAACTTCCTCAGCCTCACCAAGCACAGCCACTGTTGAGGACCTACCAAACCAAACCAGCTGTTCTAAATGGCCAAGTATTTAAGGCTGCCCACCCTGTCCACCTTTACCTCCAGGGTGAACAGTGGCCACTGTCATCTCCTGTATCTCATCTGTGTGTGTTGAGGGTGAGGTTGTTGTCGTCAGACCACCACACCAGACTCTCCACCTGCTGCTGCCCCCCCAGGCCCCCAGGCATCATGATTTAGGAGTCTTTGTTTTCCAGGTGCAAGAAGGAAAAATGGAGGGCAACAGCTGTTGAAATCACTTGACGATGTTTGGAATGCTGCCCGCTGACATGTGATCATTCAGGCAGTTGGACAGGCTCTTCCTATTGTCTGGTCCTGCTGCCTTAATGGGGTTATTCATCCTCATTGCTGTCATATCTAGTAAAGAAATTATTGAATTGAATTGTGTGTCCTGCAAAGTAAATGGGCAAAAAAAATTCTCTCTAAATATCTATATTTTAAAATCCCTTTGTCCAGGTGTGCGTGTGTGCACCTTCTGATCATCTGACAGGCTGTCTATGGAAGTGCTTCTTTCGCCGACGTCTGCTCAGTTGAAATACTATTTATTATTATTTTTATGTGTGTGTTGATAAGTTGTACTGATTGCTGCAAAACTGGTCCATCTGATCACGATTATAGGATGTTATGCAGCTATTGCAGCATTATGGTAGCATTTTATCAATAGCCTAAACAGCCCTCTGACTTCATGCGTGCATGCTGCACCGATCATTTTAACACCTGAACCCCAAGCAAGAGCAAACGTTTCCAAAGCAACAATGTCACAATGCACAATGTATATTTTAAGTGGCAAAACAAAACAAAAGTTTTGTTGTGTGAGAGAGGACCCACACTTGCAGCCAACGTGTTAATAACCGTGCGATGGCGTGCGTGTGCAGGGGTGGACGGCTGGCTGGCGAGGAAGCTGTCCCAGTGCTCCAGGTTCGGGGCCTGGCTCGACGTTGTGGTCGACAACCTGGGGAGGGGCATGCTGTGGAACATGCTGTTCAATGTCAGTAAAGGAAACGTGCGCACACACTCACACACACACACACACACACACACACACACACCTGTCTTCACTCTAACCAGCTACAGTAGGTGCTGACGTGCTAATATGAAGGGTAGTATACTTTTAATCTATTGTCTTTTTAAGTATGATTAGCTGAGTTTTTTTTTGCCCCGCCTTTCTTATTTGTGTATCATCAGCAGCTTAGAGAAAACTGTCAGTAGGACTCTTGTTTTGTTGTGCATCCTGGCATTCAGGGCGGTGGCTTCAGACTTGCACGTTCTCATCCGCGTCGATGCTTTTTGTAGCTTCATAGAGCCTGAATTTAATCGCACCTTGCACAAAAAAATCGAACTGGTGATACTTCGGTCCTTGGAGGTGCTTCACAAGTGTATTGTTCACATACTTTGAATGGTTCAATATATGAATCACTTCTATTTTCACCACAAAATACAGGTACTAGCCGAAAAATTAGAATATCAAGTAAAAGTTGTTTTATTTTGGCAATCAAAAAAAGATGAAGCTAACAAATTTTATTGAGCCATTACACGCAAATTGACATCTCAAGCAGTTCCTTGTTGTAACTTTGATGATTAAGATTTTCAGCTTATTAAAACCACAAACTCAGAAAATTATTATAAAATTTGAGGGGTTTTTTTTTAAGCTGCAAGACCTGATCAGCAAAATCCAAAGAAATAAAAACTTGAAATAAATTGATTTGCATATTATTCCTTTATATAATATGTCAAATTCACCTTTTAAGTTGAACCTTTTCAGGATATTCTAATTTTCTGGGTAGTACCTGTATATATTGCAACATTCATTGTGATCGTATGAGCTCAGGCATTAGTTCCCTGTTGTAGGATGTAGATCAGCATTTCTCAACTGGTGGGTTGCAGAGCTGTTTTGATTGGGTTGTAGGTTCGTGGACAGTTTAACCCCTTTTTTCAAAAGGGATTTTAAAATATATATATTCATAGAGGAAATGTTGTGTGTTTATTTTGTAGGACACAAAGATCATTTCAATAATTTTAATAACTTATTTACCAGGATTGATACAAATTGGGGTAGCGTTTTTATTTTTGTGGAATAAATTTGAGTGTTCTGGAATACATTTGGGCTTGCAACATTTAAGGAAGAAAATGTGGGTCCTGAGACTCAACCAGTTGAGAACCAGTGCTGTAGATGTCCTGTGTACAAGTGTGTCCCGGTCATTGCTCTATATCTCTCCGTCGTATATGTATAAATATTAGTTTTGTACCCCTCGTAATGGTTTGAAACCACACTCCTTTCAATGCCCTTTTACCTGCTCTGCTCGACCACCACTGTTGCATTTTTGATGAAAAACCGGTACCCCCAGTTTCCCAGTGGCTACGTGTCAACCTGAAGTGGCCTAATTCTGACGCTCTTCTTTACGCACCGCAGTGGGGTTGGCTCGTGCCTGCGCTGGAGTGGTGCGTGTTTGTCTGCAACCACAGTGCCAGGGGTGACCGCTGGAAGAGCAGCTTCACGGTCAGCCCTTGGTTCGTGCGGACCATCATGGCGAACGGTAACAAGTTCCAAAAAAACCAAAGCCACAGTCACATGTAAGGCAACTCTTTCTCATTAGTACGTAAAAGGTGACTGCACATTTTCTGTTTTGTTTTGGAATCAGGGTTTCGGACACCACTGGGCACGTTGGTAGTGAGCGGGCTGCATTGCCTCCCACTGTGGCTGTATGTGTGTCGCTGTGGGTTCCCCCTGCCTTTCTGGATTCAAGCCCTGGGGCTCCTGCTGCTGGGTGGAGGCCGCCTGCTGGCTCTGGCCGTCGAGGTGCAGTGCAAAATAACCTGTAATGAGCATTAATATGCAGTGGTGGAAGTTTTTGGACAACTCGTGCATTTGTGATGTGCTTTGCATTGCTTTAAGAATCAGCCTTGAGTCTCCAAATGCAGTTTATTTCAGTGCAGTCACCAACATTGACCCACATGCTGCACACGCACTGTTCCGTCCAGCTCAGAACTGGATGTTTCAGCAAGATGACGTCCCTCGCGACACAAAACAAGATACAAGAATTTTGTTTTGCTATTTTGTTTCATTAACAATAAACAACAAAACAGTTTGTTTGTCCGTGTGCCTCCGATGCAGCCAAACCTTTTGAAACACGTGTTTCAAAAGACAATTCTTTGTGTGCAGCCCAGGCACACAAAGAATTGTCTTTAATGACAATTGGGATTAAGTAAAAAATTGTAAAGGTGTCTAAAAACTTTTTTTCCCACTACTGTATGGCTAAAAAGAAAGCGGGATATATGTAACCCCATGTGTTTCTCTGCAGATGTGGTGTGTATGGACACATGTTTGCTACCTGATCAGCGAAGAGGAGGCGGAGAAGAAGAGTTGAGGGCCAGTGAACAGATCCGACACCTGCCGTCCGCCTGCTGGTGGTTGCTCACCAAGAATGTCTTTACTTTACGTTTACTTGCATCCTCCAAAGAGTGTTTTTATTTCAGTTAGCTACTGCATGGAATGCAGCGGTGCGTTTCATTGGAACAAATTACTTTTTTTTTTTAGGAAAAAGTAGAACAATAGTGTGAAAAGGTTTTCGGACAACCTCGGTCTTTTCACAATCTCAGGCTTGAAACAGACCGCAAATTATTTTTTGTTTGTTAACAAGAACTGAATTTTCGTACTAGCTAGCCCAGGATATGTGGCAAGGGCCGCTATCTTACTGAAGGATCTAGCCTGGACTGAAGAGTGCACGTGCAGAAGGAAGCATGTGGTTTCTGGGTGACTTTTGTCAAAGAAAATGCGCTTGGACACCTGAGAGTGATTCTGAATGCAATTCATCACGATTGGGGTGTCCGAAACCACTTGTTCCTTTGGGAAAACAAAAACAGTGTGGTGTGATAAAAAATAATACCGAATACTGAAAAAGTATTACACAGTACTTTTTTTTTTTTTTTTTTTTTTAAAGAAGATTCTCAAGAACAATTTAATTAACTTTAAATTCAGGGAATTGTTTGACAATCCTAGATTTTGGTGTCTCAGTGAAACATACCTACCAAAGGGAAGCACATACCACAACATTAAGCATGGTATTTACAGAGTGCACAATAGTAGCAAGCAGGACTCGTTAGACTGAAGCAACACCAGTAGTGGTTTAGAACCTTAAGTCAATGTTGCTACAGTGTATTTATATGTTTTATTTATTTTCATGAAGTTAGTGGGTCAAAATGGCTCGTGCAATAAATGAATGAAATTCAAGTTTGTTTGGTTGGTTGATTTTTTTTTTTGTTACGTTACTCACTCGGCAATTGAACACACCAACACATTCTATTCCCACAATCAGAAGGTGCCATCTGTCCATAGTGAAGAAAAGCAACAGTCTCTATGGGAAGAACTCACCTGAAGGCATTTCAGATGTTTGGTGTTTGTTTTCTTGGGTAGGTTATATAATTACCTCTTTGGGATCGGACAACACACATGAAACATGCATGAAGTGTTTGTGATCAGTGATACAAGTTTTAATGGTTGTTCTTTTTTTTTGTTTGTTTTTTTTAAGCTAATAGTGAAGCCGTAAACGGACAACAGTCAAATATCCCCGGGTCACATTTGGTGTCAATCGTCGGGACTCTTGAAGAGGAAACCGTACTCGAGGAGAAATCACAGCTTTGTTGAATATCTTCGTCCACATGTGAACCCCCAACCTAGCCAGCGTAGCTAAAACTCGGCCTTTCTGCAGATCATTACGATGGCCACACTTGTCGTCTACTTCCACCAGTTTGTTTGTTTCCCTGGTGCAGTGCGTTAAAAGATGAATCACCATCACTGCTTCTTCTCCGACCTCAAATTTTCAGAAAGGTTTTGCCAGACCAGTAGAACAAGATCCATTAAAAAAAAAAATATTGTATTATCTTTGAAACGCAGTCACCGTGGCTGACGGAGACAAATCAACACATTTATAACAGTATACAAGCGGGAAACCCGGGGATTGTTTTGTGTTTCTCATTCATACGCGGACCTCTAAAAGTACCATTTCCTTGTAAATGCAATATCACGTTCGCACAGAGCTTTAACTGTAACATTTATTTTTCCAACATTCTCCACCAGAGGGCGCTCGTTGAAGCTAAGAAAGCACCAACACTAACAGCGTGATACAGAGGCTCTGAAAGGGCTGGGCCTCCTCTGTAAGAGGAGGAGGCGCCAGCAAGTCGTTTTTCTTCACTCCACCAGGACACAGCATAAAACATTTGGGCTTCCCATCACAAAGGCAGCAGATTTCCAACTTAGATTGTTAAAAAAAAAAAAAAAAATACCCCCCCCAAAAGACAGTATCTATACCCATTTCTTTTCTCTCGTCCAGATTTTGTCTGTAGCCGCTATGCTAAAACTGAGCGGGTAAAGACTTTTTAAGCAAGGGTTCACAGCTGAACTCTTGTTTTCCAAGTGATACGTCTGTTGGAAAACAAAAGTCTAATCATTAAATATTTTTGCAAAGACAACGCTGAAGGCCCAATGTGTAACATTCACAAGGGTCAGTTGGCAGAAAATAGAATAGAAATACACGGGGTTTTTTTTTGGGCTGCACCAACCCACTGGAAACACTTGACGGGGTAATTCAGCCAAGATGTCTAATTACAATTTATCATTTGATGCTGAAGCTAAAGTCACATTACCATGTGCATAAGGCTATACAGGGTTTTTTTTTTAAAAAAAAAAAAAAAAGAAAAGAAAAGAAAAAAAGACGGGACTTATTTTTTTTTTAACTTGAAAACTTCCTTTTCATAAAAAAAATCCTTGCTTGCCAGTAGGACGCTATTACACACCGCACCTTATTTGAAAGGAGATTCTCATTCATCAAATGTTATTTAAACAGAGTGGGGTGTTTTTTGGGGTGATTATTTTTGGAGGATGCAAAGGTGAATCGTTTTCTGACGGATCTCGTCAGAACCATTTCAAGACTCAAGCTTCAGAACTGATGGGTTTTGAAACAAAAAAGGGAGGGCAGGGTCACAAGAGGCTTGGAAAACAATGGTCCAGTTAATGTTTGACCAGGGTCTTCATCGTTTACCTGACTGGATGGAGAGGAGAGGGAAGGCCAGGGAAGCAGGCTGGCAACACAAAACTACCCACACGCACACAATTCTCAACATTGGTCCCGATCAGAGAGCCTTAAAGAGTAAAAAAAAAAAAAAAAAAGATTTTTTTTTTTTTTTTAATTTTTTTTTTTTAGCACTTGAAAGTATGTGTCCATCCACAGACAGATAACCGCAGGGTGGTGTAAGGCCGGGGACACTCAGTGGAGTCCCGTCTGCGTGACACACACACACACACACACACACACACACACACACACACACACACACACACACACACACACACACACACACACACACACACACACACACCTTCATAATACAAGTGTTCTATTCTCTCTCCTGCAATGCACACGAATGCAGGTCAGGAAGTAGTGTTGAGTATTTTCTTTACAATTCCGGGTGATGAGCGCGACGATGAAACACAGGGCTACAGAAACATCACATAGTTGCTTAGAAATGATTGGCATTTGCCCATTATTCTACAACAGCGCTCAAGCAGACAAAAGACCAAGAGATATTAAAAAAAAGAAGAAAAAGATCCAAGTTGTGTAACAATTCACCCGCCTGCTTCAAGACATTCCACCGTTTGTGAATCCCACTCCAACCAGAGCTCTGCGTCGCATGTCAGTTCACCCCCCCCCCCATCTTTTTGTTTAAGGGTTCACTCGCTTTACTTTATTCCCAAATAATAAAAAAAAAGCCTTGAATTCAGACTTTAAAAGGCGCAAGTTGCAAATTCCAGCCTAGTGTCTTAAAAGAAAACCACACGCGCATGTTCCTGTTAGGCTGGCGCAGCAACACGGAAAACGGTTAAAACACTGATACCATCTGTGCAATGCAGAGAAGGTTCAAAAATGGCACCGCAGCAGTAACTTCTAACGTTGATGGGTCGTATTGTTTTTCAACGTTTTTACATTTTCAGAGTTTAGACAATTGGAAATGAATTAGCTGAACCGTTCAAAGTGCCCCTTAAAAGCCGTTAAGCGCACAATCTGTGGTTTTATTAATTATTATGTATTTCTTAAAAGTGTCAGAAACATCCAACTTTTCATCGTTTTATCCAAGTGATTAAATTCAAGAATGTAGGTTGTGTGTTATTGGCGCATGTACTGTGTGTGTGTGGTCTTGACGCTCTCTTCCTCAGAGAACATGGTTTTGGTCTGTGACAAGTGTGACGGCTTTCAGAGCGACACTTCTAAAAGAATTCTTTTTAATAAAAAAGAAAAAACGACAAAAAAAATGTCCTCCATTCTTATTTCTAACTGGAAAAAACAAAAAAAGGCCTACTGAGACGAGAGAGGTGATCCTTTCTCCTCCTCCTCAAAGGATGGTTCCGCTGTTTCTTTTAAACCCCTTTGTCTCTTAAAAGAAAAAGCAAAGTCTGCTTTGTGGGACGAAGCTGCATCCAAGTCCGGAGTTGCACGTTTGCTGGTTCATGTGGGTGATGATGAGGTTTGATACTGGTGTCTTTCTACATTTTCTTTGTAAATTCCACAACTATATATATATATATATATATATATGTGTATATATATATATATATATATGCATTTGTATATATATATATTTATGTGTGTGTGTGTGTGTGTGTGTGTGTGTACTGGCAGATGCAGCGACCATAGAGCCAACCGACTTCCTGGTGATGCCTGAATAAATGTGTACAACTAATAGACTGTGTGCGACAAAAGGGTCACATTTGTGTTTGTGTGTGTGTGTGTGTGTGTGTGTGTGTGTGTGTGTGTGTGTGCGTGTGTGTGTGCATGTCCTGACGGGGTTCGAGCCAATCCGACGTTTCAGTTTTTGCTCTTCCGTCGAGAAAAAAAACCCCCCAACAACAACAACAACAACGACAACAAAAAGTCAGCCGAGACAGGGGCGGGTGGGGCCGAGGCTCTGGGCCAATAGGAAAGCTTTCACCACCTCCTGCGTCTGCTGCGGGGTGGTGTTAACGTCCTCCAGGGCGTCCGCCACGGCAAACTGTCGGTCCCTCAGCCGGTTCCAGTTGGACAGTACGTTGTGATACTCAAACACCTTCTCGTAGTTCCCCACCGAGTTGTAGAGCTTGATCAGACCCCGGTAGTCGTATTCCAGGCCGCTGTAGCCCTCACCGAACAGCTTCTTACCTGCGGGGTGAGAGGCGCGGCGTCATCGCGTCTGTCGTCATTCAGTCGCCAAAAGGACAAATTCTTGAAGGTTAAGTGTGTAAAATTTGGAGATTGTTTTTTTTAAAAAAAAAAAAAAAAGAAACCGCAACGTCACGTGGTTACATTTTATCTAGCGTCTTTCACTCTTCTCTCCCTCTCCTGAGCTTGCCAGCGAACTACGGTGGCCTGCGCACCCAAACTTGGATCTCTCGTCTGCCTTCTTCTTCGTTGGTTTATTTGAGAGGGTTCACCCTAAAACTACTGTATGAAACTCGTCGTCAACGGGCTGGATTGCCCACACCGGGCTTCCTTTGAAAGGCAACCGGTGTGATGTTTAGGGGCTAATTAGTGTCTCAGCATAAATGTAGTTGTAAAAGTAAGCGTAGATGTCATTTCTACAGAAACAGAGTACAGTGCAGCTTGTTACATTGATAGCCAAAGCAAGGTTTTTACGCTGCTATTGAGAAACTAGTTCAACATGTTCAAAATGTGATTGCTTCAACGCAAGGGTATTTCTAACATTATTTTATCGACACAGACATTTACATTGATAGTCTGGCATTATGGTTTATTTTCCTCGTGAACTGTGCAGTGGGTGAGATGGTGTTTATTAGCAGGCTAGTAGAAACCATTGGCTTGCGCTAGCCTAGTACCAGCCCACTCTGCTCAACTAAGAAGATTGGATGAAACGTGTTGAAACCGATTCCACTGATAAAAGGACACTATGGCTAAATTAAAAAATGAGGTCCTATGTCCAGAATTCTGAACCGCCCCTTTAACAAAAGGTTTATGCTGCTGATCGCACTATAAAATTGAATAAAGAAGAGACATAAATGACTGCAAGTCTGAAAGACAAGTGAAAATAAAAGTAAAGTAAAAATAATATTTAAAAAAAAATCAAAAAAGTAATATTAAAACCGAGGAGCTTGTAGCAGCAAAGCACTGAGTTTGCTTACCGATGGCGATGGAGCGCAGGTAGAGCCTCTCCGCATCTTCATACTGGTTCATGTCGTAGTTGTAGAGGGAAGCCAGGTGCCCCACGGACAAAGCCACCTCGTAGTCCTCGTGGCCCAGAAGCTGCTCCTTGATCTGGATGGCTTTGATGTGCATCTCCTCCGCTTCCTGGTTCCACAGACAGACACGTGCGAAAAACACACAAAACAAAGACGTTAAAAAGATGTGGATGGAGCGATCAACTACACACAGCTAAATGTTACACAGGATACCATTTCTCATGTGACTGGGTGAGGCTGGGTACTGAACTCTGATATGTACGTAGCACTGAGTGAAATGCTCGAATCCTATTCAATATCGAAACATTCATCATCTTCCGGTGCCAAACTCTGATATCCGCGAGAGAAAATAGCGTCAGCAAACCAATCATAATTTGACACACGCATGTTAAGATCTAAAGCCACCGGTGATTGGCTTTCACATTCGAGGTGTGAACTAAAGACACTTGCAAACTTCTGTTTACGTCAGAGTGAAAATTAGCGCCATGCCAAAGATTCTTCAGTGTGGCCTCACTGCATTAAGGTGCAAAGGACGGGAGTGCAACACTTTTGAATCACCAGTAAAATAGAAAACTTTATGTGACAGAAACCTATTTTTGCTGTCGCTTAAATTGGTTTGTTAAATATCTGCTATTAAAAAAAAGTATCATTCTGGAACCGCTGCTGAAACCAAGGTATCGAGACTGACATCACATTACAATATTTTGAATAATGCTAAGCCCGACATTTGAATAACTGCTGAGTGGACATGAGTATCTTCACACAGCAGGTGAATATCAGGCTGCGAAATAGCCTTATATTACTTTTATTGTTCAGAGGCTCCCTCATATATGTACCAAAAAAAGAGGGTTAAACAAAATAATCACAGTCTATAGAAGATTCCTTGGCATTTTCTTGCTGGGACTGCAACTGATGAGCCTGTGATCCCCTGCCACGTACAGCTCACTGGGTATTATTAATGCAGCAATAGTGCCGTCAACACAGCCTACTGTCTATCATATACAAATCACATGCCTAATAAAGTGGAAACATTTAAAAGATAAGAGTATAATAACTGGAGATTTTGAAAAGAAACAGCAACATTAAATGGCTACATTTCAGACTGCGTTGCCTTTCGCTCTCTCTCTCCCGAGCCTGCCGGTGAACTACGCTGGATTGTGCACCCAAACCTAGATACCTCATCCACCTTCTTCTTCGTTGCTGTATTTGAAGACAAGAGCAGCCACCCTACTTGCGAAACGCGCTGCCAGGCGTGCTGGATTGTCCACACCAGGCTTCCTTAGATATACGGTGGCGCTAAATGGCAGCTAGCTGGGAGCAAGACCTTTGATCTGTGTCTATCCATGACAAAAGTTGTAAGAGTGGGAAAACCAAATCACTTGCATTATTGTACTGTGAGTATCGACTTTCACTCATGTATTTATGGGCAGTATATGAAGTTTTTACCAATATAAAACCATAAATAAAACCTTTAACCACAATCCCAGAATATTTCCCCAGATTTGGTTGCAGCACGACAAGCACACGCAGACAAACTCCTCTCTTCTCCCTACCTTGAACTTCCTCATTGACTGGTAGAGGCGCCCCAGGTTGCCGTAGTGTTTCGCTGTCTGGACGTTGAACTCGCCGAAAGCCTTCTTTGCCAGCTGCAGGGAGGAGAGGTGGAGGTCGTGTGCCTCCTGCAGGAGGCGCTCCTCCGTCTCCTTGTTGTGGCAGTCGATGGCGATTTCCTCCAGTATCAGAGCTGGACAGGGAAAGGAAAGCAGGCGCGGGTCAACAGGACGGTACAGTAGACACCTAGCACATTGAAATCTCGCAGCAAAGGACACATTTGCTTTATTTAGCGTCGATGGACGGCAAAGGGAAGGAAAAGGGTGATAAAATACAGAATGTTTTGCTTTGACTGAACTCATGACATTGTCAAGAAGCCGCAGCTATAAAGAGACCGGAGGAAAAAGGAAGTGTACAAAGTGCTTGCAGTAGAAGCCCCGAGCCTTCAGGGAAATCTTCTCGCATCATAATGCCATGGTTGTATAAAGCATCCACATAAATAAACACAGTGTCCGCAGTGGGCAAGAGCCTGAAAAACAACTTTACCTTTGACTCTCTTGGAGGAAGCCAGCAGGAGGTGGTCCTCAGGCAGAATGTGAGTAATGATGTCTATGGCACGTTCTGCGTGAAAACTGAGCAGAGACCAGAAAGAGTTCATTCTCTAAAGCGCGCGTGGTGAAAATGCAAACAGACAATTTATTGAACAAAAATGAATTTTGAAGAATGAATTGTTTTGTTTGTCTTGCCACAGCACGACTTCCCATGAGCTTAAAACACTCGGAAATATTTAAAAAAAAATCTTACATTTTATTTTGCTATGGATAAAAAGAAAGTTTAGCTGTGCAAACACATTGCATGGTGTATAAACAATATACAATAGGAAAAAAACAGTTTTGGGACACCCTTAAAATTTTACTCAATCCATATTGTTGTCATCACAGATTTCGCAGGCAATTGTTTTTTTTAAGTGTTTCTCTGATTGTGTTGCAGGGGATTTCATCTTGCTGAGACATCCAGGTGTGAGCTGGACGGAACAGTGCACGTGCAGCATGTGGGCCAATGCTGGTCAAAGGAACTAAACTAAACTGCACAAGGAGAGTTCAAGGTCTAGTGTGTAAAACCTTTCAGACAGTTTCATATTCAGGTGGGCCTCATTAAAAACATGGCGGTGCAAGATGGCAGCTAACTAGGAGCGAGGCCCTTGTTGTTCTACGTATATTCTTATACATATGAGAACCGTTGGAAAGGCAGGAAAACCAAATTACTTTGATTGTACTGCGAGTATACGCTTTTATTAATGTATTTATGGACAGTATGTTAAGCTTTTACCAATATTAAAAACCATAAATCAAGCTCAATTTTACACACTGGACCTTTAAGTCATTTGTTTTGTTGGCTTCAGAGGTCAGAGGTCAGTTTTTATTCTCCTGCCTCCTTGTAGTCGTCCTCGTCTCCATTCCTTTACACATCGGACCTTTAAGACTGATCCGTAATGCAACACAGTACATCACAAATGCACGGACTGTCCAAAAATGTATTAACACCACTGTATATACTGCGTCAACATTAGCCTTTTTTTTCCCAGCCAAAACCCCACATTGAACACAACACGACAATCTGAGTCGTGGTTGCAAATGAGCCGACTGGCCTGAGAGTGATGTGTGGGGCTCGTCAAAACTCACAGAGCGTTGTCGAATTTCCCAGAGCTGTACTGATGCACATACGAGGAGTAGGCCAGGTCTTCGTGGGCCGTGGCCACGTGGATGTTCTTGCCCCCGAACACAGACTGTCGAATGTCGAGCGCCGTCTGAAGAGAAGAAAAAAGCAGGAAAAAAAAAGTTTTTTTGTTTTTTTTTTTATCGAGCGCATTGCATGGGATTTTTGTTGCCATTCACTTCCACCTTACCTGGTATATAGCGACTGATTGGCATATGTTGTCTACATTTAATAGGTAGAATCCATAATCTAGCAGGGTGTCCGAGTACTTGGGATGCTTGTGCCCGAAATGTTCCCTGCAAGGTGAAAAAAAAACAAAAATACAGGGCGCGTCACGACGCGGATGTCGAGAGGAATAAAAAAATGATGGCGAGTCCTGGTGGGAAGCAGCGGGTTACCTTGCTAGAAACACTGCATGTTTGATCAGCTGCTCCGCTTTCCGGAACTCCCTCTTTACGACGCAGGCCTGTGGCAAAGGGAGAGACTCGTCAGACTCGGCACGACCGCGTCTGCTCAACTCATTATCTCGCAAGATGTGAGATGAACGTAACTGGATGAATTATGCATTTTACGCCATAAATAATAGAGAAAACAAAAAAACAAACAAACCTTGGAGGCTTGCCGGAGAACATCAACTACTACTTTAACAGGCAGTCCTGGAGTAATTTCCTTCATAGCTTCTATACACCACCTGTACGCCTGAAGAACGAGAAGAAAACGTGAAATAAAAACACTTATGAAAAGGAGTATGAGAAAGAAAAGAAACAGCTATTTTTTTTAATAAACACAGGGAGGATTAAAAATGTTTTCTGGTCACATTTCTGTCGTACTTCATCATAGTGGCTTTTGGCGAAGAGCAAGGCACAGAGCTCGCCGTACAACGCTGCCTTGTTAGCTTCATGGCCGTGTTTGGCTAGCTTGTCCATGTACGACTGGGCGAGTTTGAAGGTCTCCTCCCCCAGGTGGTACTTGCAGTTGCCGTTTCGGACGTGAAGCAGCCTGCGGAAGACAAGGTGCGACGAGGTGCGACAAGGTGAGTCGTCAGCAGAGCCTCCCCCCCCCACCTCACCCCCGACGTGACAAGCGCAGCTAAAAGCTGAAATTGATCTCGCCGTGTCACAAACGTCTGCTGGATGTGGTGCTGCCACAGAGAAGCTCAGCAGAAGAAGTGAGACGCAGGAGGGCGGGAGTCACACACTGACCTGACGCAGCATTCCACTGCTCTGAAGCAGTGGAGGACCTCACTGTGGAGCGTGCACAGCTGTAGGCACGATAGAAACACTTTCTCCGCATCTCCGTACCAGCCAGCGTCGGACAAGAAACCACCTGGATTTTAAAAAAAAAGAAGAAGAAGAAGAAAAAAGATAGAGTCAGATTAATAAAAAGAGAAATGGCAGTAAGCTAAAGGCGGAGTTACACTGTAGCTTGCCCACTAAGAAATGACAAAATTGAAAAAGGTTCATTCTTTTATCCAACGTCAATATTAATACAACGCTAGCTAGTGTGCTATTTATCAGTAGAGGTTGTTTCAACACGTTTCATGTAGTCCTCGAGTCTAGTTGAGAAGAGTTCACTGGTGAACTAGCTAGGCTAGTGCAACTCAATGGTTTCTGCTAGCCTCTAAATGTTTATAAAATGTTAGAAACAAAACTGCCATCTGCATCTCATTGCATTTTGAAGGAATAGCAGAAACCATTGACTTGTGCTACCAGTGTTCAACGATAAGGCCTGGATGGCACGGGTTCAAACTGTCTCCACTGATAAACAGCACTCATGCTAACTCGGAAAATAGGTCTTATGCCCAAAATTCTGAACCACTCCTTTTTTCTTATTCAAGTCTTTACGAGAATGTGAAAACCCTTAAATGTCTGTCAGTGTGAAATCATTGGTTGACCAAAGTAACCTCACCGGTTGGTTAGATTTGATTTCACAGGTTACAGTGAAAAACACTGTATTGGGAGGTAAAGCTCATCAGCATAAATTCAGAAAGCGAAAGCATGTCTAGATTCTATTTGAAAAGATGAACGCTCGTGTCAGTTAAAACCATGATGGGATTAGCGGCTCGACCCACTGTGTACAAGTTATAATCTTGTTGAAACTGTTCTGATAGTTTTGAGACAACAACAACAACCACCACCACCACCGTGTTGACACAGTCTTAACTACCCAGAGGTTTGCTCAGTGTAAAATCTAGCCTGTCCTAATGAATAAAGGCTCACTGTTACGGCTTTCAACTTAACCCCTTTCTCAAACCAGGAAGTCAAACTCAAACTGTAAAACAACTGCAAAACACATGCATTTCAAAAATCAAATTAGAAATCATATGGCAGCCTAAAAGGTTCTTCAGTGGCCAACCTGCACCTGTGGGTTTAATGGTCTTGTTTCAATCTGCCAGATCCTGCGGTGGTTCGCCTGTTGTCCCCCCCCCCATGCTACATTCAACTGTCTGAGGGTTTGTATGAATCCTCTAATCCTTCCCCCGCCACTCACCGAGCACAAAGCCAAACTGGATGGCCTTCTCTTTGACGTGGGCGTCGGACTCGGCGATGTACGAGCAGCGCCGGCTGAAGGAGTTTGCCAGAACTGAGGCCACTTTGACGCCGTGATCCATGAGGGCCTGGAAGCAGTGGTGCAAGAGGTGCCTGCAGGGAGGAAGAGGAAGACGCGCCACCACGTATTAACACGATGGGACGGTGAACGGAAAAACGCTATCGCTGAGATCCAGCTAACGTGGCTGTTGCTGCTTTGGCATTTTAGATAATGCTATCACAGCCAGCTGAGAAAAGAATAACAGAAAGCAGTGATAACTACCAAAAAACAAAACTGACGTTTCCTTTAATCTAAAAATGATTATACAACTACAACGAAGTAAATTTCAGCAGAGACAAAATGACAAATTGCGACTCAAATTGTCCAGATTTATTTTTTAAAAAAGAGATAATTCTTTGAAACATCATTATGTCACGAGGAACAGGCATTCTTGGTCATCTGAATTAATAAAATACCAAAAACAAAATCTATATGTATATATTGCAGTGAAAAGTACAAACACTTCTCCTCACCATGGAGTATTGTCTGTACCACTATTACACAGGAAACCTGCTTTGCAGTGGCTGACTCCAAATGATAAAAAAAAAATGTGGTGTACGCAGAATATGAAATGTATTTTAATTGGCAAACAGAGTCACTGCCGACTATTGGAGTTGTCTCGTCCTCTTTGTTGGTCTTCTTACCTTTTGTCCGACGCCCGCAGCACTTTAGCAAACACCTCCAGCTCGCAGAACTCTCCCCCAAGCTGGCAGAGGCGACCCTGCTGGTAAAGCTGAGAGAGGGGAGCGTGGAAAGTTACCGACCATGACAAAGATTTCAACGCATCCGTTCAGAGATGCACTGTTGAGTAAACAAGGTGGGAAAACAAACAGACTCAGCAGAGGGTAAAGTGTAGCTGTTTTTTTGGGGGGTTTTTTTCTCCAGTTTTCCAACGGTCCTAAAAACAGGCAGAATGTTGTCGAGGAGATGAACGCCAGAAGTGGGCGGAAGAGTGCCGACGTCGAGCTCGTTATCAGAACGCACTGAGCTGTGAGTTTTGACGTTATTACGTAAAAACCTCATTAAACGTGAAAACGCCATGAGACGAACCTTTGGCTCGAGCCTCGGCCAAAAACTGAAGTCACGACGGAAAACGAGCCGCGAGCTCGTCCAGACAGTTGAGTTCTTGTGACGGGGCGGGCGAAACAGATTTTTTTCAAAGCGCTGAAACTACTGATTCGACGCGCAAGGGGCGCACGTTTCCCTGGCTGTGTTGACATCAACAGCAACGTTGTGATCTTAAAGGTCTAGTGTGTGAAATTTGGCTTGAGTTCTGGTTTTTCTGTTGGTAAAAGCTTAACATGCTGCCTGTAAATACATTAAGAAAAGCGTATATTCGCAGTACAGTAAAATGTTATTTGGTTTTCCGACCCTTAAAACGGTTCTCATATACATAAGAATATACATAGACGTATCCAAACAAGACCAAACTTAAATAACACACAGCCTGACTACTGTGTGTTCAATACTTTATGTTGAATAAGTGTGAATGCAGGCACTGAGAAACTCAGGAGTGGATCGATTGCTGCTCTCTAGCGTGCGAAAATGATTATGCACGTTAATATTAAATAACTTTCGTAATCACAACGTTGCCTTACTAAAACGCAGTGCAGCGACAGGCCTGAAGGCCACAGCAACACACGCAACACACGCGTATCACAGAATAGGTGTCTCCTGGAAGTACTTGTGCCGTACTTATGTCTTCCTACATACTGCAGCAGCAATAGAAATAGCAAATGCGTCCCAAGGTAGACGGAGTGACACCCGGGTGACGTTAGGTTGTGTTTGCCGTTTGACTGGAATAATCATTAAAAAAAAAATAAAAAAAAAAAATAAAAAAAAAGTGTATCTACTTAACATTCAAAGAACCGTAATCTCAGGCCAGTGTGGTGCCTGGAAACGGGGGCGGCTCTACTTCCTGTTTGCTGCGTCAATCTGAGGCTGCTGAACGTGCACTTCTGTTGTCCAGCTGATTGGCGCCTAATTCTCAGAGATTACCGAGACGCGGGGGCTCGACTGAGAACTCTCACAGACGCACGTCTAGATAGTAGCGCAGACCAGCTTTGTCCTTTGAACACAACCTACTGTCATTTTCCCCAACATTGGGTTGACCCGTATGTCGAGTTCAGGCAATGCATTGAGTGAGAGACAACAGTGTTACTTTACACTGCACACAACCTCAGGGATTCCTGCTGGTTTCTGGAGAGCCGCTCAACCGGCAGGAACACTGTGATAGGCGTCGGTGGCTTTGAAACGTTCCCATCACCCATTGGTGGTCAGACCGTGACTAACCTTTTTTTCAAGGTAACTAGACGATTAAAGTAAAAACGATGCTATTCAGAGGAAACACATCAACTAACAAGCTACACGATCACACACAATATATTAAATTATTCCGACTCTTTCACCAGTGTTTCTTAAACTGGCTGAATTAGGTTGGACGGTCTCTAGATTTGGTCATCAAGGGACGAGCACAAACAGAATTTCAAAAGACAAATACCACACAAAACAGCCTGAGTGAAAGCAGTTCAACGCCATTATCAGAAGTCCCAACAATACATTTATTTATGTTTACTTTTTTTCCAGGGAAATGTAGGACGTAGATTCGGAACTCGGCCTTCAGGCCGTCAAGGACCAAAACTCTGGGGCAAAATGAGAGGAAAATATATCAATTTCTAGCAGGAGGCCAAAATGGAAGGAACCACCTGAGGCACATGTTCTGAAAACAACCACTACTGAGGCACATCCAATGAATGTCTGCAGGGCCGTTTCGATTTAGAGACGGCACAGCTGCAGAATCAATATTGACTTGAAATATTAAATATCTCACTGCATGTTGTGATGCCCTAAAAAGGGAGACAGTGATGTTTTTCTTCCTTTCATTTAATGCTTTAAAAAAAATAAATAAAAAATACGATCCCATCGTAAATATGATCTGGAGTCCTTCCATTTTCTGGCCAGTTGAGTTTGTTTATTCTCAACAGCTGTTCGATACCAAATGTTTTTCAGGGAAAGAACAATTCTTGAGATGGAAACGCATCCATTTCTTTTTATGGAGAGCGTGTAGGTATCTGGACCGGGTTTTCGCGGAGGTCAATGTGGATGGAATGGCTCAAAAAAAGTTCCATCACAGTGTTTATCTTCAGGACACCACGTCCAGCTAATCTCCTCTTCCGGAGTGATGTTGTTCTATGGCAGTGTGATACACTTCTTGTTTAGGTGTTCTTTTTTTTCTGTGTGTGTGTGCGTGCTGCTGTCTAAGTAAATGATCACGACAATCACAGCATTTTGCTTATAGAACAGAACAGTGTCAACACAGCTTGACAGAAGGTACTGCAATATTAAGTACCGTAGACTTATGGGATGAGAATAGTGCATGAATGTAAAGACTTAAGTGTACTGTGCATTACGCTCAGGGTTGAATGGAGCCTTTATTTACTTGATAGATGTGTGCGTCTCATGAGAACTTTGGATTACAAGTAACTCCTGTGACAGAAAGCAGACTAAAGATTTGTCATGGTACTTAAAGTACAATTCTGCTATATCCGCCTAAAAAGCAAACACACAAAATATGTCAGTGCAAAAATAAAGGAGAAAGAGGTCTGTAAAGTGACTCTGAATATTGTAAACAGTCACGATAATGCGTTATAAACTATGTAATCTGTAGTATGCATAATCTACAGTATAGATGTCTCAGTACTGTTCACGATCAGTCGACGCTACACGGACATTTAAATGGAAAAGGTCCGAGCTTGTGGCTACAATGCCGCTGGTGGTCAATGGTCCATTTAAACGATCATCGCTAATTAACGCTAAATTGAATTGTAATGACTACAATCCTCTTGTCCGATTTGGTGAACATGGCGGTCAAATCTCAAGAAACGTCGGCCAACTCGAGTCGACGGGCGTTTATACGGTTAAAAAGAACTGGCGTCCCAATTTAGCTAAAGGCTAGCGCCGATGCTAGCGTCTGATTACATGAACCCACACGGTCTAGTAGCCACTAGTCGGCTAAGCAGCCCCGTCTGCTGCTAGCTCTTACCTTATAATAGACATCGAACTGTATGTTTTCCGGGAGCGAGCGTATGTCCCTTCTTGACCGACTGTAGTTGTCCACCACGGCCGAGATAGCTGTGTTGTAGAGTGTTTCTGGGATCCATTCTAGCTCCACAGCAGCCATGTTGTTATCAAAAAAAAAAAAAAAAAAAAAAAAGAGAGAGAGAGAGAGCCAGTAGTTCCTACCCTTCTCTACTCTCCCTACATTCGCTACCTAAACGCACTAAAAGCACTTCCTCGTCGAGGCCACATGTAACATTCACTTCGGAATGAGGCTAAAAACGATTAAAATAGCGCTACGGTCCTAATCGCCGCGTCCCCCCTTCCATTTCTTCCCTTCATCCCAATTATTCGTCGACCCTACACAGCAGTTCCGTAGTACCCCCGTCCTCGGCCCGACGCAAATACTTATGACGCAGTGACGTCATCGTGCCGTCGCTGCACAACACCAGTAGAAGCTGGCTCAAAATCTCAACCTTCGTTATCCCAGACCAAAAACAACCCCCCCCCCCTAAAAAAAAAAAAAAAAAAAAGGATTATAGACAGTCGCGAGTCAAACAATTTAAGGTCGACCGTTTTTAGACAGGCGTCGCATTGTCAGATGGACTGTGGAAAGTGACGTATTTTATTTTGCATTTAGAAAAATATTCCCTTGTCCAAATTATAAGTAGGTCAAAGGGGAGCGACAAAGAATTCTTTGTGTCAACTAAAATGGACAAAAAAAAAAGAGGAGGCACTGACAGCTTGTGAAAATGGCAACTCACGTCAATGATCTGTCTGAACTGTATACATGATATTCAAGGGACAATTAATATTGATATGATATGACATGTGAATCTGTGCATCTTCCTTTACGATGCTGTTTATGATTTTTCACGCGGATCCTGTGACCAAAAAAATATTGTTTGCTTCCGATCAATGCACTGACATATCGAACAAACGCGGCATTCGGTCAAACACATTAGTCTTGTTTATATTTTGGTTCAGACAATCTTATCTTTAAATCCCGTTTTTCAGTGTGTCCAGTGTAAAAGCTGTTATACAGTAAGTGGAGCTACAATTGTTAGCAATTGATCCTTTTATAACGGCTTGATGTAGTCATATAATATTTTTTTATTCTAATAAATATAGGCAATGATTACATCATTTGTATGCACTCAAAGGCAGGGCCGGCCCAAGCCTCCCTGGGGCCCTAAGCAAAATTTGATATTTCAGTCAATATTGATTGTTGATCATTCACACACCTACAATGAGTTCAATGCTGTATCTCCAAAGGTAAAATAATCAGAAACATAAGTTATACCAATGCAAACTTAATACGAATAATTTCATCATGCATCATGGATCACGTCCAGGGTGCCACATATGGTTTTCAATCTCAAAGGGTAGCACATCCAGCTACAAGAGTGTCCTGGGGTTGATTTACACAACATTCCAAGTGATAAAGCACAAAGTGAGGTATATCATCTGGTCTTACTGAAAGTAACAAAAATAAACAGGTAGACAATGTTCTTACTGTAAATGTGTCATCGGTTTATTATTTTTGGTTTCAAAAAAAGTGCAACAGCAAGGTGCAACAATAAGTTGTAGTGCAAGAACAACAACAAACTTCCTTTTTCTTTTCTCTGCTCCAGAGGGATATGTCCTTTTTTGCGACATTGTTTCGCCTAACCACCTGTGCTTTGGATGCGCAGTGTGTACTGCATGTCGGGAGCCGGCGTTAAACTTTCTTTTTTTTTTCTTGGCAGGAGGCACCGGTGCAGCGAAGCTTTAGCTACAGAGGCATTAAGAATCACTAGGTCTACATCAGCAGCTGCACTCTGTTCGGTGTGTTTTTGTACAATAATATATCTTTGATCATATAGAAATCATCATGGGGGAAAAATGTTTTTTTGTTTTTTTGTTTTTTTGTTATTATTATTGCTCTTGGGGGCCCCCTAGTGGACTTGGGGCCCTGAGCCGTCGCTTACTTCGCTTATGCCTTGGGCCGGCTCTTCTCAAAGGTTCCCAGCGTGTCTATTGAGCCAGTGTGCCCTACTTGCCAGCTGAAAGATGTCTGCTCTTTATCATTAAGAGAGGCTTGTTCATAACGGAATGTGGCAAATTGAGGGAAAAAAAGCATTTGAGAGGGGAATCGCTGCTGAAAGTCCCTGGGAACGGTGGATGAGGACAAGGGAGCATCTTGATTCCACTCATTCTCAGCCGAGAGGTGTATTTTATGACATATACATTTTAAGTTAGAGGCTTTAAAGCATAAGCAATGTGGACCAAATAATTAAATTTTACAGCAGTGCTGCTGGGAGGGTCTGACAAGAGTTGACTAGCAGACAGACTGAAACTCCTCAATCTGGAGGACAGTTGTGTAATGTGCAGGCTGAGGTTAAGTGAAAAGACACAACTAGAGAATGCTGCGGTATTAACTTAGTGGACGGTCAAATTGGAGATCGTAGGCTGGATACCTGGCTGGGTCAAAACAAAGATGATAAAGACATGGAAACCTTTTTTCATGCATCCTATTTTAACAAGAAGAGAGTGTGTGAACGCAAGTGTTTACATTAGTACTAATTAAGGCTCTGTCTCATGTTTAAAATGAGTCAAAGGTTGTGTACAAAATTGCCCCCGACTCACTACTAGCGAGTAGGTATACGCTTAATATATTTACTTGTCACAAAAATGCATATAAATATATATAAATTGATAAATTAGTAAATACATATATTCATGCCATTATTTACTATCACCTGCCAATGGCATGTTTCAGTTGTTTGTTTTTTTTCACACTCTGTTAATGGGCGCAATACACAGAAACATACATAGAACTCCCCATAAACAGAGGAGGGAGTAGGGAAGGAGTGGGTGATTTTGGACACAGTCAATTTCTTGCTATGGCTGCTGTGGAAAAGGAGTAGAGTAAAATTGTATGTAAACACATGTATAATCATAGCCTAGAATGTGGGTGTACTGCCGCCATGCAAGTCTATGGGGTCAAAAGTCAACTTTGTCCTAGAGACATGGGACCACTTGCAGGTTCATCGGGATCCCTCAAGACACAGCCACGCCAAATTTGGGGCTTCTAGTCCAAGAAAAAATTTCTTCCTCCAAGGTGGGTTGTGACAGAGAAAGTTTGAGAACCACTGGTGTACACACACATACATAAAGCCTACAGAAGCTGTGCCGGTTTACTTCTGTCTCATATGAAAATGAACGCACCTCACTTAGACAATAAAATAATAGGCTACATAGTAAAAGCTTGGAACAGCAAGGGGTTAGCAAACACGAAGGCATTCAAAGGCGTATGTCAGGGCTTTTTAGGGTAGGTGTGCAAACACCACACAGCAGATGAAAAAAACCCAGTAGGATGCAGGCTATAAATTATCATGTCTTCACTATAAGTATTGGTAATTGATGGTAATTGGTGTGGAACCTATCAACAATTTTGCAGAAAGTGCAACAATATGTTTAATTCCTTTTTAGGAAGCAGATATAGATGGACAGTTTTAATGATAGAGTCAAAAAGTTTGACTGATTAAAACATACTTTGGGTATATGGTCCTCAGAGGCCCTATCTACAACTGGAAGTTGAATACAGTAAGCTGTAATGTAATTATCTTTTCTCTGCAGTGGGACTCTCAAATCCTGACAAATCTACAATCACATTAAACGTTACAACCAGAGGAGATAAAGGCTTTTAATGGTTGAGGCTTTGTCAACATGAGACACAATTACAATGCAAAGTTAATTAATTGTTGGGTTGGAGACACAATTACTCTTTTTGCGTATTTTTGCAGTCTCCAGGAATAACACAGCTCCTTTGAATGTCAATAATACCTGGTGACAGTATTATGTCTGGCGAAGTCAGCAGTCATCCGTTAAACAGCTGTAAATGAATTTATAACATAACATCCCCATTGTTAAGTGGGAAAGAGACCTGTAAAACAACCTAATCTACAATTAATACATTTTAAAGTACTCCACAGGATCCACTACACTGGACAGCGGATGTTTCAGATGGGCATGACCGCCACTCAAACCTGCTCACACTGCACAGTTAATGTTCCAGATAATTACCTACACGCTGTATGGCATTGCCCACCAGTAAATAAATTCTGGCACATAGTATGCAATGACCTATCAGCACAGGCCCCCCCACCAACAGACCAGCCCCCCTGTTGGTGGGGGGGCTGGTCCGTCCCTGTGTCTGGGAACTGGCGCTGGATCGTACGCGGTGGGGTCACATGCCTGGGGTGGGGCTGCGCGGCCGGCAGCTACCGCTCCTGTGTGCCCGGGTGGTGCCTTCTGCCCCACCTTCGCCCTCCGTCTCCCCGGTCGCTGCCGCTGCCCCGGGGCCCTCCGGCGGTGGGGGGTGGGCCCCCTTTGGCTCCTGGATCCCTGTGGGACCCCGGCCCCGATGTCGCTGAGGGGGCACCCTAACCGGGAGTCCCCCCTGGTCACATAATAGGTGTATTTATTTTATTTTATTTTATTTTATCTTATTTATTTATGTATTTATTTATTTATTTATTCCTTCTGTTTCGGGGATTTGTGTCTTGGGTGGTCGCTGCCCGGCCTTCTGGCGGGCGCCGCGGGGGACTCGATATGGGCGGCGACCGGGTCCCCGGTGGGCCTCCCCCCGGTGCGGTCTCCTCACCCTTGCATGGGGCACCGACTGCACCCTCGTTGGCGAGGACCTGGCCCCCACGCAGCCAACGACCCACTGACATTATCACTAGGGCTTTGGATGAGGGTCTCCATCGGCCGGCCACCGCTCCATCCGAGACCCTCTCCAATTTTAATAGCATTATAGACACTTAGGGCCTGGGTGGAGGGGGGTTCATGCACTGCGGCCGCCGCCCTGCTCAGCAGCAGTGTGGTTGCCCCAGGGCCTTACCACCCTTCCATTTTAAACGCACCATAGTCCAACACACCAGTAAGTGCACATGTACACACACTGACACTCCTACACACAGTGGGGTCGGCCTGCTAGTGGGGGCTGGACCCGACATCTTTCCCACCCTGGATGGGCCCTGTGCAGTCCGGTGCCCCCGAGGTGCGAGACCGGCTGGGCTTATGGGGACCTTGCCACTTGTGGCGGGGTCCCCCTTCCCCCAATCCCGGGACCGGGCCGCTGCCCGGGTGGTCCCCCTGCACCACTCGGGGGCGGCTGGGCGGCGACGACCCGAGACACGAGGGTCTGACAATGGTGGGCGGGGGTCCACGGATTGATTATTTAATTTTATCTTTTTAATTATTTATCTTCTTCTTTTACAGGGCACAGGGGGAACCAGGGGGGACTCTCGCTCGGGGGCCCGCTTTGCCGGCGTTGGGGGCGGGGGTGCGGCTGTGGCCCCGGGGGGTCCCGGGGCGGTGGGGGTGACTGGGGGGTGTGGGGGGTGGAGGGGGCCGGTTGATGCGCCATACTGGGTCCGTAGGGGGGGGGCCTCTGGGTGTCCGGGCCTGCCTTGGGTACCGATCCTCCCGGTGGGTGAAGGGGCTGGGTCCTGTCATGGGGATGAGTCTGGTCTCGCTTGCCCTGGGGGGCCCCCGTCCGGGGGCCGGGCTCTGCTGCCTGTCCGCCCTGGGTGGTGTCCCTTCTCCTTGGGGTATCTGCCTCCCTGTCATCCTGCCCTGGCTCCTCGTGGGGCGGGTGCCCTCCGGCCCGGGTGCCTGCTGCTCCGGGCCTCTTCCTGGCCGGCTTTGCGGCGGGTATGCCGTGTCCGGGGCCCCCCCCTCCGGCTCGTCGCTGGCGTGGGGCGGTTGCGACCTCGGAGACCGCACTAATTGGCAGCCTACTTCCAGTGACGTACTTAAACACACCCACCCCCACATTCAGGTACACACACCACCACACACACACACACACACACACACACACACACACACACACACACACGTATACACAGATGCAAACATGCACACACACACAAGTATACACACATGCAAATATACACACACACACGCACACACACACACAAATATACACAAGCGCGGGTACACTGTTGTACACTATTGCATAGCTTATTGTCTTATTTATCCATGAGTAGATTATTATCATCGTTATTATTACTATCATCATTATTATTATTATTATTATTATTATTACTATTATTAGTATTATTACTATTAACGTTGCTATTATTATCATCGCAATTATTATTATCATCACTGTATGAACTCGCATGTATGTTTGTATGGGTATATATGCACTATCTGACAATTAGCTATGCATATTTACGATCTGTTTTGTTCTCTTTTAACACAATTGTATATTGTTGCCAGTTGCCTCCCCTACTCCTCTCTCTCTATCCCTCTCATCATCTCATCATCCCCCCTCCCTCCCCCCCACACTCATTTCCCCTCTCTACTCACCCCCCTATCTATCCCCCTCAGTCCGGTCATGGCCAGAATGTCACCAAGAACATTATAATAAAACCACTGAAGAGGTAGCTCCTGAAACCACCCACGTGGCTCACACTCTCAAGATCTACCTCTGAGAATAAAATCTGTCAGCCATCATAGACATTCAGAGACACTTCTGCTTGTCATTATGGCTAGACCGGACAAGGGAAAAAAATAAAAAATAAAAAAAAGAATTTATAACATAACACCAAAACATGGATCAATTAGCATTATATATCAATCGGCATTAAAGTTAATGCTGACAGCCACCTCATGGCTGAAAATGTTTCATCAATGTTTTTGCCCTTTCCCAGTAATCAACCATGAAATTTTTGGTATCCAGCCACTACAAACAAGAGCAGATAATAATTTAGTATATAGTCCAGTGAAAAAAAAAACAAATAAAAACTGTGTCCAATCCAGACAAAATAAAAAAAAAACCAAAACGCTAAAACAGAAGGTTGAACAAGACAAATGTTGTAACACGAGTCCTCCCAACCACTGGTTGTTGGATCTAAAAATGACTAACGTGTAATAACATCCCGACTTTAATCTCATCGATACGATTGATTACTGTAACATTTCTTTTATCTCGTAACATTTTGACGCCTCGTACCGTTAAGGCTCTTATCCCAACAAAAAAAATAAATCTGTTTTTCTCCTCTTAACTGTCACACAATGCGCGTGACAAAAAAAAAACAAAACAAAAAAAAACAACAACAACCTCTAGAGGGCGTCAGCTGAAATAGCGCTACCAGGTTCTGACCATAGAAGAAGACCGCGCTACGTCACTACGTTTTGAGCATGCCTACAACGCTTGGACATAAACAAAGGCAGGACAGTACGCCGGAACAAACTCTTAACTCCTGTGAATATATGCCGATAATACCGACATTTTGGCGTGCGACTCATTTCCAGAAGCATGGAAAACGCAATGCTGATGCGAGTTAGTGTTTTTACCGACCAAGGGGGTAGGAAATACATGGAAGATGTGACCGAGGTCATAGTGGAGCCCGAGCCGGTAGACGACGAGCCGATATTGGATGCGCCGGAGGGCAGCAGCGGAACAGACTGTACGGGCAGCTCCCCCGACGAAGCTGGGGACACCGAAGGGTCCGCAAACGTTTCCAACGCGTCATCGGATTCTGGACGATGTGAAAACCCGTGCGGAACCGAGGAAACACTCTTGCGAGGGAGCCAGAGCCCGCCCAGAGCCCAGTCGCTCGCCGCTCATCGTTCCCGCCGTTCCGTGGCGTTCTTCGCCGTGTTTGACGGACACGGGGGTCGTGAGGCTGCGCAGTTCGCACGGGACTATTTGTGGGAGTGCATCAAGAAGCAGCGGGGCTTTTGGTCTGACTGTGACCGAGAGGTCTGCTCGGCGATCCGCAAGGGTTTCGTTGCTTGCCACCATGCGATGTGGAAAAAGCTCCGTAAGTAAAACTGCATTACCACGAAACGATATGAAGCCCCGGCGACGTCAACTTTGCGTTAGGACCGTTGTTCTCCTGGCTGACTAAATTCTGTGGCATATTGTCACTTTTATCACATTTCAATGTAGTGCGAGCTACCGTAAATGCATTTTAAACGAAGACCCACTAAACACAGGGAAAGTCTATAAAAAGGTTTCCCTCGAATATTTCCATAAAGTTTTATCACAAGAGCGTGTTAGTATAAAATATGTATAACTTCTGTTTAAATGCAGTATTATACAGCCTTATAATGTCTTAGCAAGCTATGGCGACATAGCGAACGTGTATAAACAAACTGACCGGGTCTCCTGCCTCATCAGGCAATTGCGCCGTTGCCCATTCAGTGTAATGTTTTTGATAATCATTTTCTTCGCCACAAACGTCATTGTATTTTTTTGTTGGGGTTGGTATACCTGGTTACCAGTTTCTGTCAGTTTTAATCCCACCTCGCTCCCTAGCCGGTAGCTGTCATCAGTGTCTGTTTCTGGTTATATGTCCGGGCATGTTGAGTTTCATGATTTGGGGCGTCAACACTGTGTCTGGAAAGCGCATGTCTGAATTTGAATCTTTTCAAAATAAACGCCCCAAGATGTGACCTTCGGCATGTAGCCCTATTGTCCCTAAAATAAAATTATGATGCCTTCCAGCTTGTGTCCAGATTGTTAAAATGCTCAATATAACTTGTGAGAAACAAAATTACAATATATTTCGAATGCCTTTTTGCTTTTTCAATTGGTGCAATGCCAACACTGGCCAAAGTACGAACAGTAAGCCAACTCATTAGTTTGGCATTGTAATTTCCTGATTACTTGTACAGACAAAATTTTAGTGACACCAGAAACAGTTTTCCTTGCTTTAACCTGAGCTGTTACAGTCACTTCCAGTACAAAAACGCTCAACTCCGCTGAACTGTTGCTATTGTCATGGAAAGTGTGAGAAGGGGGGCAGAAACCAGTGTCTCTCCTGTCCCCAATTTAAAAGGGTGTGTCAGACAAGGCGTCTGAGCTAACAAAAAAAAACTAAGACAAACTTAACATGCCAATCAATTTTATACTACTTGCTGTTGTGACCCATGAACACCTGAAAGGAGGAGAGGAAGCTGTGGAAAGCGGCAACTAATGGTATACTGAATGCAGTGAGGGTCACATGTTGGCACCGTGATGGCGCGGTTATAACAATAATATGAACCCAATGTAGTTCAAAACTAGGCTGTCTTTATGTACTGATAACAAAACTTATCAACTAATTTAGTTGTAATCTTTGTTTAACTGTTCTGCCAAAGGTGCAGGAAGATAACACAGAGACATATTCAGTGCTTATCTCTTTTGTTGTGGGTTGTTTTATTATTTTTTTGTCGTGTTTTTTCCCTATCAGTTTTTTTTTCACAGATCTACCTTTTTTTATCTTTCTCTCACAGCTGAGTGGCCAAAGACACTTACAGGCCTCCCAAGTACGTCGGGGACCACAGCCAGTGTGGTCGTCATTCGAGGAAACCGGATGTACGTGGCTCATGTCGGTGACTCGGCGGTGGTTCTGGGTGTCCAGGATGACCCTTCAGTCCCTTTCATCAGGGCTGTGGAAGTCACACAGGACCACAAGCCTGAGCTGCCAAAAGAGAGGGAGCGCATTGAAGGTTTAGGAGGGAGGTAAGTGTTTTTTTTTTTTTTTATCCCTAAGAGGCCCTAATAGCACCAGTAAATGTTTGCCCGTAACATCCATTATTTGGTAGCTCCACTTTTCACTTCGATTTTCTTTTTCACCCTTAAAGATCTCATTATATTGTTACGAGACCTTATCATAGATCTTATCCTGTTATACTGGACTCTAGTTGAGCAGGCTCTCGTGATTAATTATCCAATAAACTCTATAGATCTCCGGAGAGCAGCTTGTGCGGACCTCTGTTGGTACAATCTTGCAAAATGAGTTTTGGCTTCCTGCTGAAGCAGAGGCTTCTTCTTCAGCAGGTAATAAACAGGGCATTCAGAGGCAGTCCCAAAAGGCAGAAACAAACACCTGGTTGAAGGTCTGCACCACAGCAGATTAAACTCATCAGTATGAAGAGGTTATGTGCTTTGTCTGCTCTGACATATTCCACTGGTTAGATTGCGGAGTGTTGAATGATCACTGAGTCGGATCTCTCTCTCTCGTTTGTTACATTGCAGCTAAAAAAAAAACCACAGCGTCATTGGCTAATTATACTTTTCAGCATCCCCTCTATCTGTCTTTCTGCTCACAGTGTGATCAAGAAATCTGGAGTGAATCGTGTCGTCTGGAAGAGGCCGAGGTTGAGTCACAATGGCCCAGTTCGCCGAAGTACTGTCATCGACCAGATACCCTTTCTGGCTGTCGCCCGAGCCCTAGGTAGGAGAGCTGGGAGTTATTGCTGTCTTGATTTAAATTAATCTTTCAAGTAACACTCATTTTCAAGGGTTTTGGCTATAACTAGTTCACAAGTTAACATAAAAATGCTTGAGAAATTAGAAATCTGCATAGAAGTATAATCGGTTAATTTATTTCCAGATTTTCTCTTGTTTTCACAATGAACTGTTGAAAACTCACAAGTGCAAAAAAAGCTTTTGTGCAATGTTGCCGTCAGATCGAGGGATGTACTTGAAGGTCCGGTGTGTGAAATTTGGCTGAATTTATGACTATTATATTGGTAAAAGCTTAACATACAACCCATAAATACATAAATAAGTGTGTATACCCACAGTACAATTAAGGTCATTTGGGATTCCTACCCTTAGAATGATAGAGAAGAGAGAGTGAAAGAGTGCTGCAATCTAAAATGTAACCACTTGATGTTGCTGTTTCCTCTCAAAATCTCAAATGTTACACACCTGAACCGATCCAAATGTTGCCCATCCGTTGAGTCTTTTCTTTTTTACAACAGGTGATCTGTGGAGCTACGACTTCTATAGCGGTGAGTTTGTGGTTTCTCCGGAGCCAGACACCAGCGTGGTCACTCTGGACCCCACAAAACACCGCTACATCATCTTGGGCAGCGATGGCCTGTGGAACATGGTGCCACCTCAAGAGGCGATCTCCATGTGTCAGAACAACGATGAGGCAATCGTGAGTCAACCCCAGGAACTTTTTTTTTGGCAGTTAACATATTTAGCTTAAACTCAAACCTGTCTGGGTCTTTTAAAGGCCGGTTCGACGCAAACGCACACAACATGATCTGGAGGGATATTTCACAATAGCCTTTTTCACATTTCAGGCACCGTGCGGAGTGTCGAGTGCCAGGCAGCTGGTCAGCCACGCTTTGCTGCGGTGGCGCCAGCGCATGCTGCGCGCCGACAACACCAGCGTCATCGTGGTTGCCCTGCAGGAGCCCGGGAGCTCCGAGGACACTCTGCACCATGAAGAGGTGCTGTTGGACCTGACCAAGATTTCCCAGTCTCCTCCTGCCTCTCTGTCACGTGCTGACACTCCTCTGCTTCAGGTGAGGGCAGACTGACTGCAAGACAAATTTCCCATATGTAAATAAGAATGAATCACAATGTGAAATTTTAAAACACTTGCACAAGTAACCTAAGCAAGGGGTCGATTCATTTAAATGTCAGTCACTATTTTCTTGAGAAAGAACTTGAATGATTTCAAAAAGGGCCGGGACTATGTGAGGCTGGGGGAAATAATAAACAGTGCAATATTATCCTTATTATTGCTTTTACATCATTTCAAACCCTGCATTTTTATATAGTGGGCCAGGGTACACGTTTGCAGGCTTTTCCTTGAGTTTCGAAGTTGGAAGAACAAGATGGCCTGATGCCGTGAGCTGGCGATATGCCTTATTATTAGTTGGGCATTTGGACACTTTTCCCAGTTGTTGGCAACCACACAAAACACAATGCGGTCACGGTGTAATAATCACACGTTAAATAAACAAAAGAGAGGATCTGCCTGCGAAAGCTGTTTAGAAGATGGCCATATTTAACTACTGTATTGTCTCTATTGACAGATGGTCTTCGGTGCCTGATGGCATGTAAATCATTTTGTATTAATTTTATATATTTAGAGGTAGGGTACGTAGATATTCTGGTTAGGTAGATATTCTGATTGTTGGGACAGTTGTGTTCTCTCTGCAAATGAATCCCTCAAGGGTTTGGATCAAATCGAAATGAACCGATCCAAAGCGGAAAACACCCCTTTTTTTCTTTTGGCACAGTTTGTCTTATTGATCCATTTGTGAAAGCACCCTAGAAATGTATTGCATCTCGCTATTCCCACCCCAATCGATCATTTTAACATTGCACTGCACTTCATATTACTACATTTTATGAAAATGTCAATCGATTAGCAATCGTTGTTCCGGGTATTCTTGGACAGCCTGTTAGAAAAATGTCAAGCATCACATTTCACTCCTGTCATTTCCACCTTTTCTTTTGCAGCGGTCCCCAGAAGCTGACTCTCCGGGCCCGTGTGAACTCCTTCCTGCTTTGGAGCGACGGGATGGGCTATCGGGAAGCAACAGCCTGTATCACACGGACCTGTCCAAGCCGGCCACTCTGGACCCACTGAGTCCAGAGAGTAGCACCGAGCTCCCCGGTCAGTCCGGCCCCTCCGCCAGGACATTTGGCAGCAGGACAGCCAATGGCAAAAGAACTATGGAGGGGTCGCCGTCTTCAAGTCCACTGGCCAAGAAGGCTCGCCGTAGAACTGCAGTCAGGCCGCCGCTGGCCCAGCACAACGCTGAGAAGAAACAGAAGGAGTCCACCAACGTTTCCCAAATCCTCCAGCAGCATAACAAGACCACAGTGTGCGTGTGTTGAAACTAAACACAAAAGACCTTTTCCCCCCTCCGCCTTACATGTCCAACCTCATCTACAATCTTGTTTCTGTCCCACACTTGGATTTGAGTTGAAAGTTTGTGAAGAATCCTCTCTTTTCTGATTGGTGCATTATATCTCTCCCTTAATAACTTTTCTTTTTCTTTTAAAAGAGCTCATTCATTTGTCTTTATGTCAAAACTTCTCCCCAAAATGATGATTCTAGACATCTTTAGAATCACATTTTGAGTTGTCTACTTGTTAAAACTATTTCTTAAGTAACTATTGACAACACCTAATATATACATGTTATGAATTTTTAGGGGAATATTGAAAATGAATTGAAAATGTTGATTTAAAAAATAGATCTACATATATTTTAGAAGAAGGTTTTATTGTACGATGGGAAACCATTAGATTAGTCACTCCTCTGCTCTGATCTCGTCACTATCTTCATGTACAATGCACACCCTCTGTTCAGAATTATCTCTGTATTTTTTACAAGACCACTGGACGCTCGTCACACTAACTGAACGTGCTGCTAGCCACAAACCATAAGCTACTCTAAGGTGTTTTCATGCGTGTGTGTGATAGTCATTGATAGAGGTGATTGTTTAACAATGTATTTAACATAACACCCTTTCCTCATTTTGAATTTTTATTTGCACAATGCATCTTAAAAGTTGGATCCATTTTTCTTTCTATTTATTTCCTGGCATCC
The DNA here is from genome assembly GCF_046127955.1 of Nelusetta ayraudi. Lineage (NCBI taxonomy): Eukaryota > Metazoa > Chordata > Actinopteri > Tetraodontiformes > Monacanthidae > Nelusetta > Nelusetta ayraudi. Next base: position 5,559,193 of record NW_027466098.1, on the reverse strand, counting down.
TCTGAGCCCGATGCCTCCGAGGTCGAGGTCATTGTCTCGCAAGGGGCCGTTATGTCTGGTTTGAAAATGATTGATGTCTGCCCTCATTTCTCGTAATCTTTAAATGCATATTAAACAAAGACTTTCCTTGGTTCTAAAAGGACCAAAAAAGGAGCCCAGTCTTTACAATCTACGTATTATCGACTGTCAGATGTCCTGTCCTGTAGGGTTGCAATTACCACTGACCAGATACCAGAGATTTTTTTTTTCATCGATGCTTAACCATGTATCCCTAAGAATAAGAAGACCCACTCCATCTCCATGAGCTTGTTTGGAGAAATACACTGCATTGAATTGCCAGTCCATCACACTTCTTTTCCTTACTCATTTAAAACAGACCAGTAACATATTTTTATGTCATGCTTCCCAATTGAGATTTCTTTTGGATTCACTCAAGTCATCTTCCCTCCATGCTGCAAGTGTATTTTTTTTACTGATGGATGCACAAGGTACATATGTGAGTACATTGCATGGGGTTTTTTACAAAGATATTTTTGCACTATTATGGTGACCTTAGTTGTCTTATAAAAGGGAATTACATTTATTGTCCCGACAATACAAAATTTAAATGTTCAGGTTTGGTTGGCATTGTTTGAGGATGAACGAATTAAGCTAGAAGATGTGATTCGTAATTAGGTAATGCAGAGTTTGTCAAACATGACCATGCTTGCCCGTTGCCCCCCCTCCCCGCCTCCTTTTTTTGTAATTACAGTTTTAAAATAAATGCTCACTGACAACCACACAAGGAAAGGTGTGAAAATATATGTAAAACCTGTTACATTATGATGTATTTTATCATCATTTATAACACAAATTTGTAGCATTGTGAATTGGTTCAACAACAGTGTGTAATGTTATGTTTTGATTTTTTTTTTGACAATGTTGGAAGAATAATCTTTCACTCATTTTCTCTGTTCTTGCAGTCAGTCACTGGGCTCAGGTTCCCTGTATGTTTTGATTTTTTTTAATGTTTAATGAACTAGTATTTTTAAGTAGTATACTGTTAAAAAATAATTCAAATGGCTGTGCTAACAGCATATAATGCATGTGTACAGTGCAAATGTGAAATACACTTCCGGAAATGAACTTATTTAATTAAATAACTGAAATAATTATGTTGTGTGAAGAAGAGTGACTTGGTTATTCACTTTGGTTATTTAGTTTAATGTAGTCCTGTTCAAATGATTTTTCATAATTATTTAAATAATATTAAAAAAAATAGTGCAGATTTATATTTCTGTTAAGCACAGCATCGTGATATTTCTTACGTTTGAAATTGGTAAAAAAAAAAAAAAAAAAAAAAAAAAGCAGACATACCTGCTTTTGACGCACACATTTGCATGGGGTTAAAATATCTTATTTTATTTTGAAAAAAGTTTTAAGGATATTGTAATGTATGTCACTTCCGGGTGAGTCAATAACATTATCATGAGCGGGAAGAAGAACTCGCGTTGTCAAGCAAAACCGAACCGCGTGTTTTAATGTAATTCGGACGCGTGTCACCAGTTCAAGTTTTGCATACGGACACAATATTGCGATAAAATAGGTAAAGGACATTTGCATTCCAAATGTCGTTTGCGGCTGCTCTCGCTTTGTATTGGGTCTCTCGTGTAGCCGACTATGTCAGTTTCGGACAAAAGTAAAGACAAACGAACTCAAAGACAAATGTCAAACGGATAGTGTGAAAAACAACAACAAAGCGAACTAAATGCGAACTACCGATTGTTTCAGTAGCGCTTAGCTTGGCTTGTAGCAACGGGGGCTAAACTTAGCAAGCTAACAAGTACAGAATAGGACGTCAGAGGTCCAGGTTAAAGGTGCGTCTGTGTTTACTAAATTATTCCCGCGAATTAGGAACAGCGGAAAATGGCGACATCTCCAGTGGAGTACACCATCGGAGGGGTGAAGATCCACTTCCCCTGTAAGGCATATCCATCACAGCTGGCCATGATGAATTCTGTGAGTGACAGCTCCACTTCCCACTTTGGACTAGCTGTTAGTCTGCTGTTATACCAAGGTAGTCAAATGCACTGCAAAATGAATGCGAATCAATGTCAGTTTTCAAGAGGTGAGAAAACTGAGCCCAATACTAAATAATAAATACACATTTTTAGCCTGTTTCCAGGTTGTTGGTATCAGAGAACTTATGTTTGCTGAAAAGGTCAGTTTAATACAATAAAACCCCAACAAAAACAACAACTCAAGGGAAAAAGTGCAAATGCCCCCCAAATGTTACAGAGGGGTTCTGAGTTGTTTCTTTAAAATGCATGCAATTATATGCTGGCATTTTCTTCTTGCTGTGGTGGCAGGTAACCAACGTTTCACCTTCTCTGCAGATCATACGCGGCCTGAACTCTGGGCAGCACTGTTTACTGGAGAGTCCGACAGGAAGTGGAAAGAGCTTGGCCCTGCTGTGCTCAGCCCTGGGCTGGCAACACGCTCAGCTCAGTAAGATCGCTGTGACCGCAGAGAATGAAACATGATAAAACATGCTGGATGATATACATATATTTTAGATGTTCTGTTGTTTTCCGTTACTTAAAATTGTTACACGTCTTTCTTATATATCTTCACTTTGACGTAACAGCAAAAGTAGCAGCACAGGGAAGCTCTGTGGAGGGCAAAAGCCAGTTGGATAAGAACTGTGGAGACCATAAGAAGCCAGATGCTGAGAAAAACAACTGTCGGTGTGCGTGCCACAACAAAACCAACACAACCACGGCCACGTCAGCTGCTGGACCTGCTGTTGTTGATCTTACTCAGTCACCCTGCAAAGGGTTGAGTGAACCTGCTACCTCAGCAGCAGAGCATGGTAAGCAGTTCAGTATGTCTGGAGTTCTTTTTTTTTTGTTGGGGATTAGTGATTGAGACAATTGTGCACATTTGTTCAGCATTCCTTTGTCCATTTTTATATACTATTACTATATTTTTGACCAGAAGCAGCACAAAAAGTGACTTTTCAGTCAACTTGGAGGTGCTGATCCAACTGCCTAATTTTAAATTGCTCAGTCTTACATTTTTATCATAATCCGGTCACATTTCTGTACTGTCCCGTAATCCACTTGGTACCAGATGGAAACATTTGACGCGCAGCCAGTGTTGCCATTGGCATTGTTTGGTGGGAACATGTCGAGATACTTAAAAAAAATGCTTCTCCTGGCCAATAAGAAGTGAGAGAAATGCCTCAGTTTGGTTATTTGCTCTTCTTCTAAAAACAAGCTTTCAACCCATGTCTAATAACACTGTCATTACTGCAGCACCTGCGCTATGGCCATAAATGTTTAGTGAATGCTGTTTTTTTACATCACAGTCTCACAAGCTGCATGAAGTTATGTACTCATGAAGTCACGGAGCCGTGACACCTGCTTTCTTTTTTCCAGTGCCGTCGCTGGCGTCACTGCAGCCAAAGAAAGAGTCCTTAGCCTCGCGCCTCTCTCAGAAGTTTCAAGCCTCTCTCAGCCATGACCATGAGGAAGACGATGACTTCCGGCCAGAAAAGAAGCGCCTTCGCACTGAAAAAAACATGGTATGGTAATTGACAGAACTTTCATTTCAGTAAAGTAAACAATTTCATTCATTCATTTATTTATTTAATGTATTAAATTGTCCAAAAGTGTCATTTTCTTCTGAAGTGAAGTCACAAGTACCATTATAATGCTACTGAAACAAGGCTGATCTACATATAATCCACTGTCACTGCTAAGCATTGAGTGGTTTTCATTCTTGTAATCAGTGAAGGCGGCAATCTCTATATTGATCAATTGTTTGCGCTCATTAATTGTTCCCCTCTTTAAGATGTATCGTATTAAATTCCCTGACAGATAAGTGCGGTGATATGACAATAAAATGGACCAAAACCACACTTTGGGTGGGTTAATAGTGCTATAAGCTCTGATAATTGTCACTTCTAAACCTCGCAGAAACATTAATTTGTGGATTGTTATCGGAGATACAGTGTTAAGTGTCAAGATTGTGTCACCAAGGAAAGCACCGCATCCTATTTTGAAACGGCTCAGATTCGTATCAAATCTTGCAACAAATTGAACGTTAACTATGTTATGTCTTTTGATTTCTGGTGACAGCAGACTGCAGCAACTGTTTAGGGGTGTGCACTAGTGGTAAGCCTCTTTGCTCCCCAGGTTGGAGACATATGCCTGTATGAAGAAAAACTGAATACAAAAGTCTGACAAAGGTTTGTGTGTTGCTCCTCAGAGCCGCAAAAAGCCTCGCATGGAGCAGGGAGTCGTATTCATCGATGATGATGAGCTGGCACCAAACAGTGATTTATCAACTTCTCAAAAGTGGACAACAGACCCCTACAGTCAAGCAGCTGAGGTTCCCTCAGCTGCTCTCTGCTGTGTAAGTACACTGACAATGGCCACTCTTGTAAAGACCAAAGCTGATTTTTGAGGCAATGGTTGGCGTTCATGTTGATTTGGTCTGGATAACCGAATGACTTAAGCCTGTCTAGAAGTGTGACCTGTCTGAACCCTGATTAGAAATTTGTCAAGGCCATTTTGAGTAAAAAGTTAACCTTTTTTTTAATGAGTTCACTATGATGGAATCTTCATTAAATCATTTTGCTGATTATTCAAAGACACACTGGACTGCAATGTATTTGTTCTGATTCATCATGTAGAAAAAGTATTTATGAACCATTATTTTGGCTTTGGCAACACACAAAGTTATGTTGCAGGCTGGGTCACAGGTACTTTTTCTTAACTTAACACTTAAATTTCGCTGCATTACAAATGTCCAAAACACAGACAGTAATCTTAGTAATAGAATTAGCCTTAAATGTTTAGACTACTGATTGTTGATTCCATTCAAAGGTAAGTAAGCGAGTTTTGAGCATCACTATTGACCATAACCACTAGGGGGCATTACACACCAACATATTTTTCAAGGGAGGCTAACAGTGGGGATCAACTGACCAGACTTTTTTTTTTTTTTGAGCGATACCCGGGACTCACCTGGTTAGCCATTCCTATTGGATTTCCTGCATGCTTCTGAAGCTGTTCTAATGTCTTTTATTGATGAAAGTTCAAAGTGCTACATTTTAACAGCGTGTACAATCTTTGAAAAGTATGTGATTAAAATGGTCTTATTATAATCCAATATTTTTTTATAAAGCTCCATATTGCAGTTTCTCATTCCAACATCACATTAGATCAATGCCGCTAGCATAAACATAAGATCCTACAGAAAAGAAATAGGTCTAGCATTATAGTAAGGTCACATCATCATCTGCGTTTCTTTGCTAATGTCACCGAGGTTGTTTTAAGAATAACTTCATTTTTATCAAATGGACCTTTTAACTGAGAACGTTGAGACGCTAACCATCACAGCGCCAGAAGAATATTCTCAACGGAATGCGGTTGCGGGGTTTACGGGAGCGGTCAAACTCCCTAAAAGTGCATGTTAACTTGCCGCAGGTGCGTCGCTTGGATTTAGGGCCGGAGATGTCGAGGGGTGGAAAAAGAGGAGGAGGGAAAGTGAAGTTGAAAAAGCACATCCATCTCTGGTTTCGCCGTGGCTACATGACCCGGGCTCCTTTGTCCTGCGAGCGCTGACTGACGGCCTGAATGGGGCCCTTTGAAGCAAGCTCCAGTTTTAATTAAGAGGGTTTGCCTCGCCTGGATCGCTGATCTGTGAAAGCCACGGGGATAAATATTGAATGGGGTTCACCCGCTGGTTACTGCGCCCGGGGGATAAACAGGTGCTTTGGAGGGCAGATATTTGCCAGGGCCTCTACCTGCAATGGTGTCTTTATATCTGGAGGAGGGGGCTGTGTTTGGTGTCATGTCTTCCACGGCATTGGGGATTGAAGTCCGACCTTATTGGAATGTATTCCAACCCCTCCGCCCCCCGCGAAAGCTGTGGAATGAGGAGCAAATTGGCGTCCAGCGAGAGGCGCCAGCGATAGCTCAGTGATCCAATGCCTGCGGCCCCTCGGTGCCCTCTGACTGGCCCCCTGGAGTGTGAGATTTCCATCTCTCAGGTGTTGGCCGGACGCATAGCAACAGAAGCCTACCTGTGAATATACTGAGGTATTCAGTAACACCGCTGACCTCTGTTCCGTCAATTCGGGATCACTTTGGCTGTATCAAAGACTAATACGCCAACAGAGTCAGATATCATCAGTAGTTTAAGCAGGGCTGGGCACCAAACTTTGATGCATCTGTAGCACCGACCGAAATGCTCGAATTTTATCGAATATCAAAAAAAAAAATCGAATCCTCTTTTGATGCCAAATTCCCATATCCCTCTGATTCAATAATCATCTGGCATGTGTGTGTCATGTTGGAGTGAAAATTGGCATCATGTCAAAGATTTTAAAGTGTTGCTTCACTTCACTAGGGTGGATCAAAATGGATAAAATGGAAAATAATGGCAATGTATTTTTTTTGTAGTTTAAATTGGTTTTTAAAACATCTGATAAAAAAAAAGTATAGTTCTTGAACCAGGATCGAAACCAAAGTATCAAAATTGCATCAGAACATTTTGATCAATACCCAGGCCTAATTAATAAGTCCCAAGTTCTCCAGATCTTTCTAAAGTGTACTTCATTCCCTACGGTGTGATGGCGAACATCTAACTTGGTTAGCAGTCCGTTCACGTTGATTCGTTGTTGGCAAAATGAGGTCATTGCCATCGCTGGAAGGAGCAACGGTGGAACTGATCTGCGCAGAAAGAGGTGGCGTGCACTTGTCAGAAGCAGCCCCTGGCACCGCGTTTGCCCCTTTTTCTCGCCGGTTATCTGCATTCCTTTAAAGGGGGTGTCTGCTGCGGGCCGAGGGGCCAGGCTTGAAGCCTTGTTGTCCTGGCATCTCGGGAGGCGGGCGTGTAAACGGATCCTCTTGTGTCAGCTGTTTCCTGCCGTGGCACTTGACAAGGGCCTCTATTCATCAGCGAGCCCCTCTACGCTGCTGCAGGACCCCCCCCCCCTCCCCCCACACCTGCCAATGAATAAGTAATTACTGGCCATCTTGGGGCAGGATATTTGGATGGCTCTATTTAATGTGGCAGCAGCAGGTAAGGTGATCAGGCTCGGGGGCCGAGGCTGTGGAGCGTAACTGTTCCAGAAGAGAAAGGTAACTCGAACTGGTGTTGGGAGGGGGGAGGGGGGGCTGCACCACCTCTGTTTATTTTTCACTTGGGCCCTGCGCTCGTTATCCCTCTTAACTCGGAGCCCGCTCTCTAAGGGCGCCTTTTGGCCTACACTCCATCACACATTGTAATATTTGATGGGCAAACAAGCTTGGAAAATCCGAGCCGCGGGGGTAACCCGAGCGGCTCGCCTGTCATCAGGAGCGCTGCCTTCCGATCCCCGTCATAGGGCGCAGCGGCCCGCCTCGCTGCGCATACCGCCCGCTCGCAGATGAGAACAGTTGCCGCCCTTTTCGGAACGCTGAGCAGCTTGAGAAATGAAGAGAAGTCGTAATGAATTGCTAAAGTGACCACACTTTGTACAGAAGCGTATGCAGAGGTGTTAGTTTCACTGACTTGAATCACTGAAACAATCAAAGCTAGCAAATACCAAAATTATGACTTTACTCTTAGTTTTTAAATGACTGCTTAAAAAAAAAAAGATTGGATTCTGCTACGACCTTTATGTCATTCTACAGTATGTTATTTTCAACCTCATTACATCCTTTTAATTTTTTTATTTCACCTTTATTTAACCAGATAAAAACCCATTGAGATCAAGACCTCTTTCCCAAGGGTGACCTGGCCAAGAGAGGCAACAGTCCACAAAAACACAAAATAACGACAATCACAAAGTAAACACAGTAAAAAACTGTTTTAGCAGAAAAAGTGCTGGAGTGATAACTTTTGCAGCAAGTGTAAAAAACTTCAGTAATAATTTAAAAAAAAACACAGGCGCTTTTGATTTAAAAACACGCACTGCCGAAAGGATTCCCGTTGTTGGTCTTTCAGAGACCAATAACTCTTTTTACTGTGTTGGTTCGTGCATTAAAGGACCAGAACAATTAGACCTCTACATTTTAAGTGTTTGGTTTACACATGTCAAGCAGGCTTGTGTTAAATAGCACATGTGCAAGAAAAACTGCATTGTAACTCAGCGTTTCTCAACTGGTGAGTCATGACCCAAAAGTGGATCGTGTAGCTGTTTTGATTGGGTCGTGGCTTAATGGGCAGTTAACATTTAAAAAAAAAAAAAAACAACCCAAAAAACAAATGAATTTTAAAAGATATACATTTATAGAGAAAATATTGGGCATTTATTTTGCAGGACACACAATACAATAATTTCAATGTTTTATTTACTAGACCTGATAGGAAGTGGGCTAGTGTTTTTATATTAGTCTGTAACCAATTGGTGTGCTGTGGAATAATCTTGGCTCATGACTTCAATATAAGATAAAAAAAAATGTTGGTCCTGAGACTTCACCAGTTAAGAACCTTTCATTCAACATATAAAGACTTCTTCTCTTCCTCAAGGCCGTCGAACCCTGCTCCCAGTGCCCTTGTGCCTTAAACAAAGAGGAAGGAGGACAGAAGGACAAAGACGGCAAGAGGAACATCCCCAAGATCTTCTTTGGCACACGCACACACAAGCAGATCACTCAGGTCACCCACGAGCTGAAACGCACCATGTACTCCAGAGTGCCCATGACCATCTTATCGAGCAGGGATCACACCTGCATCCACCCGGAAGTCGCGCCTCATTCCAACCGCAACGAGCGCTGCAAGGAGCTGCTTGAGGCCAAACATGTGAGTCTTGGTTCTGATGCGTTCATGGTGAATAGCAAAAAATGTGACATTTTGTTCTTTCTACATGACTCACTGTTACTATGGTCACACTGGGCCAGCTGGTGAGGGCTGAAAGTGACTCATGAAGGAATATCTAATAGATGAGAGATTTCTAAATTTAAAAAAAAAAAGTTGATGGAAAAAAAGTCAAAAGTCCTATTTTTTTTTTTTAGCTTCCAAAATGCAGCAGTTTGACCTAAAACTTCAGCAATCTAGCTGCAGTGCATCTATGGAAACAACTGACGGGTGATAAAATGTGCCATGTGAGGAACCTGTTGGAATACAAATCAGCTTGCTGACATTATCATGCGTCAGTGATGCATTCACCCGTCCGTGTCTCCCAGTGGCCCGAACGTTAGGGGTGGGAATCGCTAGGGACCTGACCATTCAATTCTATTCTGATTCAGAGGGCTACGATGCAATTGATCGCGATTAATCGAGAATCGCGATTCATCACGATTCATATAAACTGTGTATGTACTGTATGTGTATATATATGTGTGTGTGTGTGTTTCTGTGCGCTCGTCACCTTAAACGGTCCGGTACGTCGCACGTGACTTCCGGCCTCATTAAAAAAACAAAACAAAAAAAAAAAACAATGATTTTTTTTAATCTTGTGAATCGATTCATAATTAGCAATGTCATAATCGCGATTAATCTAAGAATCAATTTTTCCCCCCACCCCTACTGAACATCATGGCACGACACGGCACAGACACATCAGCTTGACGGCCGCGGAGTAGAGCCCTGAGTGAAGCCCACACACAGGTGTTGTTCAGAGCTGTTAAAGAGTTGTTAAGGATGACTTCTTAACAAGCGACCCATTCCAAAAACAGCATTTGAAAACACCTTAGGTGTGCAGATATGGAGTAAATATGAACGTTAGATTGCAGATTAAATTTTGCCTCTATAACCAAGGTCTTTTCAAGAAAGTACAGTTGTGAGAAAAACATCTTGTTTAGCGTAACACAGCCCTGTCATGACAGAGTGAGGGTTAAAACGACGAGGCTGGTGTTGCTAGGCCCCACCTGCCCCCCCCGCCCGGCAGACTGTCACCTGTCTTCCCACTGGCCTGCTGCAGATCTGAACTTTTTGATCCCAATAGATCGCTCACGCTGGAAAACACACTCCGTTGACCTCGCGCCATTATGTCTCGTCGGAGTTCACCGTTGTAACAGGAACCCAGCAACTGCCAGCGCCGGACAAAAACACTCCCTGAACACCGTCGCCTCGGAGCAACAATTATGTCTCTACTATATTTACAATTGGTCCAGCAGGCGCATTTTCACACACCGAAAACGTCAAGATCCACCGAGGGGGAGCCCTCCCTCCCCCCCACCCGTCCCCCCTCTTCTCCCCGAGACATGAGACACTTGTTGCCCACCGTGCTTTCTAAAGGTGAGGCGCCTACTGTAATGAACGCAATTATGCTGTCATTTGAAGTGTCGGCCTCCCATGGAAATTGTTTCCCTTTGTCGTATGAAATGGCTGTCCCGGCGACGACCCCTCCACATGGCCGCGGGGCTCGGCGCTGAGTCAGCGTTGGGTTACTTGGCCCCACACAGACGCACAGTGATTCACAATCAGAAACGCACACGGTTCAGGCCGAGGCGTCTTCAGTCAAAACACCTGCCGCCTGTTTCAACCGCGCCGCACGCCCTCCTGACTGTGTTCAGCCTCCCCCCGGCCACTCATCTGGGTTCACAGCCAACCAGTCATTGTTGAGAGCAGACGGGGATTATTCTTTTTTTTTCTTTCCCCCCCCCCGCCCCACCTGAGGTTACTGGGTCCACCGGTGTACAGTACTTCTGTGTGACAGTGTCACCTCTAGCTGTTAAGTCCATAAAGGACAGGACAGGGTGGGACATCTCAGCAAGACGCCGCTGTTGACAGAGTAATGAGGCTCCGCTACGCAGGAAGGATCCTCTGTGTTCACAGCCTGAGTGTCAGCACACATACACCTCTCGAATGGCGCGAGCATCTGATCACAGGCGGCCTCTGAAATACAGTATGTGACCCCCCCCCCCCCCCTGGTTAAAATGGAAACTGGATATCAGGAGAGAAATGCAATTTTGCATTTCTCTTCTTCAAGAATACAACGATCCCAGTGTTGCATGTGACAGTTGGGGTGTTTTTGTTTTTTTTTAATTCAGTGCGATATCTTTTTTTAATTTGAAGCAGTTCTTGGATTTATTATCACACAGAATAAAGGTGTTTTGCTAATCATCAAAACTCATTCATTTCCAACAATTAAAAATAGATTGAATGATAGATGTACTTTCATTCATTCATTCATTCATTCATCTTCTATACCCGCTTATTCCTATTCAGGGTCACGAGGGTCTGCTGGAGCCTCTCCCAGCTGTCTTAGGGCGAAGGCAGGGGGACACCCTGGACAAGTCGCCATAGATGTACTTTATTGATCCCAAATTTGGAAACTCTGCTGTTGCTGAACCAAAAACAAACAAGCAACATAACTATACAACAATAACTGGAAGGAATCTTCCAGTGAATTAAAACAGAACAAAAGAACAAGAGCAAAGTGTCCGAAAACCAGTCAGTTGTGAGGAGGCACCAATGACTTGGTAGTAGCATTGTAATGCTGGTGCATTACCCTTTCTCAAAACTCCATATGTAGTTATTATTTGTCAGTTGGTCACCAGACAAAAATGTATTGGCGCTTACTATTTAACCACTTTTAATAACATATTTAGCACATTTTGAATAACATTGTGAAGCAAATAATTTAATTCAATGTACATTACAGATTACCTTACGTAAGTGGGGAACTATTGCAGTTATTTACGATTATTAATTACCGTCTATAATTCCACCCTGGTGATGTTAAACTCTTCTCTGCAGCAGGGCAGACTTAAAACTAGCAAGCTGCATGAGAAACTAAAATTGTTTTTACTATTACCATAGTGTAGGATTAATTGTGTTTTACAAAGCTCCTTTTTTGTCACTGGTGTAGACATCTTGCTACCAGTACAGTTATCTTGTTCTCCAACCTCATTGCCGCAGCCTCCTACCCTGAGAAACCTGAACGTTTAGGTGCTCCGGATATAACCAGCTTGTGCAAGCATTTAATCTTTACATTTATGAGGGTTTTTTTCCCCTTTGAAAGTGGTCAATATAACACAGTCCAATTCAATTATATCATAGAAATATAATTTCAGCATGGCTTAACTCCATCTGCTATTATAACCTGTGTCCACAACTAACTGTTCAACTGCAGGGCAAGTCATGCCGTTACTACCATGGTGTCCAGAGGATTAATGAGCAGCATTTGCTGCAGAAGGTCCACGGGCTCCACGACGCCTGGGACGTGGAAGAACTAGTGGCACTGGGCAAAAAGCTGCGGTCCTGCTCTTACTTTGCTGCCCGTGAACTTCTGCAGGGTGCCCACATTGTCTTCTGCCCGTACAACTACCTGCTGGACCCAACAATTAGGGAGAGCGTGAGTAGAGCTAATAGAAAGGAGGTGTATAAATCATGAGGGAAGACGTGTTTCAGAGATTTTAGAGGTGAATTCTAGGAAAAGTTTTAATGGCCATTTTTGACCAGATGGACATCAGCCTGAAAGACCAGATTGTGGTGCTGGATGAGGCCCACAACATTGAGGACTGTGCAAGAGAGAGCGCCAGCTGCACTGTAAACTACGACAGTCTGCTGGCCGCCAGGGACGACCTGGAGAGCCTGGTCAAGAATGACATCCGGCGAGCCAAACACGAACCTCTGCAAAGCTTCTGCTACAGCCTGATCAAGTCAGTGGAACGACGTCACTGACCTACTTTCCGCTTATTGTTTATCATCTTTTGAAATAACTATTTTTCTATTTGATGAATATTAACCTTCTGGTATAGCTGGATCCAACAGAGCCAGGACCTGATGTGTGAACGTGGATATGAAAGTGCCTCCAAAGTCTGGAATGGAAAGGAAGTCATCGGCATCTTTCACAACCTGGGCATCACACCAGCTACTTTTAACATTCTGAAGGTGCACCTGATGTCTCTCTCTTTACAGAAACGGTGGGGTGGGGAGTGTGACTGGTGAAAGGCTAGTGGAATATTAAAGCTGGATTTATACTTTAATAGTTTAGCAAGTGGCCAATATTGTAGAATTGTAATGTGACAGTGTAAGCTGGAAAAACATGCATACATATGAGGATTGCCACACTGGTAATCAGGCCTGCCTCATCATGAAAAAAACAACAAAAAAAACTTCTCAAGCTGTACAGAATTTATGAGTTTTCCTGATTTTTTTTTTTTTTTTTTTTAACTTTTCTGGATGATTTCAATCAGCAGCCTCCACCGAGGCCACGCCGTAACTCTGTGGATGTTACTCTTAAATCTGTCGCCGGAAGAGTCTGAAGTACCCGGGGGACTTGTTCTGAGACAATGCGGGATTAGTTTTGATATGTGCACCTGCATCAAGTGCAAGCAGGTGGACATGCACATACCAGATGTGGGTCATTTTTGAAATCATATGGTGCCAGACAATTAAAAAACCTGATCGTCAACAAATGCTAATCAGGTATCAAAACATGTAGTATAAATTCAGCATTAGAAATTTGTCAATAGGTACTAAAGTTGCTGTCAAATAGGGTTTTTGGTGACAGTAAAGTACAAAAAAATTTACAGTTAATTGAGTTGAATTGTCCAAGACACTTTGATTAGCCTTTAGTTTCATCAAAACAGTAATGTTTTACATATGTGCACATATGTATGTCTATATACTGAACGTACCTATACATATGTGGAGAAAGAAATAAAAAAAATATCATTAATGTCAATTGTAGGCTTCAACTTTCTCACAGTTTCTGTGTGTGTGTGTTTGACAGGAGAACCTGGCTCAGGTGTTGGAGAAAGAGGAGTCGGCTGGGTTTTTTAACGGTAAGGAGAACATGGTGCAGATCCCGACCATCAACACAGCCACAGCCACTGTCCTGAAGAGCCTCTTCATGGTGCTGGACTTCCTCTTCAGAGACAACTGCAGGTCAGAGGTCACGCCAAAGAAGCGAAATATTCCAAAATCAGGCCGCGCTGCGCCGCTCCAGAACTGGTGGGTAGAAGTGAGCGTTGCTCCTCCGCTGCCGTGTCTCCAGGTTTGCGGAAGACTACAGGGTGGCTCTGCAGAAGAGCTACGCCTGGACGAACCAGGTGGCGCCCGACGTCCCAGACGCCCACGGCTTTTTCGTCCGACCTCACCGGAGACAAAGGCAAAGCGTCCGAGTCAAGGCGGAAGTGCTGGCGCTCAGCTTCTGGTGCCTCAACCCTGCTGTGGTGAGAAGTTAGGGCAGAGAGACCCTGCTGCTGCGCAGGCTGCACTGATGTACACCATGAGTGAAAGCTATTGGCAAGATGATATTACTTTGTTAAGCTGTTGGCTGATACTGTGGGTTCTATTCTATAGGTGTGTCACACATACCTTGAAATATTGTTTAAAAAAAAAAACCAACCCCTTCTGATCACGTGCTTTTTTCATGTCCCTCAGGCTTTTTCCGACCTGAGTGGCTGCGTGAAAACCATTGTGTTGACCTCAGGGACTCTGTCACCCATGGGCTCCTTCTCCTCTGAGCTTGGAGTGAAGTTCTCCATCCAGCTGGAGGCCAACCATGTCATCAACAAGTCTCAGGTCAGTCCCTTTCCACCGTGGATACAAAGATGTTTGTGTTATGTATGTTTTTGGTTTGTTTTGTTTGTTTGTTTGTTTTTAAAAAAAAAGGAAATAAATGTTAATATTTTTTGCTTTGTCATTTAAAACCTTCATTAAAATCATTACGTTTTCCGTCAAGCTCTCCTGAAAATGAATACATTGTCCTGTATTGTTACAGACGGAGACAAAATGGTTGTATAAGTTCAAAGATAAATACATTTTCTCTTTCTTTTCCAGGTGTGGGTGGGGACTGTTGGTGCTGGACCTTCTGGCAGAAAGCTCTGCGCTACCTTCCAGCACACAGAAACATTTACCTTCCAGGACGAGGTGGGCGCATTGCTGCTCCACGTCTGCCAGGTCATGTCCAAGGGTGTGCTCTGCTTTTTGCCATCTTACAAGGTAAATGACTTGATCAACTTGTAAAAAAAAACAAACAAAAAAAATACCAGAAACATTATTTCTCAGTTGTCTCAGCAAAACTGTTAAAATACATCGACACTGATACTACATCTGTGTTTTATCTATAATCTAGCACGTTTCTGTTCACCCTCTTTAATCACGCGGACTTACAATTTCAATCGCTTGCGCCACAGAGCAAAAGCAAGCAAAAATCAATGACGTCCTGAATGCGTCCATGATCAGCCGGCAGAGAGTGTGTCATTTTGCTGCTGTATTTTTATTTAGCGCAAGCCACAGATGTAGGAAAGCTTTGAGCGTCAGACAGCGTGGAGCTGCGTGCTCTGTTGAAGCTCACGTCGCTCCGCAAGCTCCTAGTAGCCTGATGTTTCAATGGTGTTTAAGGTACACCTTTGAAAATCTTGATTAGACAAAAAAAAAAAAAAAAATACTGATTACCTTTTCTCTGGGCAACCAGACCACATTCTTCCAGTCACATCACCATGATGTTGTTTGAATCAAACTCAAAAAAATATTCCTTTTTTTATTTCTTCAGAAAATGTAAAATAAATGAAAAAGCTGATATGAAACATGTTAATATTTACACAATGAAACACATCTAAACAAGATTAAATAGATGAAACATGGGAGTGATAATTAATTTCCTTTACCGTTAGTAAGCTGGTGTCACAGGTGTCACATTCAGAAACGTGCTGGAGAGTTTGTTTATTTGACTTCACTCCATAACTGCTGCTTTAAATGTTAAATTTTTTTGTCATCATTATTATTATACATTTTAATTTAATGTGCATTTGCCCAGCTAATGATTATGTACAGTACATCTAATTTGTTTTGGATGCTGTTTCCACATTGTGCCACTGGAGGGCACTAGAGACTATGAGTTGAGGCCGTTGAGTTCCGTTTTGTTTGTTTTGTTTTTTTGATACCGCTTTTATTTTTTCACCATCCCGAACAAGACAGTTTCCAATCCATAGACTGTTAATCTGCTGTCAGGAAGCGGCTGTGTGCCAGGTGTCATGTGTTGCGACGCGTCGCCGCTAATCAATAGAGCCACTTGTCAAGTCCTTGTTAAATGGCGTCACCCTGACAGAAGTGTATCCTCTTTCAGTTAATGAGGGCGCTTCTGAGGGAGAGCACTCACGGACACTTTGTCGCCCCTTTGTTTGTTATGCGCTTATTTGTTATGAATGATTAATGAAGGCTGTAGTTCAGTTGTCGCATTAGCTCCACAAAGGTCAAGTGGGTTGCATTTATCATCGGCTGATTGTCCGCAGTCTGCCTGCTGCAACCCCGTCGGTCCCGACTGGCGACCGAGTCGTTCGAACAAAGTGAAGGAGAGGACGCTAAAATCATAGAGCGGTAAAGTCAAGTGACTTTCTTTGAATCTGGTATGTTTGTATATTTACTGTTAAACCAAAGGATTTTACCCCGTTGTCACTAATTGTGATTCTTTGATGGTATTCTAGCATTAATCTGCTCCCTGCTTTTTTACCCAGTTAGATAACATCTTTGGCCCGTTTACAAATCCTCTGTCACCTATGTACACTTTTTTCGCTCTGCACACAATAATAATGTATAATATTCTCTAAAGTAAGTGGTCAAATGCGGAGAACAAATGTTGCATCCTTCTGGATGTGACAATCACTGGGACTTTAAATTTGAAATAGTTTAATGTTACTTTAGGTGGAGGCTTCAAATAAGCCTTTTGCTTTTTTTTTTGCCTGCACTACTATACTACTTATAATTTATCTTGTTTCTTTATATACTTTTTAAACTGTGCAAAAATAAAAACTAACCAACTAACTTTAAACAGTGAGGGTCAACTGGCAGTTTTGATTTTGCTTAATTAATTAAAACTAGACTAATTTGATGAACTGCACTATTATAAAACTACTACATAACCAATAATTCTATTTTTTTCATATTTCTAGTGCATTGATTAACAACGAGACAAACTTCTCATTTTTACCTTCCTTTCTCATCCGCCTGGAATGCCAGCCGAGCAGTGACTATAATCTGTGGGTAGGGTTTTTTTTTATTTTTTTTATTATTGATAGCCGCGTTGGAGTCTTGTGTCTGTCTCTCCCACTCTCTCCCTCTGCTGACGCATAAATATTTAATCCGAAGTCAGCTCTTAAAGAGACGAAGGAATATGACAGCCTGGGTATTAATTGGAGCCCGTGGAGGCTTCGTTGGTGCCGCCGAGTCCCGTCTGCATCTCTCCTCCTGATGCGCGTGTCCTTGTGAGCGCAGAGGAGAAGTCGTCCTTCGGATCGTCCTCGCTCTGCCTCCTTGCCGAGGCCACGACCCTGGTAACACGGATAAAGGTTGTGCACCGCGAGGCTTTAAAAAGTCAAAAAAGTACACAACGATGCATTGACGCTGTCTTGAAATGAGGAAAAGTTGCGGCGAGCTAGACAGGTTGTGCTGTTAGCGAAGCGTGACCTTTTTGTCGTGCGTGTGTCGTCGCCGGTGTGCCGCAGCGACTGCACATGATGTTTCTGTATTATCGGCAGTGGCATTCAGTGCTGTCAGATGAGTGTCGGAAAAGTGGTTCTCAACTGGTGGGAGTCTCAGGACCCTCAATTTTTACCTTATAAAGAAGTCGCAACCTAAATGTATTCCACAAAAATAAAAACGCTAGCCCACTTTCCATAATGTCTAGTAAATACATTATTTCAATTGTTGAATTGAATTGTGTGTCCTGTAAAATAAATGCCCAACATTTTATCTATCAATATACTTATGTTTATATAGATTATATTTATATATAAACTGCCTGCAAAGCTGGGACCCAATCAAAATAGCTCCGTGACCCATTTTTGGGCTGCGACCCACCAGTTGAGAAACGCTGCGTTAGACCACAGGCGTTCGAGGACAACACCTTCACTGTAAAGACACATAGAAGGCGCCCAGTCATAAGCCATACACCCGTTATGTGTTTGTTTGTGCCATTGTCGTTTTGCATCACTTTAGCCTCGATGACTCCCCAGCTTATGTCCATTAAAACAAAAGTGGACCGGTCTGATGCCAGGTGCTTTGAAGGGAGGGGGGGAGGGCGTGCGCTGGGCTGGTGGTTTATTAAAAAAAAAGAAAAGAAAAAAAGAACAGAATGGAAAAAGGGGGCTGCGGAGGTGAAAAGATGGCAGGGAATACAAGATGCTTTTAAAGGAGATTGAGATAAGGGCCATTAGGTGATGTCGCCTCGCTGTCTGTGTGAAGACACACCCGGCGCTGGCGCCTGGGCTCCGCCGAGCACATGTCAAATCAAAGTCAAAATGGTCTGCAAGGCGAACAGCATGCACTCCCGCCGGCAGCTCAGGGGCATCGGATGCACCAATCACGCGGCACCGGAAAAAAAAAAAAATGCTGTTATTTCAAAGCGGAGCTGCCGCCTCCCCCCCCCGCCCCGTCTCTGGTCGGGCACATATTAGATTCATGGGTCAATTTGCCCAGTGTAGCATATCCCTCTAAGTCGAGGTGATGTTTTATGAGAGGTTTTTTACAGTGGAAACTTCAGGGTTACTGGTGTTTGACTGGGCTGGAGCCTTTTTTGGTGTGGGAAACGCAACCGTCTCAGACTTCAAGACCACGGGACAGACGCAAATGTCTCATCGCTGGCTTTGCAATTTACGACTGTACACACATAAATACAATACTAACTTGATGCAACGTTTATATTTGCGCTATGTTTATATTATTTGCATTCTGGTATGGAGCCACTACTGTTACAACACTCAAAACAACATGACTACTGATGGGAATTCTAAAACAAAATCATTCAATGTTTTTTTTTTTGTTGTTGTTATTACCTCTTATGAATGTTGATCATCATAAATGACAAAATGGAAGAAAACAACAGGCGCCAGCATCCAGACACAGGGATCTCAGCGTCTCAGAGGCAAATAATACAAGGCCGAATACATTGTCCACACACTACACTGCACACGCACAATATCACATACAAATATTAATCAGATACAATGACTTCACTTCTGTGGCATCCCGTGTTTGTTGGAAACTGCAACAGTAAATTATTTTATGCTCAGAGGTCAAAGGGCACCTTGTCAATGTGATTTATATCAGAGGTTCTCTACCAGTTGAGTGTCAGAACCCGCTTTTTAAATTTCAAACCCCACTTTCTATCCTGTTTAGTAAATTAATTACCGGAAATATTGATTTGAATTGTGTGCCCTACAAAATAAAAGCCCAAGATTTTCTCTATGAATAATACGTATATTTTAAAATCTCTTTTTTCACCCATCCATCCATTTTCAATACCCGCTTTTTCCTAAACTCCG